>NC_065537.1:60494095-60834492 GCF_932294415.1 Quercus robur
GCAGGGTTTAAGTCCCTCTTCAGGCACTTCCTTCATGGATTGAAATCAATTTCTTAAAGGATCAGTGAGGAAGGGTTTACTACTTCAAATCACTCCTGCAGCTAATGTGGTGTTGGAAGATAGTGTACCTGCAGAAGTGGAGTTGTTATTGCAGGAATTTGGAGAGGTTTTTGAAACTCCTGCTGGTTTACCACCTGTGAAAGTTCATGAACATCAAATCACTCTCATAAAGGGCTCTCAACCAATATGTCAGAGACCCTATAAATACCCTTTCTATCAAAAGAATGAAATTGAGAAGATTGTGAGAGACTTGTTGTCTGTTGGGTCAATTAGAAACAGCACCAATCCTTTTGCTTCACCTATCTTGTTAATAAGGAAGGCAGATGGATCTTGGAGGATGTGCATTGACTATAGAGCATTGAATAACATCATTGTGAAGGATAAGTTTCCAATTCCAGTCATTAATGAGCTATTAAATGAGTTGAATGGAGCAATTGTCTTTTCCAAGCTTGATTTAAGATCAAGATACCATCAAATCAGGATGAAGGAGGAGGATGTGCCCAAAACAGCCTTCAGAACACATGAGGGTCATTATGAGTTCTGGTAATGCCATTAGGCTTAACCAATGCCCCCTTAACCTTGATGAACTAGGTTTTTAAACCTTATCTCAAAAAATTTGTTTTAGCTTTTTTTGATGATATCTTGGTTTATAGCACTTCTTTATCTGAGCATGTGACTTATTTGAGATTTGTTTTAGAGGTTTTGGCCTTAAATAAACTGTATGCAAAAAGGTCCAAATGCAAATTTGCTTGTAATGAAGTGGAGTACCTAAGGCATGTCATCACTAGTGCTGGGGTTCATATTGATCCTAAGAAGACTGATGTCATGCAACAGTGGTCTACCCCTATTGATCTTAAGTCCTTAAGAGGGTTTTTGGGGCTCACAGGTTATTATAGAAAATTTGTTAAGGGATATGGACAGATTGCTGCTCCATTAACTGCACTATTGAAGAAGGATGCATTTTCTTACTTTGAGGAGGCTAAGCAAGCTTTCCAGCAATTGAAGGCTGCCATGGTTCAACCACCTGTGTTAGCTCTTCCAAATTTTGATAAGCCATTTGTCATAGAGTGTGATGCCATAGGCAAAGGGCTGGGAGTAGTTTTGATGTAGCAAAGCAGACCTATTGCCTTTCACAGCCAAGCCCTCAAAGGTAGGAATTTGACCCTGTCTACCTATGAAAGGGAGTTATTAGCTCTGGTTACTGCTGTCAAAAGGTGGAGAGCTTACTTGGTTGGTAGACCTTTCATTGTTAGAACTGATCAACAAAGTCTTAAGTACATATTAGAGTAGAAAATTGGTACTCCTACTCAACAGAAGCGGTTTGCCAAATTATTGGGATATGCATTTGTGGTCCAATATAAAAAGGGTAAGGATAACCTTGTTGTTGATGCATTGTCCAGAAAAGTTGAAACTGAGGTTGATTTGGCTGCTGCTGGACCTTCTGGTATGGTTGAAACTGCTCATCTTATTTATGAGGATGAGTTAGACTCTCAAGGGGGTGTTTTGTGTATGCTTTCCTTTCCTTCCCTGGCTTGGTTGAGTGATCTCAAAACAAGCTATGCCACGAATCAGCAGGTGCAGGGTATTCTACAAGCCTTGAGTTCAGGGCAGGCTACTCCTAAAGGTTATTCTTTGTAGAATGGGTTTTTACTGTACAAAGGGAGGATCTACCTAGGCACTTGTGAAGCTTTGAGGGTTGTTGTTCTGTACTAGGTTCATGACAGCCCATTAGGAGGTCACTCGAGCTTTCTTAAGACCTTGCATTGGGTTAAAAGAGATTTTTATTGGCCTAGGTTGAGAACTGATGTGAGGAAGATGGTCAGAGAGTGTGACACTTGTCAAAGATTGAAGTATGAAACTTGTAATCCAGCCGGCCTCTTATAACCTCTACCAATACCAGAAAAGCCTTGGATGGGTGAGAGTATGGATTTTGTTGAAGGAGTCCCTAAATCTCAGTTGAAGGCTATGGTGTTAGTGGTGGTAGAAAAATTTACTAAATTTGTTCATTTTGTTCCCTTGTCACACCCTTATTCTGTAGCCAAAGTAGCTTAATTGTATATGCAATATGTCTTTAAATGCATGGTATGCTAGCCACAATTGTGAGTGACAGGGACCCTGTATTTACATCACACTTTTGGCAAGAATTGATGAGGTTACAAGGTGTACAACTTGCCATGTCAACAACTTATCACTCCCAAACAAATGGGCAAACAGAGGTGGTCAACAAGAGTTTAGAGCATTACCTAAGGGCTTTTGCTATAGATAGACCACAATCTTGGGTGGACTGGTTACTCTTAGCTAAATTTTGGTTCAATACCAATTTTCATGTCTCTCTTAAGATGACACCTTTTGAGGCTTTATATGGTTTTGCTCCACCAAGACTCTTGGACTACATTCCTGGCACTACTAAGGTAGACAGTGTGGAGGTGCACTTCAGGACCAAACAACAACTTATTTCCTTATTGAAGCAGAATTTCGTGGCAGCTCAAGAGAGAATGAAGGTTGCTGCTGATAAGCATAGGACCATAAGGGAGTTCGCAGTTGGTGATTGGGTGTATCTCAAGTTGTAGCCATACAAACAGATGTCATTAAGGCAGAAACAGTTAGGAAAGTTATCACCTAGATTCTATGGTCCTATTCAAATATTGCAAAGGGTTGGCAATGTCTCCTACAAATTAGATTTACCCCCTGAATCAAAACTCGATTCCACCTTCCATGTTTAAAGCAAAGGTGGGGTCAACATGTGGTGCCTCTGCCTTCCTTACCACCTATGGATTCTGAGGGCATTCTTAGGCCTGAACCTGTTGTTGTTTTACAAGAAAGGACTCATCAGTTAAAGAATAGGTTTGTCACTCAGGTTCTGGTTCAATGGCAAGGTGAACGAGTGGAAGATGCTACTTGGGAAAGTCTATACTTGCTGCAGCAACAATATCCTCACCTTGTGGGCAAGGTGTTTTAATTTTTTTTTGGGGGGAGGGGGGGGGGGGGGAGGGTATTGTTAGGCATAGTTTGTATATTGTATAATAAAAGGGTATTGGGTTGTATGTTGTATAATAAGAGGGTGCTAGTGCTGTGATGTAGTGTAGGGCGTTATGAAGTAGTGCAGGCTGTGATGCAGAGCTATGATGCAGCAGTTATGCATAAGCTATGATGTAGCAGTGACTACTCTGGCTGTGATAGTGTGCTAGTTGTATATATGCCTAAGTGGCCATATGTGAGGTACATTACAGTTGGTTAGTGATTGTGCAAGTCAGTTAAAGTTAGTTAGAGACTGATGGTCATTGACAGTTGTTTTGGTGTTGTATAAGAGAGCAATGAGTTGTATAGTGGGTAATCAAGCAAAGTGTATTTTCAATGCAACCTTTTCCTTTTCTTTTCTCTATTCTTTTCTCTCTCTCTATTCTGAAGGCCTAGCTAACCTCGAATCCAGCTACACCATAAATCCACCAATCCAATCCTAAAAATTGGTATCAGAGCATCGTTCTTATGCTGCCATGACTGAAACACGAGTTGCTGCCATGAATACAGTGAATGAAGCTATTGCTTCTCTCCCTAATCATAGATATGCCCAACTCAAAACTAAACAATAACATAGGCCAACCCATCCTAAAACCAAACAACAACACATATCATATATATATATATATATATATATATATCTCATGAATCCTATCTCATCTCAGTTAATTATTCGACTATCTTAATATCTTCAACTCTAAGAATAAAGAGTGAATATTTGTGAGTTGCGAATGTCAATTTTATTATAAATTTATATTATATGTGTGAGTGTGTTTAATACTGATTATGAGTTTTTTTTTTTAATAATTTTTTTTTGTGTGAGTTGTGATGTATGCGAATATGTGCATGTATAATATAAACATGATATAATTTATATAATTTAATTTTTAGGACATACAAAGGGTTTGTAATGATTCAAAATATGAAAACTTGTAGAAAGAAATTGTAAAACTTTATTTATTTGCGTGTTTTTTTGTTGGAAACTCGATATAGTCAAGTTTTATTTTAATTAAATTTTGTTCTAACTTATATTTCGTAATGAACCCTTTGGATAAAATTCCTAGAGCCGCCACTGATACAATAATTTAAAGGCCAAAATTGGAGTTAAAACAGATGAGATATCACCAAAATACCGAAAACCCTAATAAAAACCTTCACTTTTTTTAGGAAAGACTAGCAGTTTTTGATAGGACTTCGCGCAATAAACTGTACCGATTGGGCAAGAACTAGAATGAGCAAGCTAGACCATCTTTAAAAAAAGGGTCTTAGCTAATATTCATCAAAAGTACTCGACGATATTTGCTTCAGATTCGAAGATATGAATTTTTCAAGGAAAAATATCATAGAATTTTTTGGCACTACATCACATTCCTTCCAAGCATGATATCTCGACGACCATAGCTCCAAATAGACCAAGGTTAAGACCATTGGAAACTAGACATCAAGAGCTATCCATGCATATAAAATTTGAAAAAGACGGAAATCAAAAAGGCCTTCAAACAGTCGCACGAAGATTGGGCCAGAAATTGAAAAAAAGATGAAAAAAGGCTGAAGAGGTGGCAAAAATGGTAGGCTAGCATTAGTGTATTAGGATACACTAATGCGACCCACCCCTTTGCCATGGGTAGCTAGCACTAGTGTATCCTAATGCACTAATGCTAGATTCCCATTTTCTCACCACTCCTATAAACCCCCCCCACCCCCTCCCCCCAATTTTTGTGAAAAATAAGAAGAAAAAGTGAGAAAAAAAAAAAAGAGAAACAGAGAGAAAATGTGAGGAAAAGTCAGAAAAAGAAAGGAAATTCTGGAAAAATAGCCATAGAAAATTCAAACAAAAATTCTCTCTCTGCTCTCTCTTTCTCTAGGAAACCCTACACGAAAAGCCTCATCTTTTTCTTTTTCTTTTTTGGTAATCTTTGCGGGTAAGGCTGTAGGGATGGGTTAGTTCTTTAATAGCTACACCCATCCCACCCCTTTATTATTTTGCAAACATCATTTCCATATTTATAAAATTTGTTCTTTTATCTTGCTTGTTGTTCATAGTTGCTTTATTTTTATTATGCTTGTACATATTGTGTATATATATGTATCTCTTTATTTCAATGTTCATATTATAGTTGTTGGTTTATTTTTTTTTTATTTTTTTATTTTTTCTATTTTTTTGTATCCCTAGATGGGTATTGGACCATCTCCTAGGCTATGTATGGGAAGTAACCTTAGGAGGAGGAAATCTCATCCCACCTAGGCATCTAGGAATTTTACTATTAATGTTTTTATTTTATGTTATCCCATTTACTTTCAAGCAATCTCAATCCCTTTTTATTTTATGTCATCCCATTTACTTTCAAGCAATCTCTAGCACCTTTTATTTTATGTCATCCCTTTAATTTCTTGCACATTCCTTCTCCCCCTTTACTTTATTGCTTTCACACACACACACACACACACTACATCTAGACACCTAAAAAAGGATTTTCTATCATCCTTCTTAAATGGTTTTTAATCCTCAAATAAAGCACAATATGAGTATGTCTCATAGGAATGGTTGATGGCTTAGAACTTTCATTTCCTTATGACGAGGACCCATAAGGCTTGAAAAAAATTAAAATCTATTTAAGAGAGACTTAAAAAAAAGAGGCTTTTTAATCAACCTTTACAATATTTCAGCCCTTTATTTTTATGCTCTTTACTTTTATGTCATTTAAATTTCTGCACTTTATTTCCTTGAATTTATTTTCTGCACTTTATTATTGTTGTTTCTTTACATTTCCCATTACTAAAGTTGCCATAAAATAAATATGCATGGGTGAAACATTTCCTCTACACAGTGTTCTAAGAAAATGCTTTTTCTAAAATCTTTTCCTGCCTTTTTTCTAAAATGAAAAAGAGTCTTTTTAAAAGAAATGTTTCTGCCTTTTTCTTCTTAAAAGTTTTCAAAACAAAAATCTTTTTCCTTCTAAAGAGTTTTCAAAACAAACAAACAAACAAACAAACAAAAAAAAAAAAATTTTTAAAAATGCCTTTCCTCTTCAAAAAAAAAAAATAAATAAATAAATAAGGGAAACCCAGTATCTTAAAAAAAAAAAAAAAATCTGTTTTCTAAAACTATTTTCATTTTTTTTTAAATCTGTTTTCTAACACTATTTTCAAAATAAAAAATATGTTTTCTAAAACTATTTTCAAAAATAAAAAATCTGTTTTCTAAAACTTTTTTCTAATTTTTTTTTTTAAATCTGCTTTCTACAAAAATCTGTTTTCAAAATAAAAGAAAATCTGTTTTTTTTTTTTTTTTTAAAAGGGGGAATCCGAAACTTTTTTTAAAAAAATAATAATAATAATAAGTGCTTTCAAAAATGCTTTTATAAAATGCTTTCAAAAATGCTTTTCCAAAATTATTTTCAAAAGTGCTTTTCCAAAATGTTGTCGAAAATGTTTTTCAAAATGAATGATTCTTCAAAGATACATGTTTTCAAAAAAACACTTTTACCGGGTTAAAGAAAATGGTTTTCAAATACTTGTAAAAAAAAAGGGTTTTCTTTGCTTTCCTAAAGAGAGCCGAATTTTTACATAAAAGATTTTTTTTTTCCCAGAATAAATGTGTTTTACCACGTTGGAGTTCTAAAAAAATAATAAGATAAAAAAATGTTTTTTTTTCCCTCAAAATATCCCAATAGAATCTTTTCAAAAAATGTTCTTTTTCAAAATAATAAAGTTAACTTTGTAACTTTTTTTATTTCAAACCTTTTTCTTAGAATAGTTGTAAGAATTTGTGTTCAAGACTCATTCCTTTGAGCCATCAAACCCCCTTTAAGCTAACATTTTTCCTACCATTTCTTGGCATTAATTAGCTTTCTTTGTTATCTTTTTTGCATGATAAAAAAAAAAAAAAAATGTGGATGACAACAAGGTGCTACTCTTCCAACTCTTTCTTTTTATTATTATTTTTTACGTTGTAATTTATTTCTATATAGTACTTAGTATTCACATACTAGCTATGTAGTAAATAATTACTCACATGCTATTCTATAACATACTTGTATGTTTTTTCACATGTTACTTACATATGTACTTCACATATATTGTTTGCAAAAACATTTTCAAAAAAAATCAAAATGCCAAGTATTTTATTTCTTCACAAAAAGTTAATGTTTGAAATAAATTAAAATAAGGTACTATTTTCGGATAGCCGTTGTGGATTATTTAACACCTTCCCCACACGTAACCAAACTTTTGAGTTCAAGATCTTTGGTTCAAAGACATTTGGTTTGCCTTAATTAATAAACCCTTTAAATTCTGGTTTATTGGATTAGCTAACTTAAAACGAATTAGACACATAGGTGACTAATCATATCTAATACAAAACCAATGATTAGTGGTGACTCTGAAAATAAAAATAAGAAAAAGGGACTCACACACACACACCCCACCATAGAGACACAAGCACACAAAAGTCATGTCGCAAGACCCAACGTGCGACTACACCCAAAAGTTTCAATTTTTGGGTACGTCCACAACCGCAATTACCAAATGATTTTTTTTTTTTTTTAGAAGAAAGAAAATTTATATTATTAAGGCTTTTAAAACCAGCTTGAAGAACATATTCTAGATTTGGTAGAATATCTTTCATCCAAACTAACAAATAGGGGCATAAAATTGCTCGATGAGCTAGTGCATGAGCAACTGAATGATTTTAATTGTAGCAACATTTCTAATGAAATATATTTTAATATTAAAACCTATAATGTTTTATATTAGACGTTACTTTTTTATTTTTTTGAGAACACTTTAATAAGACTTTTTGTCTAAATATGTGCACTGAGTCTCATTGTTTAATTTTGTTTTTGTTTTTTTTGTTTTTTTTTTTTTTTTTTTAAGCAATAAAGTACATGCTTCAAATGGCGACCTCAAGAAATTCTCATACAATATTCCAAAAAATCAAATCAATTTTAAAAATGAAAATTTCATTTTATTTTAAAAAAATTACCCATAACATGCATGATGGGCGTGATGGATGGATCCTAATGGCTTGATACCACTGAAAATAAAATTAGAAAGAGGAAAAGAATAAGAAGAACAAGGACTGATAAGAATGCTACCCAATCTAGCAAGAAAAGTGCCAAATTGGATAAAAATGTTACCTAATTTGACTGGGATGATGATAGATCTAGATTTTGACTAACATCTAACTCAATTAATTTGCACACAGGGCATTATATTATTGAGGGAAAAACCACCCGATATTATAATTATATATATATATATATATAAATAAAATTCAACCACAAAATAAAAGAGCCTACACAAAATACTAATAAAAAAGAAACTTTTCTATCTAATAATATATAAGACTTATTTAAACACGTACAAAAGTAAAAATGAGAAGAATAGAATTGTATATATAGTTAACCCTATATGTATATAGATATATATCTTTTAATTTTTATTTATATTGATAATTCAACAATACAGTAAGATAAGAGGGATTTGAACTCTAGAGATATCTTTATTGGAAATCCCAAAAGATATCAACTAATTGAGGTACAAGACTTTTGTCAACCAGTTTCCTTTATTCCATTATTATTCCAATAACATTGTGCTGCACTAATCTAAAATGCCAATCAGCACCATCAATTAGTTAAATCCCATTCAGCTATTAACTTATAATTACTGTTGTCAAAGCTTTGATAGATACCACCCGATGTAGTCGACTAGTACTTTATTGCATGGCCTGCATCACTGCTGGGATCGAAGGCATACCAGCTTACAGTGAAGGGGCCAAATGACGCATTGCAGTTAAGTTTTTCGTTTCTTGTAACATTCCACTTGTAAACATCATTGAATTTGAGCGAAATCTCAGGTTTACCAGCAATTTGAACCTTGACCGATGCGGTGCTTGCCAATATTTCATTTTTAATTTGAATCTCAGGCAACTTAATGTCAGCTGTTTCGGCAATTGTTATGATACTAACCAAGCAAAAGCACAATGCAAAGATGTGGGAGATGGCAAAGAGGCTTAGATTAGTCATTTTCGCAAGCAGATGGTGTTGAAATATTTGGGTATCCTTCCCAGTGGCGTGGTCAAGAATTTATCTTTAGGGTGTTAAATATAAAAGTAGATAATTATTTTTTTTTTTGGTCTAAAATAGTAATGTACTAGTGTCTGAATTACTGTCTTCCCTTTTTTTTTTTTGAAGAATAAGTCAATAGTCTAAAACTTGCCTATGAAACTAAATTTTTTAAATTAAATTATCATTCGTTAAGTATAATAACTAAATTTTTAAAAAAATACTAATAATTTAATAATTGCTAAATAAAAGACAAACAATCATTCAAATTTCAATGTATAAAAAAAAAAAAAAATGACATGTCTATAATATTTTTACAACAAATCCTAAGTGACAGGTTATTACTAGTTGTTATTGTTAAGACAAAAAAGTAATCTTAGTGTTAGTTTCAAATTTGAATCAATAACAACTAACCACCTGTGATTTGTTGTAAAAATATTGTAGACATAACATTTTAAAAAAAAAATAATCTAATAAACTACAACCAAATACATGTTATATTATATTATCTATAAATTAAATAATAAAAAGTAGTATATTTTAATTACACAGCTACACACTACTTTTTGTAAAAAGAATCTTAACCACACACGTAATTCTCTAGTGGAGGAGAATAAGGATTGATGGGGACTGCAATTATTATTTACTTGTATCAATGTATTGTTACATACATTGTAAATGACGATGAAGAACTAGAAATACAGAAAAGAAAGAAAAAGAGGCAAATGGGGGGAGAGAGAGAGAGAGTCACCTGTGGACCTACAGCTGCGCCTTCAATCTATCTGCTGTTGCCGTGGTGCAAGTAAGCCCTAGAGGCTGGAAGTGTTAAAATTATAGATTTTTTTTTACCTTATATTTGTTGAGATAATTTTTTAAAATAAGTATGTGTTCATATTAATATGCTAAATGTATAATTATTGTAGTAATTTTTTGACATTTATTATCACTAATTGGATTGTATCCTATAGAAATGAAAGTTATATGTAATGTAATTTTAGAATTTCTTTTATATATTATCTGCTGGGGTATTGGGGGGCCAAAAGGATAAGTGCTCTTTAAAATTTTTTTAATTTGGTTAGTATAACTCCAAAATACACATTTACTACTTTTTTTTCCAAAATGGCCCCTTTTGGTCCCAATGCGACTCCACCACTGATCCTTGCTCTTATATTTATAAGTCAAGAATCAAATGTACATAGATGTATTTCGAGAGATTAGAAAAGTGTACGCAAACGTGTTATAGGAACATAACTTAGAAAAATGTATATAAGATTATAAAATGTACTTATGATAACCTCAGTATTAGAGAACAAAATCTCAACTATATTTTCCAATAAAGTGGTTGAAAACGCTTCCCTCTTTATGGCTATATCTTAAAATGATCAAATAACAAGGAATTTTTTTTTTTAATTTCTTTTTAGAAACCCTAATAAAAAAAAAAATCATCCATGAATATTTAAACTTGATTCAAAAACTTATTTTTAAAGCTAAGTAGAGAAACAAAACTTTGTGTAATCATAAAAAAACCCTACATTTCTTTAACAGCTTAATACACAATATAAACTTGCACTTATCATCAAATCAACAAAATTCTAATTAAACAAAACAAAATTGTATGTCCGATTCTTATATTGGTTGATTATCTGTCGATCATTTGAAAGTAATAAATATAAGAATCGCTGGTTTATTTGTTCATATTCTGTGTCATATATATATATATATATATATATATATATATATATATAACCAAAGCTGAGAGAAGATGCAATTAGATCTCAACTTGGGGTCTAATTTTAAGCCACGTGTCTCATCCAATTTTTTTAATTTTAGTGAAATTATTTACCACACTACAAAAATCGAGGAGTCCAATTTAGTTTTCTTAATTTTTTGTGCTAAATAAGTTATTAAGAGAGAAAACCATAGAATCAAAATTAATAAATATAAAAAAAAAAATCACCATCGTTGATTAACTTTCCTTATATTATTAATATTATAATGGTTGGAGAAACTAAAATTGAGAATGTCATAGATAACTATAGGTGCCCAATTTGTTACGATCCCAAGACAGTGTTGGGCTCGTACGAAAAGAGGCCCTCACAATATCATTTGTAGAGAGTGGGCTTCAAAGGTATGACCTTGGACATAGATGAGCTGTTTAGTAGTAGTTCCTACGGGAAATACTGCATGGGCGGGCTTGGTTTCCCTAGCTAAACCCCTTTTCTTTTTTTCTAGCCAGAGTTCTCCCCCTCCCTGAGCTTTATTTTCTTCTCCTTTTATACTGGTGTTCCATCCCCCTTTTTTGTGTCCACGTGTTGATTTTACTTTTTGGGGTGCAGGCCTGTCCAGTCGACCCATACCTAGAGTGGTTGGGAGTTGTTGGAAAGGCGCATGGGCCTGGGCATGGGCATGGGCCTGTCAGACGCCGAATTCCGTATTACTGTGTTGGCTGCTTTTTCCCTGGCCCTGCCCCTACACTCAGTTTGCTCCTTTCTTTGGACATTTAGTGAAGTGCCGAGGAGGAGGTCGTCCTCGGCAATGGCTCTCCTCGGCTTGGGCCGCGGACCTTAAGATAAACTGGGCCTGGGCCGGGGCTACACTTTCTTTGGCCCCACAATAGCCCCTCAAAAGCCTGCTGTCCGACTTTTTAGTTGGGGAGGAGGGTTTTGATAATGTTGGGCCTACATCATAGCCTGCTCTGATTCTGCACTCCATTAATATTTGCATTTTTCCACTTACATGAGGGACGTGTCAAATTAAGAGGCATTCCTTCACCTACTCACGCGGGGTCCTTTGACACCCCTACGCTCGAGGTGCTCCTTCACGAGGATCTTCAGATCCTACGGTCACGAATGGCATTGGAACTTGAGCCCACTATTCCTTGTCTGTAGCATTCTTTGGAACTCTGCGTAAATTAAATATCTCCTCCTTTCCCTTTAAATAAGTAGGACAGGAGGTTATTCCTCTTACATTCAAACCCTTCGGTTTTCTTTACAACCGCAATCCTTCAGCCATAATCACAGTCTCCATATTTAGTGCTCTCCATCCTTACTGTAATATGCCTAAGGCACGTATAGTGGTGAAGGAACTGCATCCGCCACAGAGGCACCGGGTCTCTCCGAGGCTCAAGGTGGTGTGGTCTGGACAAGGTGGACACAGACTCAAGATGATCTTCCATCTTGGTAAGGCGAGGATGGTTCTTCTACCTCTTTTAGCCAAAATCCGAAGCAGGTACTGGTCGCGTCAGACTCTTGACGCGTCAGAAGTAAGGTTTTCCGCCATCAGCGCCGTTTGCTTTATCGCAGATGTGGTTATACGGAGGCTCCTCCACCTCCGGCTTTCTGCACCGTTTCTTCAAATGGTGTTAGCCTGAGGTCAGGTTCCCTACACCTTTTCTTCAACGGTGCAGGCCCCAAGCTGGGTTCTTTGGCTGCCTGAGTTATGGGCATGTAAAAGTGTCAAGGAATAGTTTCCTTAGACAACATCTTGGAACAGCAGCCAATCTCTCCTCTGCACTTTTTCTTCGGCTTTATCTTCATTCTATTGTATATTTTCTTTTCACTTGTGTAGTTGGCTTTAGTATAAGCTTATTCCAGCTTTTCATTGTACACTGTACTATTTCTTTGTCTTAATGAAAGATGAGTTTATTTCTTTCTAAATATTTTTCCTTTCGGCAGCAATTACTTTGTGAATGAATATTAAATATACGCTTGCCTTTGATGATACTTGGAGCAGAAAAATGCCTTAAAACAAACTCCTACTAGTTTAAACTTACTGACATTATCAAGTATAACAATGGTAATCCTCAATAAATTAAACTTTTGGAACTAACCGGGATAACGGCTGAGCGCTGCGCGATGCATGCTAGACAAATGTCCGAGAACGATAAACTCTAAATAATTCATCTGAGAGGGTAGCCGAGCAGTGAGGGACCTCAATTGTGTTTTTGGTAGCACATTGCTCTATATTGCATCAATCCCTTTGGTACTGAGGGTCCGAGGGTAGACTGGGGAATCCATTCAGTGTAGGGATTAACCCAACTGTTAATGGGGAGTTCTCCTCGGATAGATTTTAAGGCCCATGTAACGTAGTTTTTCCTTTAAGTACTTGGTTTCCCCATAGGCTTGAGTCCGAGGACCATACAAGGCCTTGGTTCAGTCCAAAACTTGTACTTTTGCTTGTAAGTAGTTGGTTTCCCCAGAGGCTTGGGTCCGAGGACCATCCAAGGCCTTGGTTCTGTCCAAAACTTGTACTTTTGCTTGTAAGTAGTTGGTTTCCCCAAAGGCTTGGGTCCGAGGACCATGCAAGGCCTTGGTTCTGTCCAAAACTTGTACTTTTGCTTCTAAGTAGTTGGTTTCCCCAGAGGCTTGGATCCGAGGACCATGCAAGGCCTTGGTTCTGTCCAAAACTTGTACTTTTGCTTGTAAGTAGTTGGTTTCCCTAGAGGCTTGGGTCCGAGGACCATCCAAGGCCTTGGTTCTGTCCAAAACTTGTACTTTTGCTTGTAAGTAGTTGGTTTCCCCAGAGGCTTGGGTCCGAGGACCATCCAAGGCCTTGGTTTTGTCCAAAACTTGTACTTTTGCTTGTAAGTAGTTGGTTTCCCCAGAGGCTTGGGTCCGAGGACCATGCAAGGCCTTGGTTCTGTCCAAAACTTGTACTTTTGCTTGTAAGTAGTTGGTTTCCCCAGAGGCTTGGGTCCGAGGACCATCCAAGGCCTTGGTTCTGTCCAAAACTTGTACTTTTGCTTGTAAGTAGTTGGTTTCCCCAGAGGCTTGGGTCCGAGGACCATGCAAGGCCTTGATTCTGTCCAAAACTTGTACTTTTGCTTCTAAGTAGTTGGTTTCCCTAGAGGCTTGGGTCCGAGGACCATGCAAGGCCTTGGTTCTGTCCAAAACTTGTACTTTTGCTTGTAAGTAGTTGGTTTCCCCAGAGGCTTGGGTCCGAGGACCATGCAAGGTCTTGGTTCTGTCCAAAACTTGTACTTTTGCTTCTAAGTAGTTGGTTTCCCCAGAGGCTTGGGTCCGAGGACCATCCAAGGCCTTGGTTCTGTCCAAAACTTGTACTTTTGCTTGTAAGTAGTTGGTTTCCCCAGAGGCTTGGGTCCGAGGACCATGCAAGGCCTTGGTTCTGTCCAAAACTTGTACTTTTGCTTGTAAGTAGTTGGTTTCCCCAGAGGCTTGGGTCCGAGAACCATCCAAGGCCTTGGTTCTGTCCAAAACTTGTACTTTTGCTTGTAAGTAGTTGGTTTCCCCAGAGGCTTGGGTCCGAGGACCATGCAAGGCCTTGGTTCTGTCCAAAACTTGTACTTTTGCTTGTAAGTAGTTGGTTTCCCCAGAGGCTTGGGTCCGAGGACCATGCAAGGCCTTGGTTCTGTCCAAAACTTGTACTTTTGCTTCTAAGTAATCTATGGGGCCTTGGCTTTAAGGGAATGAAATCCTCGGCCGAGCCCCTTGAACCATCTGCGTGGCTGACGCTATAAGTGTAGCCCCTAGTCAAGAATCATAGCCCCTATCGAAGCTTTACGCTAGAGCACTGTAAGTGGCTGGTAGAAACGACACGGGTGTTGTCTCAAACCATCATCTATGCCAAGACACAAACCTTCCCACAGACGGCGCCAATTGTAGATGCCCAATTTGTTACGATCCCAAGACAGTGTTGGGCTCGTACGAAACGAGGCCCTCACAATATCATTTGTAGAAAGTGGGCTTCAAAGGTATGACCTTGGGTATAGATGAGCTGTTTAGTAGTAGTTCCTACGGGAAATACTGCATGGGCGGGCTTGGTTTCCCTAGCTAAACCCCTTTTCTTTTTTTTCTAGCCAGAGTTCTCCCCCTTTCTGAGATTTATTTTCTTCTCCTTTTATACTGGTGTTCCATCCCCTTTTTTGTGTCCACGTGTTGATTTTACTTTTTGGGGTGCAGGCCTGTCCAGTCGACCCATACCTAGAGTGGTTGGGAGTTGCTGGAAAGGCGCATGGGCATGGGCATGGGCCTGTCAGACGCCGAATTCCGTATTACTGTGTTGGCTGCTTTTTCCCTAGCCCTGCCCCTACACTCAGTTTGCTCCTTTCTTTGGACATTTAGTGAAGTGCCGAGGAGGAGGTCATCCTCGGCAATGGCTCTCCTCGGCTTGGGCCGCGGACCTTAAGATAAACTGGGCCTGGGCCGGGGCTACACTTTCTTTGGCCCCACAATAACAATTTAAATGATTTTTTTTTTCCATTTATTTCAAATAAACTTATATTTATTTTATTAGTAGTTGTTTATATTTTCAAATGAATAAACATTATATATATTACATGTAAACTTGGTAAAATTTTAATATGCATTTAGTATGCTTATTTGTAAATGTATCCTATGCATATGAATGAAGTTACAAGCTAGTATGTATAAAATTGAAGATGTTTGACTTTTGGTTATACTCGTAATATTTTGCCACATAAGTTTTTGATGCCACACAATTTTTCATGTCAATATTCTAAATGATATATTGAATTAATTGAATTTAAATTCTAATATATGTTTAAACACTTAATTTGAATCTTGCCCCATCATATTTTTCTTAAATGATAAAATAAATAGTTTCATATATAAACAGTAATAAATATCCATTAATAATTACAATGATTTTTTATATAATAGTTCTGTAGGGGTGAAATTTCCAAAATCAGCGAATGGGCCTGGGGACCTACACGAAGCCTAACCTTGACCCAACGGGGAATAGGAGCCCAAGTGATTCCTGGCCCAACCCTGTTGAGCCCGGTTTGATCTAAAAGACGTCCGAGGAGGAATGCCTCCTCGGACACACTAATACGGGCCCAATATGCGTCCCCTCCACAGTGAAGAACCCATCCAGGCGAACATGAGCAGGAGGGTGAGCCTCGCACAGCATAGAAGAGGAAAATGTGAGACATCGGGAAACAGCCACAACTGCCGCATTAAATGCAAGAAGCTACTTTTTCAGCCGCATTAATGTGGAGAAGACAGGCAAACAGTGTTACATTGGCCAGTGCAACTCACAGAAAGATAGGGAAGATGTCCGATGGGATAGGCACTCAAGTGAAGGTCCAGATGATTAACAAGTGTAAGGTCCTTATCACTTCAAGGAGGCTATATAAGAGAAGGAGATCCCCACGAAGAGGGGATCGGAGAATCAGAAAAAAAGAAAGGGAGAAAGGTGAAAGAACTCTATAGTCTGTAAACAGAGTAAGAGGTGCACTTATATGTCTCCTCGGACTGATATCCTACTAAACATAAATGGAGTATTCTCACGTTCAACACGTTGCATGGCGCACATCTAACTAACGTTCACTTTGTCTAGTCCTAGCTCTGTAGCCCACTCTCTACAAATTCATTGTCTGGGACTTTTGGGCCAAAACCATTTACTTGCTGGGCCTGGGCCCCAAAATACCGCCCCTATAATTGGCGCCGTCTGTGGGGAGAACTTGTGTCTCGACAAGTGAAACAGTAAGAGATGGAAGGATCAGGTCCGCGCCAAACCGGACATGCAGAATCTCAACGGCAGGACAACTTTTTAAATCTTGAGCGAGGGAAGGGCCAAGATAATCAACGAGAGGGTAGTGTGAACACCTCTCACACGAGTAGAAGCCACTCAAAAGGGAAAGATCATGCATCCCCTAAGCAGAACGAGCGAAAGGCCTTACAGCAAGAGATTGATGATTTGAAGAGGAAGTTGCGTCGAGCGCAGCGAAAACGCCCTTCGCCCGCCTCGGACACTAGTAGTGATGGGGACGGTGAATACAGGCGAAAGTCAAGAACCCCTCCGAGAGAGACTTTTTCCTATGAGGAAGAGTGGCCTCGCAAACACAGCCACAAAAGCCCGTCTTACCAAGGCCTAGCCAATGATGCCATGAGCAAGGCCCTGGATCGCATCTCCCAGTCGCCGTTCACGCGTAGAATAGAGAGGGCAGTGCTTCCTCGGCGGTTCAATCATCCAACGTTTGCCATATACAATGGTTGGACTGACCTAGTGGAGCATGTAAGCCAATTCAACCAGTGGATGGTCGTCCACTCCAGGGACGAGGCGTTAATGTGTAAGGTGTTCCCATCCAGCTTGGGGCCCCTGGCGATGAGATGGTTTGATATCCTCCCACCGAATTCCATAGATTCCTTTAAACAGCTGACGCAGGCTTCTGGCTCCCGCTTCATCACCAGCACTAGAGCCCCTCGGCCCCTTGACTCCCTCTTATCCTTGTCCATGCGGGAAGGAGAAATGCTGAAGGCCTACTCGGACAGATATTGGGAAATGTACAACGAGATAGAAGGAAACTACGATGACGTCGCCATTAGTACGTTCAAAAGGGGCCTGCCGACAAATCATGGCTTAAGAAAGTCCCTCACTGGGAAGCCAGTCACCAGCGTGCGCTAGCTCATGGGCAGAATAGACAAGTACAAAAGGGTCGAGGAGGACCAGCAGACGGGGAAGGGTAAAGCGAAGGTTGTCCCTCAGGAGAGGAGGGACTTCAGGTCGGACCGCTTTAATAGCAGTAACAGGCCGAGAAGGGACTACACGGAGCAGTCCGGGCCTACTAGGGCTCAGGCAGTCCATGCTGTGTTCCAAGAGCCATTGCACAAAATTCTGGAGAAGGTGAAGTGTGAACCCTTTTTTCAGTGGCCGAACAGGATGGCAGGTGACCCCTTAAAACGCAATCAGAATCTGTATTACGCATACCACCAGGAGCCAGGTCACACCACCGATGATTGCAGGAATCTGAAAAGCTATTTGGATCGTCTTGTCTGAGAGGGGAAGTTGAGGCATCTATTGCATCGCCCTGAAGGATGGCAGGAACAGTCAAATGTTGAAACCAGACAGGGCACATTGAGGCCACCCATTGGCACAATAAATGTCATTCTTGCCGCACCTGGGAGAACCGGTTCCAGCCCTTTCAGAGTAATGTCAGTGGGCAGGTTCCCGATGAAGCCAGACGAAAGGGAATCCAAGAGAGCCAGAGTGAGTGCCACGCCATTAATTGGGTTCACGGAGGAGGACAAGCAAGGAACTATTCAACCCCATGAAGACGCCCTAGTCGTGACGCTCAGGATAGGAGGTTATGATGTGAAAAGGGTGTTAGTTGACCAAGGCAGCGCCGTGGAAGTAATGTACCCGGATTTGTATAAGGGGCTGAACTTGAAGCAGGAAGACCATTCGCCATACGATTCACCCCTGGTCAGCTTTGAAGGAAAAATCGTCATCCCGAAGGGCATGATTAGGCTGCCTGTGCAAACAGACTCAGACGAAGTAGAAGTGAACTTCATTGTCGTGGATGCCTACTCCCCCTACACAGCTATTGTGGCCCAGCCATGGCTTCATGCACTGGGGGCTGTGTCATCAACCTTGCACTAAAAGGTGAAGTATCCGTCAGGAGGTCAAGTCAAAGAAATAATAGGGAACCAAGGAATGGCTAGACAATGCATGGTGTCGGCAATATCACGACGACCAAATAGCGAACCTTCCACTTCTGCCGAGAACGGCTTATAGCAATCAATGACCCCGGTCCCAACTGCGCGTAGTGGAGGACCGGCCATGGAGGTAAGCTGTGAGGAGCTGGAGAAAGTACTCATCGGATCAGACCCTGAGAGGTTTTTTCAGGTCGGCTCGGAATTACCAGCACAGGAGAAGTCAGGGCTAATTGATTTTCTTCGGCGGAATGAGGATGTATTTGCCTGGGATCCCTATGAAGCCCCCGGGGTTGACTCAGATCTCATATGCCATCACCTTAATGTTAATCCGGCCATAACACCAAAGAAGCAACCTCCTTAGCGCCCGTCAAAAGAACATGCAGACGCTGTGAGAGAAAAGGTTGCGAAATTGAAGAAAGCTGGGGCTATCAAGGAAGTATTCTACCCTGAATGGTTGGCAAACACAGTCATGGTAAAAAAGAAGAGCGGGAAATGGCGGGTCTGCGTAGATTTCACAGACCTAAACAAGGCCTGCCCGAAGGATCCTTTCCCAATGCCGCGAATAGACCGATTGGTAGATGCGACTGTCGGACACCCCCGAATGAGTTTTTTGGACGCTTTCCAGGGTTACCATCAGATATCCCTGGCTGCCGAAGACCAAGAGAAGACCGCTTTTGTCACCCCAGTTGGCAACTATCATTATAAGGTGATGCCCTTTGGCCTGAAGAATGTCGGGTCGACCTATCAGAGGATGATGACTAGGATGTTTGAACAGTAGATGGGTAAGACCGTTGAAGTGTATATAGATGACATGGTAGTGAAGAGCAAATTGGTGGCCGACCACATCAGAGACCTCGGTGAAGTGTTTCAAATTCTAAGAAAGTACAAGCTACGATTGAATGCACCCAAATGCTCATTTGGGGTGGGATCAGGAAAGTTCTTGGGCTATATGGTGACCCACCGAGGAATAGAAGTTAACCCTGACCAAATAAGAGCCATTCATAGCTTGCGGCCTCCTCAGAATCCCAAAGAGGTCCAGAAGCTTACCGGCATGATAGCTGCTTTAAACCGTTTCATCTCCCGCTTAGCGGACAGATGCAGGCCTTTTTTCCTCCTTTTGCACAAGTGGAAGGGCTTCAAGTGGACTGAAGAGTGTGCTTTAGCTTTCCAACAGCTCAAGGAATACCTCGCCCGACCACCGATCATGTCCAGTCCCGATGCCGACGAAGTGTTATTCGCATACATTGCAGTAGCCTCTCATGCGGTGAGCTTAGTGCTAGTTCGAGAAGACAACGGCACGCAGCGGCCTGTTTATTATGTAAGCAAATCACTACAGGAGGCAGAGACCCGGTATCTCCCCCTCGAAAAAGCTATATTGGCCGTCGTACAAGCCACGTGGAAGCTCCCCCACTATTTTCAGGCACATACAGTAGTTGTGCTAACTCAACTTCCACTGAAATCGGTCCTCCGCAGCGCCGACTACACAGGTAGAATAGCTAAGTGGGGAACAATCCTGGGTGCCTTCGACATTAGATACATGCCTCGCACCGCCATAAAAGGGCAGGTCCTCGCCGATCTAGTAGTTGAATTTGCGGAGCCCACCCTAGAAGGGATGGAAATGTCAGGGTCACGAAGTGTTGATGGGAAACTGGTCAGCACGGTCTCTCAGCATGAGCACAATAGGTGGAGACCACACATTGATGGTGCAGCAAACCAAAGGGGCTCAGGGGTGGGGCTCGTTCTAGTCTCTCCCGAAGGAATAACCATAGAAAAGTCGTTGAGGCTCGGATTCTTGGCCACGAATAACGAAGCCGAGTATGAGGCACTGTTGGAGGGAATGTCGATGATCCGGAAATTGGGTGGAAAATGCGCAAGCATATTCTCGGATTCGAGACTTATTGTGGGACAAGTAAACGGGGAATTGGAGGCGAAGGATGAAAGAATGCAAGGGTACCTTGCTCAGGCTAAACACCTGCAGACCCATTTCAGTGACTTCCGATTAATGCATATACCCAAGAGTGGGAACACCTATGCGGATTCTCTCGCAACATTGGCCACCTCCTCGGCTCAGCCCCTTCTGCGGGTTATTTTAGTTGAAGATCTCTGCCGCCCAACAACAGAGGAGCCCAACGGTGTTCGGGTACATAGCGTCGAGGCAGGGCCTAGCTGGATGGACCCTCTGGTGCTGTTCTTAAAGCACGACACCTTACCAGACAATAAGGTTGAAGCTGACAAAATCAGGAGGAAGGCTTCTCGATTCTGGCTATCCGAGGACTCCAAACTTTACAGACGTTCGTTCTCGGGGCCATACTTGCTGTGTGTGCACCCAGGGGCTACGGAACTCATCCTGGAGGAGCTACATGAAGGGATTTGTGGAAGCCATAAGGGGGGCAGGTCTCTCTCCCACAGGGCCATGACGCTGGGTTACTGGTGGCCGAGCATGCACAAAGAGGCTCTAGAATATGTGAAGAAGTGCGACCAATGCCAAAGGTTCGCCCCGAACATACACCAGCCGGGCGGAGAACTTAACCCGTTGTCCAGCCCTTGGCCATTCGCACAGTGGAGCCTAGACATACTAGGGCCGTTCCCCAAAACGGCTGGGAACAAGAAATTTCTTCTCGTCGGCACCGACTACTTCACAAAGTGGGTCGAAGCTGAGGCGCTGGCAAATATCAGGGACGTCGATGTCAAGAAGTTTGTCTGCAAAAATATTATCACTAGGTTCGGGACCCCGCACACCCTGATCTCGGACAACGGCCTCCAATTTGACAGCAAAGCCTTTAGAGAATACTGTAATGAGCTGGGGATTATCAACCGATACTCCACACCGGCCTACCCATAGGGTAATGGACAGGCGGAAGCCATCAATAAAACCATAGTGAATGGGCTGAAGAAGAGGTTGGACGACGCAAAAGGGAGGTGGGTTGAAGAGTTAGCCCACGTCTTGTGGACATACCGCACCACGCCTCGTAGGTCCACAGGAGAAACCCCCTTCTCATTGACCTACGGAGCCGAAGCTGTCATCCCATTAGAGATAAACTTCCCAACCCAGAGGACTACCGCCTTCAACCCCGTTGCTAACAACAGCCTTCTAGAAAAAAGCCTGGATCTCCTCGAAGAAAAAAAGGAAAGTGCGATGGTTCACCTAGCTTATTATCAGCAAAAGCTCAAGCAAGGCTACGACGCCAAGGTGAAGTCAAGGCCCTTGACGCCCGAGGATCTAGTGCTGAGGAAAGTCCTGGGCACCACGAGGAACCCTGCATGGGGAAAGCTTGGACCAAACTGGGAGGGCCCATACCGTATCACTTCCGTAGCAGGCATTGGGGCATACTTTTTGGAAGACTTGGACGAACATGTAGTACCACGTCCATGGAATGTAAATAACCTGAAAAGGTACTGTTATTAATGAAAGACACCATACTCGACGCCGTGTTACTGTACAGCAATTTTCATTAAGTGTTAAACAGAACCCAAGTCCTACATGGCTCCTCGGACCACAGACTTGGGGGAAATTAACCTCGCAACGATTCTCACTAAGTGTTAAACAGAACCCAAGTCCTGCATGGCTCCTCAGACCACAGACTTGGGGGAAATTAACCTCGCAACGATTCTCACTAAGTGTTAAACAGAACCCAAGTCCTGCATGGCTCCTCGGACCACAGACTTGGGGGAAATTAACCTAGCAATGATTCTCACTAAGTGTTAAACAGAACCCAAGTCCTGCATGGCTCCTCGGACCACAGACTTGGGGGATATTAACCTCGCAATGATTCTCACTAAGTGTTAAACAGAACCCAAGTCCTGCATGGCTCCTCGGACCACAGACTTGGGGGAAACTAACCTCACAACGATTCTCACTAAGTGTTAAACAGAACCCAAGTCCTGCATGGCTCCTCGAACCACAGACTTGGGGGAAATTAACTTCGCAACAGTTTTCCCTAAGTTTTAAACAGAACCCAAGTCTTGCTTGGATCCTCGGACCACAGACTTGGGGGGAATTAGCCTCGCAGCAATTCTGTCTAAATTATTGACTATCATTCTTTATAGAGTCATTCATTCACGCTTGGTTTTCAGTAGTTAAAGGCAGAATAAACATCCATTTATAACAAAACAGAAGAGAAAGTAAAACAACAAGAGGAAAAGGAAATGACATCTTTCATTAAACTCCCTAAAAGCGATCCTAAATCTAATCCCTAAGCAGGCCCAGCTTGGTCGTCTGCTTGCTGTGGCCCCGGAATAGTCTCCTTAGCCTGTGCAACAACCTCCCTGATGGAAAGACTGTCCTTGGGCAACTTGCCCTTCACGGCCAGCTGCGCATCCTCAGTTTCAGGCACAGCAGAGTCCGAGGCTAAAGCCTTCGTGGGGAGAGGCACTTCAGTCGCAGCCTTGTCAGGAATCTCACGAACGTCCTCAGGAAAAAAGATGTTTTCAGTTTTCCTAAGATCGGAATCCGTTGGGACTGCCGCCCGGTCCAAGGCCACACCCCAAGACAGGGTAATGTATTCCCTGCACACAGTAGCCACCTCCTCGGCCAGCCTGACCTCAGTATCCTTAACCCCGCGTTCATAAGAGGTTGCCACTGCCTTCTCGGCCGCCTCCCTGGCCAGGCGGGCCTCCCCCTTAACCTTTGCAAGCTCGGCCTTGAGGTCTGAAACAGCCTGCGTCTCTGCCCTAAGATTTTCCTCGGACTTGTGGAGCTGTAGGCGCAGATCCTCAGCTTGCTTAGTGGCATTTTTGAGGCCAGCTTCTGCGCTGTCCTGCCCCTTCTTTGCCTCCTTTACCTCATGGCTCAGGCTATCGTTTTCCTTCTTGAGGTCGCCAGTAGTCCTCTTGGCAATACGGCGGGACTGGACCTCATTATGAAGGTCTTCACGAGCCTTTTTGGCCCACTCCTCAGCAACGAAGATTTGCTGAGTAACCTGCACCGGAAAAATAAAAGCTTAATAAAAAATAATGGTGAATAAATGGATGCGTAACCAAAGAACAAGACAGTAAAAATGGCCATGTCCCTCTTCAGCGACATGAAGAGTTCTGGTTGCTGAGTGTCACGGAGCCCCTTCATGTCGCGAGGCAGAAGAAGAGGCTGCTGCAGGGCCTCAGCCAAGAATGACGCCTCCCGTCGTTGGGATTCCCACAAGGTTGCATCCTAAGAAATTGAAGCGCTATCCAGTTTGAGCCGCGGCGACCATATCCGTTGTTCCCTCCGAATAGCCGCCTCGCCTTGGCTATCAATGGACTTGGTCCTCTTCTCTTTGGGCTCCTTGGTCTCTTTGCCCTTCTTCTGAGGTTTGGCTTTTTCTTGGCCAACCTCACCCTCCTCCAACTCCCTCACAGGCCTCTTGCGCCTTAAGTTGGGCATAGGCTGCAACGCCACATCCGATGTGGGAGGAGGAGGAAGAGGAGCCTTGGAGGTTGGCTGCTCCTTTGGGGCATCCTTGGAGGACTGCCCTTTGTTCCTATTGGTAAGGAGGCCCTTGAGGCTAGACCTTTGTCTCAGGTCCATTCCTTCTTCTTCCTCAGGCTCTTGGCTGGTACTAACTTGTGCGGTTACTAAACCCAAGTCAAGGGCTACCGAGGCGCGGTCTAGATCTGAATCAGAATCCGAGAGCTCTACTATCCTGGCCGACACCTCTCCTTCCTCGGCAAAGTGAAACTGGTCTATCTGATCCTCCAAAGACGAGTGCGAGGAACCGGCTTCCTCCTCTGGGATAACTACTGTGGGAAAGGCGCGCTGAGCAGGCAGCTGGACGGGCGGTAAATCTCTCGAAGCAAGAAAGCCTGGTACGGAGACGTCTATCCGTGCCAATAGCGGACTACCTGCCCTAATTGCTTGGCCGGGCTCCACTAGAGCACGAGTAAGGGGCACGTAGTCCAAAATCAGAGGCGCCGATCGCAATTGCCCGTCTGCACTCACGTAAATCTCCGACCTTAGAAGGAAGTTGAGTGCCTGGATGTTGACCAAACTAAGCCGAGGAGTCGTATGCTTCTTGTCTGCAAGATCCGAAGAGAGGGATATGTTAGTCCGAGGAGGCAAACAAGTAAAGTCAGAATCGAAATAAAAAAGGAAAAAGGGGGAAAAATCAAAACTAAGATCCTTTCCAAGGGATCTAACTCTATGGTGCCCTACCTGGTTCTCCTGCCTTGACTGGGCAGTGAAGACCGTCGTGCCACTGTCCGGAGACGATCAAGAGGTCGTCCTTCAAGCCTTTGTTGGACTTGGGAAGGCAGGATATCAACCTCACCTCATCGGACCTTGACTTCAAGTAATATGAGTCGCCGAGGCTGTGCAGTTCATATAAATGAACCACGTCATGCCATGTAAGGCCGAGGTTCATCTGATTGTTCAGGACCTCTATGCACCCCAGGATCCGGAACATATTCGCGACGCACTGGTGAGGGGCCAACCTATGACCACGCAAATAATCCCTAGTTATCCTCCCCATAGGGATGGTCATTTCTCCTTCCACAAAGGTTATCACTGGAATGGCGACCTCTCCCGTTTTCCTCTTGATTATGACCTCCTCCAGAGGACAATACTCTAAACCTATCTCCGGCGGAATACGGTATTTGGCCCTGAAGCCCTCCATACCAGCCGGGGAATTCACCAATTTGTCAAGTTTACCCATCCCCCTAATCCTAGGTGACGCGAAGACAATTTATTTAAGGAGTAATGCGGGAAAAAGGCAATGGAGAAGGAACGTACACTTACGGGTGAGGAGTTTGCAGGAAATCTTTAAGGGGACGACTGCGAGGGCTTGAACGCTTTAAAAGGGTGAGTGCGAGAGTGCTCTGAGTGCGTGAGTGCTTGTCCAAAAATGAGAAGGGAGTGCTTTTTGAAAAACTTATGTATCCAGGAGAAGCCGGACAGACATACTCCCGCCTAGGAAAACAGAAATTATCCCAATCGTTGATCTAGCGTCCAACCGTCGGATCAAAATATATGGAACCGCCAAAAGCAATAATTAGCGCCGCATGGGTCATCAACCACCCTCGTCATAAATGAGGCACGTAAGAAGCACACTTCCACGCAAGTGAAGCAGGGACCCACAGCAAATAGTCCTATGAATGTCAAAATCCCGCCCTTCCTCCTCGGACAAGAAAGAAGGAGCCGGAATTTTGAGGGGCTATTGTAGGGGTGAAATTTCCAAAATCAGCGAATGGGCCTGGGGACCCACAAGAAGCCTAACCCTGACCCAATGGGGAATAGGAGCCCAAGTGATTCCTGGCCCAACCCTGTTGAGCACGGTTTGATCTAAAAGACGTCCGAGGAGGAATGCCTCCTCGGACACACTAATACGGGCCCAATATGCGTCCCTTCCACAGTGAAGAACCCATCCAGGCGAACATGAGCAGGAGGGTGAGCCTCGCACAGCATAGAAGAGGAAAATGTGAGACATCGGGGAACAGCCACAACTGCCGCATTAAATGCAAGAAGCTACTTTTTCAGCCGCATTAATGTGGAGAAGACAGGCAAACAGTGTTACATTGGCCAGTGCAACTCACAGAAAGATAGGGAAGATGTCCGATGGGACAGGCACTCAAGTGAAAGTCCAGATGATTAACAAGTATCACTTCAAGGAGGCTATATAAGAGAAGGAGATCCCCACGAAGAGGGGATCGGAGAATCAGAAAAAAAGAGAGGGCGAAAGGTGAAAGAACTCTATAGTCTGTAAACAGAGTAAGAGGTGCACTTATACGTCTCCTCGGACTGATATCCTACTAAACATAAATGGAGTATTCTCACGTTCAACACGTTGCATGGCGCACATCAAACTGACGTTCACTTCGTCTAGTCCTAGCTCTGTAGCCCACTCTCTACAAATTCATTGTCTGGGGACTTTTGGGCCAGAACCATTTACTTGCTGGGCCTGGGCCCCAAAATACCGCCCCTACAAGTTCCATTTAAAAATACAATCAAAATAAATATATGTTGATGTTATGAATATCGTTTCAGACTCCATTTCAATTTGTCCATTGGAACAAACCATTTCGATATATACTAGCCTATTTCAGCATACCATTTCAGGGTTGCCGCCAAAACTTTATATAAATATATATATATATATATATATATATAAAACTAAGTCTACTTCAAATGATATTATACCATATCAAATTATTAATTCAAAATCAAACATTGAACATTGTTAATATTATCGTTACAAAATACAAATATATAACATGTCATATATATATATATATATATATATATAGAGAGAGAGAGAGAGAGAGAGAGAGTAATGAGGAAAAAAAAAACTCATGTCATATGTGAGTAAAGCAAACAAGAAAAAACACATTGTTAAAGGAAAATAATAAAAAATGTCAAATGTGAGTGAATTAATAAAAAATGGGTTTAGGAAAAGAAAATAATGATTAAGTAATAAAAAAATGGTTTAAGAAAAATATAATGATTTGTTTACATATCAACCGAAATCACCTTACTGGGTGAGATTTAGTGGAATGGACCAAAACAGGAGGTATGAAATAGAATTTAGAATGAAATGGAATAGGAGGGTGATTCGTACCGGTTAATTAATTGAAATAGAAAATTCTGGCCATTTCAGGCAGAATGGGTTGAATTGATAGCAATACTTTTGATAACTATCACAATTTTCAAATTCCATATTCATATATACAAAATAAAAGAGAAAAGAGATATTGTTTACGTAAATATATTACTTAAAAGTATAAATAAGGCATTATAACACTAATATATTCTTTCGAAAAACAATTTCTGATTTTATTTTCATAATGAATCAGATTTACTAAATTTGGTTCCCTTATTGCATTGAATTTAATCATATCGAAACATTTCTTGGATCTGTAGCTCATTGTAACTTTTGATCAAAATCATTTAGTTGTTTGTCAAAAATTTTGTAGCTCAACTAACACCTTCTTTAGGTGTTTCCAACGAAAATGTTTAGGGCTTAAATTCCCCTTTACTATTGTTACAATTGAATTTTTAAAATAATAAAAATAAGGGAAAATTACAACTTACCCACTTGTGATTTGGCTAAAATTTAAGTTGCATACCTGTAGTTTAAAATTTGACACTTTACCCATCTGAAGTTTGACCAAAATTTAAGTTGTCTACTTGTGGTTTGAAATCTCATGATGTAAGTGTTCGTTGGATTCTTTTTTATCTTATTTGATCATGTATTTTTATTTTTATTTTTTTGTGTGTTTTTGGAGGAGAGAGACATAAAAGTGGAGCAAAACTATATATTTAGCCATGTTTTTAACAGAGATGAGTTATAGAAATCTAACTGAGTTAACCTCAAGCGGGTAAAGTGTCAAATTTCAAACAACAGGTAGGTAATTTAAATTTCGTCCAAATCATAGGTGGATAAGTTATAATTTGCCCTAAAAATAAAAATAAAAACCCTAGCAACAATAAATCAACACAAGAAGAATATGGGGAATTTATCAACATTCTCAATGGAAGGGCATAAGCAATAGTCACTCACAGTGGTAATGTTTGATCTTTTCCTAGGAAAAACCTGTTTTTGAATTATCCCATCCCATACTTGTTGAGTTGTTGCAAAGGGAAAATTAATTACTTAAAAAAAAAAAAAAAAAAAAAAAAAAAAAAAAAAAAACCACCACCATAGAGAGACCATGATAACTGTTTGCTTACTTGCTAAATGGTCAATGTAACTCCCAATTTCCAAATACCAGATCAAAATATCTTACAGTCTTACTTGCCACAAATTAAGGACACTTTGACTTAAAACGTAAGAGCATATACTATGTAAAATTTTTAATTTTCATAGTCCCAATCAAACTAATGTGCATTTGCATTCGATTTCTTGTTGAAATTTTATTTACTCAAAGTTGTTTTTATTTTTAATTTTTTTTTTAAGGAGATTATTTGCTCAAAGTTAACAAAAAGTATAATTGTAATTGTAAAAGAAAGTGGGAAAGCATCCCCTCTAATTCCCTTATACTTTTAGCTGGATAAGCAGTTTTTTTTTTAGAAAAAAAATTTCATTCATTAATTCTTGAAATTGAATTGAATCCAAGTACAAAGCCTCCAATGCTGGAAGAGGGAAATCCTCAATCCAAATTACATAATCTGAAACATTTCTAGCATACCTAACCAAAGAGTGAGCAACTAAATTCACTACACGACCAATTCATCTAACCTCTATCCATCCAAGACCAAAATAGAGCCATTTAACATCCTCCAAAATATGGCCCAGATGAGAGAGATGAGGGCCAAGTACTGTGAGATATTTCATAATATTTGGCATTGTCACCTTTAATGGCGAACTCAATAAACCCAACTTTTATAACAAACTCAACTGCTTTTCTGCATGCAAAGAGCTTGGCTTCCTCTCACTGTCAACAACAAAGGGGGTCCTTTTCTTGGTAGAGAAGTTGATGATGCACAAAAATTGTCAGTGAGCTGATAGTCCTCGAACGCTCCAATGGGTACTTGAAAAACAAGAGACTAATAATCTAACAGAGAGCACCGGTGTGGTACCGACCAAAGATTCTTCGAAGATCAAGTCAGTGAATGAGAAATCTCTAAGAACTCTATAGTGAGAGAACTAGGAAATTTATGCGTACCTGGGAGAGGAGCAGACTTGATGCTTGTTGAAATTTTATTTACTCAAAGTTGTTTTTTTTTTTAAGAGAAGAAAGACACGTCTAATTTAAATCTATACACCTATATAGCAAAAACGTGTATATGATATTATTTTTATTTTGGCTCCAAAATTAAATATGATAATTAGAACAAAACCCAAAAGTTTACCGCTATACATATATAGCATGATAATGTATATGAAAATTGCCTGATGTTTAAATTTTTATATTTCTTTATTATATTTCTTTTTTTATAAAAAAATATTTTCATAAAATATAACATCATTATTTTGACAGTTATAATTATATTTGTTTCAATTATTTAAACGCAAAATGTCTCCTCCTCTTAAACACTAGCTTGTAGCTTCATGCATACGCATGAATATACTTAAAAGATATATGTTAAGATGCATAGTATAATTCCTGCATATATAATTTAAATACTGTAAGGACACGATTCGTAACGAACCGTAACAGTGTTGGGTTCGTACGTAAAAAGGCCCAAACAATATCATTTGTAGAGCGTGGGTTTGAAAGGCTAGGCCTTGGTCACCAAACGGTGGGTTTTTCGTGGTGTTCATACATGATTAAGTCGTTTTCGCCCTAGGAGTCTTTCTCCTGGAGGCGGGCTGGGAGGCTCTGGTTTTTGGCCATTTTTCCCAGCCCCTTCTCTGGATTGCTTTCCTTTCCTTTTATACTAGCCTATGTTCCTTATCCTTCGTCCACGTGTAGGATCGACATTCCAAGACTAATATTTGTCCCATCAGCCAATACCCAGAGTGGTTGGGGGTGGTTGTAAAAGCTGGAGAGTATGGCTCTGTCAGGTGCAGAGTATTGAATGACAGTAAGGGCAGCTTTCCCTGGTCGTTATACTTTCAAGCGTACCCTTTTCTATTGACACAGATATTTTAGATTTTTCCCAAGCTGTTTCTGTACCATTTTTGCCCTTCCTTCCTGTGAGACCTCGGACATGCCATGGACTGAATCATCCTCGATGGTGTCCGAAAGCTATTTTGTACTTGTATTACCGATCCTGGGCTATAACCCTTCTCGTCTCGGGCTTTAGGCCCCAATGAATAAATGGGCCAGGGCTACAAACTATTGGGCCAGGGCCGCAAACTATTGGGCCCCACAAATACTATTAATAGTCATTATTATTATTATTTTTTAACTTTTTAAAAAGTCTTTTAAGAATATTATTAGGTAGAAAATGTAAATTGTCTATATTTTTTTTTTTAAAGTTTTTTAATACTTCGTAATTTTTTTTATTATGAAGCACTTTTTTTCATCTTTTTTATTTTTATTTTTATGGTTCATTAATTTTAGAATCTTTGGTTTTTGTATTCAATAACTCACCTGGATGAATATTCTCAAAAATTAAGAAATAACACTCTCTCTAAAAATAATTAATTTAAGACACATGGTACAAAATTGAACTACAATTATAATATCTAATTGAATTTTCTCAAAATTTTGTCTTTAATATATATATATATATATATATATATATCCAATTTACTATGCCTTTATATGATATCAACAAAAATTTATGCATTTATATCTATTAAATGCAAAAATGTCTCATCAAATTTTCTTATACATTAAATGTGCACAATCGACCCTTAAATTGCTATAATAAATTTTTAATTGACCCTTAAATTGCTCTAATAATTGTTTAGGAAATGCTAACAAATGCCCTTAGAACAATGGTTAATAATACATTTAAAGAAAGTTTTTATGGGAAAAGAAAAAAAGCAATTAATGTTTTGATAGCTTTTTAAATTTCCCATAAAAGTGGTGTCAAAACTTTCCTAAAACGGATTGTTAACTATTACGCTAAAAACACTTGTTAGTATGACCCTAATTGTTTTTACCAATTATTTCCACTACTAATTTGTCTTTACCCTTGATCAAGGAAAAACTGAGGTTTTAGATTAATCATTACATTTTCTATTGAAAACAAATAACTAAAAAAATTAATGCTTTTAAGGTTACAAGAGGAAACTAAAAACAAAACAAAGGAGTGGGAAAATTACAATATAGGAAAGCCAAGTTAGCCAAGTATATAAGTACATACTCCTACATTAAAAAAGCTAACTAAACGAATATATATCTAATTTAGAATTTTCTTCTATGTTCAATCATAAGTTAAGAAAACCCAACAAAAAAGAAAAAGAAAAAAAGAGAAGCACAAAGAATAATAAGGAAAATTCTTAGATACTCCCAGAATACGTAGAAATTATGCTCCATCCTCTCACATTCGTGGTGGACTCTACCATGAATTTAATGAGCGGACCCTAATATGAATGTGAGAAGAGGGATTATCATTCTACATGCTCCGGGAGTACCTAAGAATTACTCAAACAATAAACATTAGTCTACCTAAAAAAGATCGAATGTAATTATAACACAAAATAATACTTATTACATATCTAAAAAAATCAATCATCGCTATCAATACTGTATTTTGTCCAGCCCCAATTCACGCATCAAAACAAATACCAAAAATCCAAAAAGAATTGAAAAAATGTGTTAGGCATAGTTTGTATATTGTATAATAAGAGGGTGTTGGTGCTGTGATGCAGTGCAGGGTGCTGTGATGCATAGCTATGATGCAGCAGTGATGCAATGCTACAGAAGTTATGATGCAGCAGTGACTATTCTGGCTGTGATAGTGTGCTAGTTGTATACGTGCCTAAGTGTCCATATGTGAGGTACATTAGAGTTGGTTAGTGACTGTGCAAGTCAGTTAAAGTTAGTTAGAGACTGATGGTCATTGACAGTTGTTTTGGTGTTGTATAAGAGACCAATGAGTTGTATAGTGGGTAATCAAGCAAAGTATATTTTCAATACAACATTTTCCTTTTCTTTTCTCTGTTCTCTTCTCTCTCTCTCTCTCTCTCTCTCTCTCTCTCTCTCTCTCTCTCTATTTTGGAGGCCTTGCTGACCTCGAATCTAGCTACACCGTAAATCCACCAATCAAATCCTAACAATTGGTATCAAAGCATCGTTCCTGTGCTGCCATGACTGAAACACGAGCCGCTGCCATGAATACAGTGAATGAAGCTATTGCTTCTCTCTGTACTACTTCTGATCACCAAAACAGGGACATCCAAGAAATACAAAAGATTCAAGGCATTCATACTAGAACCTTGAATGAGATGAATCAGAACATCAATGTGATTTTACGAAAGTTGAAGTCCATAGATGTGAATCAGAATTCACCTCAGAGAAATGTGCAATGAAGGCTAATTTTGTGAAGTTGGATTTTCCACGATTCTCAGGTGTTGATCCAGCTAATTGGGTTTACAAGGCTAACCAGTATTTTGGGTATTACCAAACCCCAATTACAAAAAAGCTATTGATAGCTTCTTTCCACATGGATTTGGAGGCATTGATTTGGTTCCAAGAAGCAGAAGAAGCAAAGGTGTTCTCGGATTGGGAATCTTTTGCAACAGCTTTGCATGTGAGATTTGGAACTAGTGCCTACGATGATCCTATAAAGGTGCTGACCAAGATGAGGCAAACTTCAACTGTGGCCTTGTATAAGGCAGAATTCGAAGATGTGTCTAACAGAGTCAAAGGCCTTTCTCTTTTACATAAGCTCAGCTGCTTCTTAAGTGGTTTAAGGGATGAAATAAGGTTATCTGTAAGAATGCTCAATCCTCAATCCTTGAATGAAGCTTTTGGATTAGCCAAGATTCAAGAAGAATATGTGTGGAGCAGCAGAAAAAGCATAAGGAGTCATCAAGAATCAGGTAACACTTCAATTCTTGGTTTACCTAAGAGTAATGCAGTGTTAGATACTAAAACAAAAATACCAGTTAAGAGAATTACTCCTGCTCAAATGGATGAAAGGAGAAAGAAAGGGTTGTGTTATAATTGTGATGAGAAATGGGGGCCTGGGCATAAGTGTAAAAATGTTAAACTGTTTCTTTTAGAGGGAATTGATATAATACCTAGGTTGCAATCTGGAGTGCAAATTACTAAGTTGGATGAGGAAGTGGGCAGTGATCTTAATAAACCAATTGAACAGGAAGAAGATGTGGGAATTACATTGTATGCTTTAACTGGAACTCCTACACCAGGCACTATGAGGGTTAGAGGCAAGATTAATGGCAGTGGGTTAGTGTTACTGGTTGACACAGGTAGTACTCATAATTTTGTGGATGCATTAGTGGTCTCTAGTTTACAGTTAAAGGTTGATGTTTCAAGATTTTTGGAAGTTAAGATGGCTAATGGTACTGTGGTGAGAACTCAAGGATTTTGTAGTAGTGTACCAGTGTGTGTGCAAGGAGTGGAATTTTGTGTTCAATTTCATGTTTTGGCATTGGGAGGTTGTGATGCTGTGTTGGGCACCCAGTGGTTAAGTACCTTAGGTATAATACACTAGGATTTTCAATTGTTGACTATGAAATTCCATTACAAGGATCAACAGGTTTTGTTGCAGGGTTTAAGTCCCTCTTCAGGCACTTCTTTCATGGATTGAAATCAGTTGCTTAAAGGATCAGTGAGGAAGGGTTTACTACTTCAAATCACTCCTGCAGCTAATGTGGTGTTGGAAGATAGTGTACCTGCAGAAGTGGAGTTGTTATTGCAGGAATTTGGAGAGGTTTTTGAAACTCCTACTGGTTTACCACCTATGAAAGGTCATGAACATCAAATCACTCTCATGAAGGGCTCTCAACCAGTATGTCAGAGACCCTATAAATATCCTTTCTATCAAAAGAATGAAATTGAGAAGATTGTGAGAGACTTGTCAATTAGAAACAGCACCAATCCTTTTGCTTCGCCTATCTTGTTAATAAGGAAGGCAGATGGATCTTAGAGGATACGCATTGATTATAGAGCATTGAACAACATCACTGTGAATGATAAGTTTCCAATTCCAGTCACTGATGAGCTATTAGATGAGTTGAATGGAGCAATTGTCTTTTCCAAGCTTGATTTAAGATTAGGATACCATCAAGTCAGGATGAAAGAGGAGGATGTGCCCAAAACAGCCTTCAGAACACATGAGGGGCATTATGAGTTCTTGGTAATGCCATTAGGCTTAACCAATGCCACCTCAACCTTCCAATCCTTGATGAACTAGGTTTTTAAACCTTATCTCAGAAAATTTGTTTTAGTTTTTTTTGATGATATCTTGGTTTATAGCACTTCTTTATCTGAGCATGTGACTTATTTGAGATTTGTTTTAGAGGTTTTGGCCTTAAATAAACTGTATGCAAAAAGGTCTAAATGCAAATTTGCTTGTAATGAAGTGGAGTACCTAAGGCATGTCATCACTGGTGCTGGGGTTCATACTGATCCTAAGAAGACTGATGCCATGCAACAGTGGTCTACCCCTATTGATCTTAAGTCCTTAAGAGGGTTTTTGGGGCTCACAGGTTATTATAGAAAATTTGTTAAGGGATATGGATAGATTGTTGCTCCCTTAACTGCACTATTAAAGAAGGATGCATTTTCTTGCTTTGAGGAGGCTGAGCAAGCTTTCCAGCAATTGAAGGCTGCCATGGTTCAACCACCTATGTTAGCTCTTCCAAATTAAATAAGCCATTTGTCATAGAGTGTGATGCCTCAGGCAAAGGGCTGGGAGCAGTTTTGATGCAACACGGCAGACCTATTGCCTTTCATAGCCAAGCCCTCAAAGGTAGGAATTTGACCCTGTCTACCTATGAAAGGGAGTTATTAGCTCTGGTTACTGCTGTCAAAAGGTGGAGAGCTTACTTGGTTGGTAGACCCTTCATTGTTAGAACTGACCAACAAAGTCTTAAGTACATATTAGAGTAGAAAATTGATACTCCTACTCAACAGAAGCAGTTTGCCAAATTATTGGGATATGCATTTGTGGTCCAATATAAAAAGGGTAAGGATAACCTTGTTGTTGATGCATTTTCCAGAATAGTGGAAACTGTGGTTGATTTGGCTGCTGCTGGGCCTTCTGGTATGGCTGAAACTGCTCATCTTATTTATGAGGATGAGTTAGACTCTCAAGGGGGTGTTTTGTGTATGCTTTCCTTTCCTTCCCTAGCTTGGTTGAGTGATCTCAAAACAAGCTATGCCATGAATCAGCAGGTGTAGGGTATTCTACAAGCCTTGAGTTTAGGGCAGGCTGCTCCTAAAGGTTATTCTTTGTAGAATGGGTTGTTACTGTACAAAGGGTGGATCTACCTAGGCACTTGTGAAGCTTTGAAGGTTGTTGTTCTGTACCAGGTTCATGACAGCCCATTAGGAGGTCACTCGGGCTTTCTTAAGACCTTGCGTAGGGTTAAAAGAGATTTCTATTGGCCTGGGTTGAGAGCTGATGTGAGGAAGATGGTCAGAGAGTGTGACACTTGTCAAAGATTGAAGTATGAAACTTGTAATCCAACTGGCCTCCTGTAACCTCTACCAATACCAGAAAAGCCTTGGATGGGTGAAAGTATGGATTTTGTTGAAGGACTCCCTAAATCTCAGTTGAAGGCTATGGTGTTAGTGGTGGTAGACAAATTTACTAAATTTGTTCATTTTGTACCCTTGTTACACCCTTATTCTGCAGCCAAAGTAGCTTAATTGTATATGCAATATGTCTTTAAATTGCATGGTATGCTAGCCACAATTGTGAGTGACAGGGGCCCTGTATTTACATCACACTTTTGGCAAGAATTGATGAGGTTACAAGGTGTACAAGTTGCCATGTCAACAGCTTATCACCCCCAAACAAATGGGCAAACAGAGGTGGTCAACAAGAGTTTAAAGCATTACCTAAGCGCTTTTGCTACAAACAGACCACAATCTTGGGTGGAGTGGTTACTCTTAGCTGAATTTTGGTTCAATACCAATTTTCATGTCTCTCTTAAGATGACACATTTTGAGGCTTTATATGGTTTTGCTCCACCAAGACTCTTGGACTACATTCCTAGCACTACTAAGGTAGATAGTGTGGAGGTGCACTTGAGGACCAGACAGCAACTTATTTCCTTATTAAAGCAAAATTTCGTGGCAGCTCAAGAGAGAATGAAAGTTGCTGCTGATAAGCATAAGACCATAAGGGAGTTTGTAGTTGGTGATTGGGTGTATCTCAAGTTGTAGCCATACAAACAGATGTCATTAAGGCAGAAATGGTTGGGAAAGTTATCACCTAGATTCTATGGTCCTATTCAAATATTGCAAAGGGTTGGCAATGTCTCCTACAAATTAGATTTTCCCCCTGAATCAAAACTCCATTCCACCTTCCATGTTTCATGTTTAAAGCAAAGGTGGGGTCAACATGTGGTGCCTCTACCTTCCTTACCACCTATGGATTCTGAGGGCATTCTTAGGCTTGAACTTGTTGTTGTTTTACAAGAAAGGACTCATCAGTTGAAGAATAGGTTTGTCACTCAGGTTCTGGTTCAATGGCAAGGTGAACGAGTGGAAGATGCTACTTGGGAAAGTCTATACTTGCTGCAGCAACAATATCCTCACCTTGTGGGCAAGGTGTTTTAATTGGGAGGGGGGGGGGTATTGTTAGGCATAGTTTGTATATTGTATAATAAGAGAGTGTTGGTTTGTATGTTGTATAATAAAAGGGTGCTGGTGTTGTGATGTAGTGCAGGGCGTTATGATGCAGTGCAGGGCGTTATGATGCAGTGCAGGCTGTGATGCAGAGCTATGATGCAGCAGTGACTAGTCTGGCTGTGATAGTGTGCTAGTTGTATACATGCCTAAGTGTCCATATGTGAGGTACATTAGAGTTAGTTAGTGACTGTGCAATTCAGTTAAAGTTAGTTAGAGACTGATGGTCATTGACAGTTGTTTTGGTGTTGTATAAGAGACCAATGAGTTGTATGGTGGGTAATCAAGCAAAGTGTATTGTCAATGCAACCTTTTCCTTTTCTTTTCTCTGTTCTTTTCTCTCTCTCTATTCTGGAGGCCTAGCTAACCTCGAATCCAACTACACCATAAATCCACCAATCCAATCCTAAAAATTCGTATCAGAGCATCGTTCTTGTGCTGCCATGACTGAAACACGAGCTGCTGCCATGAATACAGTGAATGAAGCTATTGCTTCTCTCCCTAATCACAGATATGCCCAACTCAAAACTAAACAATAACATAGGCCAACCCATCCTAAAACCAAACAACAACATAGATCATATATATATCTCATGAATCCTATCTCATCTCAGTTAATTATCCGACTATCTTAATATCTTCAACTCTAAGAATAAAGAGTGAATATTTGTGAGTTGCGAATGTCTATTTTATTATAAATTTATATTATATGTGTGAGTGTGTTTAATACTGATTATGAATTTTTTTTAATAATTTTTTTTGTGTGAGTTGTGATGTATGCGAATGTGTGCATGTATAATATAAACATGATATAATTTATATAATTTAATTTTTAGGACATACAAAGCGTTTGTAATGATTCAAAATATGAAAACTTGTAGAAAGAAATTGTAAAACTTTATTTATTTGCGTGTTTTTTTGTTGGAAACTTGATATAGTCAAGTTTTATTTTAATTAAATTTTGTTTTAACTTATATTTCTTAATGAACCCTTTGGATAAAATTCCTAGAGCCGCCGCTGATACAATAATTTAAAGGCCAAAATTGGAGTTAAAACAGATGAGATATCACCAAAATACCGAAAACCCCAATAAAAACCTTCACTTTTTTTCAGGAAAGACTAGCAGTTTTTTATAGGACTTCGCGTAATAAACTGTACCGATTGGGCAAGAACTAGAATGAGCAAGCTAACCATCTTTAAAAAAAGGGACTTAGCTAATTTTCATCAAAAGTACTCGACGATATTTGCTTCAGATTGGAAGATATGAATTTTGCAAGTAAAAATATCATAGAATTTTTTGGCACTACATCACATTTCTTCCAAGCATGATATCTCGACGACCATAGCTCCAAATAGAGCAAGGTCAGGACCATTGGAAACTGGACATCAAGAGCTATCCGTGCATATAAAATTTGAAAAAGACAGAAATCAGAAAGGCCTTCAAACAGCCGCACGAAGATCGGGCCAGAAATCGAAAAAAGATGAAAAAAGGCTGAAGAGGTGGCAAAAATGGTAGGCTAGCATTAGTGTATCAGGATACAGTAATACTACCCACCCCTTTGCCATGGGCAGCTAGCACTAGTGTATCCTGATGCACTAATGCTAGATTCCCATTTTCTCACCACTCCTATAACCCCCCCCCCCCCCCCGGTCCCCCCAATTTTTGTGAAAAATAAGAACAAAAAGTGAGGAAAAAATAGAGAAATAGAGAGAAAATGTGAGGAAAAGTCAGAAAAAGAAAGGAAATTTTGGAAAAATAGCCTTAGAAAATTCAAACAAAAATTCTCTCTCCGCTCTCTCTTTCTCTGGGAAACCCTACACGAAAAGCCTCATCTTTTTCTTTTTCTTTTTTGGTAATCTTTGCGGGTAAGGCTGTAGGGATGGGTTAGTTCTTTAATAGCTACACCCATCCCACCCCTTTATTATTTTGCAAACGTCATTTCCATATATACGAAATATGTTCTTTTTATCTTGCTTGTTGTTCTCAGTTGCTTTATTTTTACTATGCTTGTACATATTGTGTATATATATGTATCTCTTTATTTCAATATTCATATTATCGTTGTTGGTTTAATTTTTTTTTTTTGGTACCCCTAGATGGGTATTCGACCATCTCCTAGGCTATGTATGGGAAGTAACCTTAGGAGGAAGAAATCTCATCCCACCTAGGCATCTAGGAATTTTACTATTAATGTTTTTATTTTATGTTATCCCATTTACTTTCAAGCAATCTCAATCCCTTTTTATTTTACGTCATCCCATTTACTTTCAAGCAATCTCTAGCCCCTTTTATTTTATGTCATCCCTTTAATAGTTTAGCAAAAAAAAAAAATGTCATCCCTTTAATTTCTTGCACATTCCTTCTCCCCTTTTACTTTATTGCTTTCACACACACACGCACACACACACACTATAACTAGACACCTAAAAAAGGATTTTCTGTCATCCTTCTTAAATGGTTTTTAATCCTCAAATAAAGCACAATATGAGTATGTCTCATAGGAATGGTTGATGGCTTAGAACTTTCATTTCCTTATGATGAGGACCCATAAGACTTGAAAAAAATTAAATCTATTTAAGAGAGACTTAAAAAAAAGAGGCTTTTTAATCAACCTTTACAATATTTCAGCCCTTTATTTTTATGTTCTTTACTTTTATGTCATTTAAATTTCAGCTCTTTACATTCTTGCAATTTAAATTTCTGCACTTTACATTCTTGCCATTTAAATTTCTGCACTTTATTTCCTTGAATTTATTTTCTGCACTTTATTATTGTTGTTTCTTTACATTTCCCATTACTAAGTTGCCATAAAATAAATATGCATGGGTAAAACATTTCCTCTACAGAGTGTTCTAAGAAAATGCTTTTTCTAAAATCTTATGCCGCCTTTTTTCTAAAATGAAAAAGAGTCTTTTTAAAAGAAATGTTTCTCCCATTTTCTTCTTAAAAGTTTTCAAAACAAAAATCTTTTTCCTTCTAAAGAGTTTTCAAAACAAACAAACAAACAAAAAAAAAAAAAAAAAAAAATCTGTTTTCTAAAACTATTTTCAATTTTTTTTTTTTTTTTAAAATCTGTTTTCTAACACTATTTTCAAAATAAAAAATATGTTTTCTAAAACTATTTTCAAAAATAAAAAATCTGTTTTCTAAAACTGTTTTCTAGTTTTTTTTAAAATCTGCTTTCTACAAAAATCTGTTGTCAAAATAAAAGAAAATCTGTTTTTTTTTTTTTTTAAAAAAAAGGGGGAATCCGAAGCTTTTTCAAAAAAAAAAAAAAAAAAAAGTGCTTTCAAAAATGCTTTTATAAAATGCTTTCAAAAATGCTTTTCCAAAATTATTTTCAAAAGTGCTTTTCCAAAACGTTGTCGAAAATGTTTTTCAAAAAGAATGATTCTTCAAAGATACATGTTTTCAAAAAAACACTTTTACCGGGTTAAAGAAAATGGTTTTCAAATACTTGTAAAAAAAAAAAGGGGTTTTCTTTGCTTTCCTAAAGAGAACCGAATTTTTACATAAAAGATTTTTTTTTTCCCAGAATAAATGTGTTTTACCACGTTGGAGTTCTAAAAAAATAATAAGATAAAAAAATGTTTTTTTTTCCCTCAAAATATCCCAATAGAATCTTTTCAAAAAATGTTCTTTTTCAAAATAGTAAAGTTAACTTTGTAACTTTTTTTATTTCAAACCTTTTTCTTAGAATAGTTGTAGGGATTTGTGTTCAAGACTCATTCCTTTGAGCCATCAAACCCCCTTTAAGCTAACATTTTTCCTACCATTTCTTGGCATTAATTAGCTTTCTTTGTCATCTCTTTTGCATGATAAAAAAAAAAAATTTGTGGATGACAACAAGGTGCTACTCTTCCAACTCTTTCTTTTTATTATTATTTTTTACGTTGTAATTTATTTCTGTGTAGTACTTAGTATTCACATACTAGCTATGTAGTAAATAATTACTCACATGCTATTGTATAACATACATGTATGTTTTTTCACATGTTACTTACGTATGTACTTCACATATATTGTTTGCAAAAACATTTTCAAAAAAATCAAAATGCCAAGTATTTTATTTCTTCACAAAAAGTTAATGTTTGAAATAAATTAAAATAAGGTACTATTTTCGGATAGTCGTTGTGGATTATTTAACACCTTCCCCACACGTAACCAAACTTTCGAGTTCAAGATCTTTGGTTCAAAGACATTTGGTTTGCCTTAATTAATAAACCCTTTAAATTCTGGTTTATTGGATTAGCTAACTTAAAACGAATTAGACTCATAGGTGACTAATCACATCTAATACAAAACCAATGATTAGTGGTGACTCCGAAAATAAAAATAAGAAAAAGGGACTCACACACACACACCCCACCATAGAGACACAAGCACACAAAAGTCACGTCGCAAGTTCTAAGGTGCGACTACACCCAAAAATTTCAATTTTTGGGTACGTCCACAACCACAACTACCCAAATGATTTTTTTTTTAGAAGAAAGACAATTTATATTATTAAGTAAGGCTTTTAAAACCAGCTTGAAGAACATATTCTAGATTTGATAGAACATCTTTCATCCAAACTAACAAATAGGGGCATAAAATTGTTCGATGAGCTAGTGCATGAGCAACTGAATGATTTTAATTGTAGCAACATTTCTAATGAAATATATCTTAATTGTAGCAACATTTCTAATGAAATATACCTTAATATTAAAACCTATAATGTTTTATATTAGACGTTACTTTTTTATTTGTTTGAGAACACTTTAATAAGACTTTTTGTCTAAACATGTGCACGGAGTCTCATTGTTTTTATTTTTTATTTTTTTTTAAGCAATAAAGTACATGCTTCAAATGGCAACCTCAAGAAATTCTCATACAACATTCCAAAAAATCAAATCAATTTTAAAAATGAAAATTTCATTTTATTTTAAAAAAATTACCCATAACATGCATGATGGGCGTGATGGATGGATCCTAATGGCTTGATACCACTGAAAATAAAATTAGAAAGAGGAAAATAATAAGAAGAACAAGGACTGATAAGAATGCTACCCAATCTAGCAAGAAAAGTGCCAAATTGGATAAAAATGTTACCTAATTTGACTGGGATGATGATAGATCTAGATTTTGACTAACATCTAACTCAATTAATTTGCACACAGGGCATTATATTATTGAGGGAAAAACCACCCGACATTATAATTATATATATATAAATCAAATTCAACCACAAAATAAAAGAGCCTACACAAAATACTAATAAAAAAGAAACTTTTCTATCTAATAATATATAAGACTTATTTAAACACGTACAAAAGTAAAAATGAGAAGAATAGAATTGTATGTATGGTTAACTCTATATGTATATAGATATATATCTTTTAATTTTTATTTATATTGATAATTCAACAATACAGTAAGATAAGTAAGATAAGAGAGATTTGAACTCTAGAGATTTCTTTATTGAAAATCACAAAAGATGTCAACTAATTGAGATACAAGACTTTTGTCAACCAGTTTCCTTTATTCCATTATTATTCCAACAATGTTGTGCTGCACTAATCTAAAATGCCAATCAGCGCATCAAATAGGTAAACCCCATTCAGCTTTTAACACATAACTTTTGTTGTCAAAGCTTTGATAGATACCAAACGATGTAATCGCGTGGTAATTTATTGCATGGCCTGCATCACTGCTGGGATCGAAGGCATACCATTTTACAGTGTAGGGGGCAGATGACGCAGTGCAGTTAAGTTTTTCGTTTCTTGTAACATTCCACTTGTAAACATCATTGAATTTGAGCGAAATCTCAGGTTTACCAGCAATTTGAACCTTGACCGATGCGGCGCTTTCGTTTCTTTTCGACATTTCATTTTTAATTTGAATCTCAGGCAACTTAATGTCAGCTGTTTCGGCAATTGTTATGATACTAACCAAGCAAAAGCACAATGCAAAGATGTGGGAGATGGCAAAGAGGCTTAGATTAGTCATTTTCGCAAGCAGATGGTGTTGAAATATTTGGGTATCCTTCCCAGTGGCGTGGTCAAGAATTTATCTTTAGTGTGTTAAATATAAAAATAGATAACTAATTTTTTTTTTGGTCTAAAATAGTAATGTACTAGTGTCTGAATTACTGTCTTCCCTTTTATTTTTTTGAAGAATAAGTCAATAGTCTAAAACTTGCCTATGAAACTAAATTTTTTAAATTAAATTATCATCCGTTAAGTATAATAGCTAAATTTTTTAAAAAATACTAATAATTTAATAATTGCTAAATAAAAGACAAACAATCATTCAAATTTCAATGTATAAAAAAAAAAAAAATGATATGTCTATAATATTTTTACAACAAATCCTAAGTGGCAGGTTGTTACTGGTTGTTATTGTTAAGACAAAAAAGTAATCTTAGTGTTAGTTTCACATTTGAATCAATAACAACTAACCACCTGTGATTTGTTGTAAAAATGTTGTAGACATAACATCTCTAAAAAAAAAATATCTAATAAACTACAACCAAATACATGTTATATTATTTTATCTATAAATTAAATAATAAAAAGTAGTATATTTTAATTACACAGCTACACACTACTTTTTGTAAAAAGAATCTTAACCACACACGTAATTCTCTAGTGGAGGAGAATAAGGATTGATGGGGACTGCAATTCTTATTTACTTGTATCAATGTATTGTTACATACATTGTAAATGACGATGAAGAACTAGAAATACAGAAAAGAAAGAAAAAGAGGCAAATGGGGGGAGAGAGAGAGAGAGTCACCTGTGGACCTACAGCTGCGCCTTCAATCTATCTGCTGTTGCCGTGGTGCAAGTAAGCCCTAGAGGCTGGAAGTGTTAAAATTATAGATTCTTTTTTACCTTATATTTGTTGAGATAATTTTTTAAAATAAGTATGTGTTCATATTAATATGCTAAATGTATAATTATTGTAGTAATTTTTTGACATTTATTATCACTAATTGGATTGTATCCTATAGAAATGAAAGTTATATGTAATGTAATTTTAGAATTTCTTTTATATATTATCTGCTGGGGTATTGGGGGGCCAAAAGGATAAGTGCTCTTTAAAATTTTTTTAATTTGGTTAGTATAACTCCAAAATACACATTTACTACTTTTTTTCCAAAATGGCCCCTTTTGGTCCCAATACGACTCCACCACTGATCCTTGCTCTTATATTTATAAGTCAAGAATCAAATGTACATAGATGTATTTCGAGAGATTAGAAAAGTGTACGCAAACGTGTTATAGGAACATAACTTAGAAAAATGTATATAAGATTATAAAATGTAATTATGATAACCTCAGTATTAGAGAACAAAATCTCAACTATATTTTCCAATAAAGTGGTTGAAAACGCTTCCCTCTTTATGGCTATATCTTAAAATGATCAAATAACAAGGAATTTTTTTTTTAATTTCTTTTTAGAAACCCTAATAATAATAAAAAATTCATCCATGAATATTTAAACTTGATTCAAAAACTTATTTTTAAAGCTAAGTAGAGAAACAAAACTTTGTGTAATCATAAAAAAACCCTACATTTCTTTAACAACTTAATACACAATATAAACTTGCACTTATCATCAAATCAACAAAATTCTAATTAAACAAAACAAAATTGTATGTCTGATTCTTATATTGGTTGATTATCTGTCGATCATTTGAAAGTAATAAATATAATGTCTGATTCTTATATTGGTTGATTATCTGTCGATCATTTGAAAGTAATAAATATAAGAATAGCTGGTTTATTTGTTCATATTTTGTGTCATATACATATATATATATATATATATATATATATATATATATATATATAACCAAAGCTGAGAGAAGATGCAATTAGATCTCAACTTGGGGTCTAATTTTAAGCCACGTGTCTCATCCAATTTTTTTAATTTTAGTGAAATTATTTACCACACTACAAAAATCGAGGAGTCCAATTTAGTTTTCTTAATTTTTTGTGCTATATAAGTTATTAAGAGAGAAAACCATAGAATCAAAATTAATAAATAAAAAAAAAATCACCATCATTGATTAACTTTCCTTATATTATTAATATTATAATGGTTGGAGAAACTAAAATTGAGAATTTCATAGATAACAAATTAAATGATTTTTTTTTCCATTTATTTCAAATAAACTTATATTTATTTTATTAGTAATTGTTTATATTTTCAAATGAATAAACATTATATATATTACATGTAAACTTGGTAAAATTTTAATATGCATTTAGTTTTGCTTATTTGTAAATGTATCCTATGCATATGAATGAAGTTACAAGCTAGTATGTATAAAATTGAAGATGTTTGACTTTTGGTTATACTCGTAATATTTTGCCACATAAGTTTTTGATGCCACACAATTTTTCATGTCAATATTCTAAATGATATATTGAATTAATTGAATTTAAATTCTAATATATGTTTAAGCACTTAATTTGAATCTTGCCCCATCATATTTTTCTTAAATGATAAAATAAATAGTTTCATATATAAACAATAATAAATATCCATTAATAATTACAATGATTTTTTATATAATAGTTCCACTTAAAAATACAATCAAAATAAATATATGTTGATGTTATGAATATCGTTTCAGACTCCATTTCAATTTGTCCATTGGAACAAACCATTTCGATATATACCAGCCTATTTCAGCATACCATTTCAGGGTTGCCGCCAAAACTTTATATATAAATATATATATATATATATATATATATATATTTAACTAAGTCTACTTCAAATGATATTATACCATATCAAATTATTAATTCAAAATCAAACATTGAACATTCTTAATATTATCATTACAAAATACAAATATATAACATGTCATATATATATATATATATATATATATAGAGAGAGAGAGAGAGAGAGAGAGAGAGAGAGAGAGAGAGAGAGAGAGAGAGAGAGAGAGAGAGAGAGAGAGTAATGAGGAAAAAAAAACTCATGTCATATGTGAGTAAAGCAAACAAGAAAAAACACATTGTTAAAGGAAAATAATAAAAAATGTCAAATGTGAGTGAATTAATAAAAAAATGGGTTTAGGAAAAGAAAATAATGATTAAGTAATAAAAAAATGGTTTAAGAAAAATATAATGATTTGTTTACATACCAACCGAAATCACCTTACTGGGTGAGATTTAGCGGAATGGACCAAAACAGGAGGTATGAAATAGAATTTAGAATGAAATGGAATAGGAGGGTGATTCGTACTGGTTAATTAATTGAAATAGAAAATTCTGGCCATTTCAGGCAAAATGGGTTGAATTGATAGCAATACTTTTGATAACTATCACAATTTTCAAATTCCATATTCATATATACAAAATAAAAGAGAAAAGAGATATTGTTTACGTAAATATATTACTTAAAAGTTTAAATAAGGCATTATAACACTAATATATTCTTTCGAAAAACAATTTCTGATTTTATTTTCATAATGAATCAGATTTACTAAATTTGGTTCCCTTATTGCATTGAATTTAATCATATCGAAACATTTCTTGGATCTGTAGCTCATTGTAACTTTTGATCAAAATCATTTAGTTGTTTGTCAAAAATTTTGTAGCTCAACTAACACCTTCTTTAGGTGTTTCCAACGAAAATGTTTAGGGCTTAAATTCCTCTTTACTATTGTTACAATTGAATTTTTAAAATAATAAAAATAAGGGAAAATTACAACTTACCCACCTGTGATTTGGCTAAAATTTAAGTTGCATACCTGTAGTTTAAAATTTGACACTTTATCCATCTGAAGTTTGACCAAAATTTAAGTTGTCTACCTATGGTTTGAAATCTCATGATGTAAGTGTTCGTTGGATTCTTTTTTATCTTATTTGATCATGTATTTTTATTTTTATTTTTTTGTGTGCTTTTGGAGGAGAGAGACATAAAAGTGGAGCAAAACTATATATTTAGCCATGTTTTTAATAGAGATGAGTTATAGAAATCTAACTGAGTAAACCTCAAGCGGGTAAAGTGTCAAATTTCAAACAACAGGTAGGTAATTTAAATTTCGTCCAAATCATAGGTGGATAAGTTATAATTTGCCCTAAAAATAAAAATAAAAACCCTAGCAACAATAAATCAACACAAGAAGAATATGGGGAATTTATCAACATCCTCAATGGAAGGGCATAAGCAATAGTCACTCACAGTGGTAATGTTTGATCTTTTCCTAGGAAAAACCTGTTTTTGAATTATCCCATCCCATACTTGTTGAGTTGTTGCAAAGGGAAAATTAATTACTTAAAAAAAAAAAAGACCACCACCATAGAGAGACCATGATAACTGTTTGCTTACTTGCTAAATGGCCAATGTAACTCCCAATTTCCAAATACCAGATCAAAATATCTTACAGTCTTACTTGCCACAAATTAAGGACACTTTGACTTAAAACATAAGAGCATATACTATGTAAAATTTTTAATTTTCATAGTCCCAATCAAACTAATGTGCATTTGCATTCGATTTCTTGTTGAAATTTTATTTACTCAAAGTTGTTTTTTTTTTTTTTTTTTTTTTTTTTTATTTAAGGAGATTATTTGCTCAAAGTTAAGAAAAAGTACAATTGTAATTGGAAAAGAAAGTGGGAAAGCATCCCCTCTAATTCCCTTATACTTTTAGCTGGATAAGCAGTTTTTTTTTTTAGAAAAAAAATTTCATTCATTAATTCTTGAAATTGAATTGAATCCAAGTACAAAGCCTCCATTGCTGGAGGAGGGAAATCCTCAATCCAAATTACATAATCTGAAACATTTCTAGCATACCTAACCAAAGAGTGAGCAACTAAATTCACTACACGACCAATTCATCTAACCTCTATCCATCCAAGACCAAAATAGAGCCATTTAACATCCTCCAAAATATGGCCCAGATGAGAGAGATGAGGGCCAAGTACTGTGAGATATTTCATAATATTTGGCATTGTCACCTTTAATGGCGAACTCAATAAACCCAACTTTTATAACAAACTCAACTGCTTTTCTGCATGCAAAGAGCTTGGCTTCCTCTCACTGTCAACAATAAAGGGGGTCCTTTTCTTGGTAGAGAAGTTGATGATGCACAAAAATTGTCAGTGAGCTGATAGTCCTCGAACGCTCCAATGGGTACTTGAAAAACAAGAGACTAATAATCTAACAGAGAGCACCGGTGTGGTACCGACCAAAGATTCTTAGAAGATCAAGTCAGTGAATGAGAAATCTCCAAGAACTCTATAGTGAGAGAACTAGGAAATTTATGCGTACCTGGGAGAGGAGCATACTCGATGCTTATATAGTGGGGAGTAATGAATCAAGATCCCTTGGATGTAGGGAACTTTCCATGTAGAAAAGATCTGGGGCTAGGGTTTTCGAGATTTTAGGGCATCTTTTCCATATGGGGAAGATATGGACGTGTAGAAGGGTCTTTGGACGTGATGCGCAAGATATTTCCTTATGAATCAAGATCCCTTGGATGTAGGGAACTTTCCACGTTGAGAAGATCTGGGGCTAGGGTTTTTGAGATTTTAGGGCGTCTTTTCCATATGGGGAAGATATGGATGTGTAGAAGGGTCTTTGGACGTGATGCGCAAGATATTTCCTTATGGGGACTTTTGCGTGGGGATCACGTAAAGAATTATAAGACCCACTACTTTTGTTTGTCAGCACGTAAACAACAAGACGAGGACCTGATTGGCCGTCGGCTTCCAATCATCGAGCGTTTTCCATCTGCTGCTATGACAAGTTCGAGAGACTGCAACAATGAATGCATGGATCTGATCGTCGGCCTTGAGGTTGTTTAGCTAGACAAACGGAGGGAGGACCATCTCGGATGGATGGATAACAATATTTCCTGCTAGATGAAAATGCCCCATTAGCTGCCCCCTACTCCGTGATCCATCGGGGTAGCTGATGGGTCACGAAGTAAAGAGAATATTCTTTTATTTAATGCTCCTCGTCCCGATGTCCGATGTCATAAATGAAGGGCAGTAAGGTCTTCATAGTTTGCGGAGTAACACATGGGGCCTTGAGATTGGTGGAAATGAAACGCCATGTCGCTTCGTTTTCTATGCCCTTTTCATCCTATAAATATGTTTGTATTTTTCCTTAAGTTCAGTTTTTATTTTCCTAGAGAATTCTACCTAGAGCTCTCGCATCAACATCAATCGTCCGTCGACCTCTGTTCATCCGTCATTTCAGTTGTTCCGTCCGTGTATAACCCCCAATCGTCGTCTTTCTCCAGGTAGGTTTTTGTTCATTTTTCATTTTATTCATTGTATCTGTCTTCCCTTTTCCCTTGGTCTAGTATTTAGTTTGAGTGACTGCTTAGTTTCTTATCTGTCACTTGTAGGTGAGAGAATGTCAAGATGTAGTAAAGTGACAATCGGTCATATCCTGTCCCTCCATTCAAATGACGAAGATGTTCATTTGTCGGGAAGTGTTCCTTTGAACGGAGGAGTGGATGGGTTCCTTGGAAAGGGAGCCGTCAGCTCATATTTTAGAAAATGAGATAGAGGGAGAGTTGGATGAAAAGATTGAAGGGGAAGGAGAGTATGAGTATGATTAAGAGGACGGAGAAGAGGGGGAGGATGAAGAGGAAGAGGATAGAGAGGAAGCAGACGGGGAGGGAAAGGAAGAGGCTGTAGCCCCAGGTTTGTCGTGTGATGACTACAGGTCATTCATCCTTCCCAGTATTTCATTTGTAAATGACTTTATCTTAAAGATGTCAGATAGGGTTTTCAATAATCTGCGCCCTCGTTATCAAATACCAAACGATGTCCCTACTAGGATGGTGGGAAAAAAAAAAAAAAAAAGTGCTACTCTGGCCAGACTGTGTACATTAGTTTTTACAATGTTGTTTTTATGGCCAGTTTAAGGTTACCTCTCACTAAATTACATCGACGGTTGGCTGACTATCTAGGAGTGTTCGTCTGCTATATTTACCTTAATGCTTGGAGGATCTTTCTGGGGGCAGAGGTACTATGGGGTCAGATGAGTGGAGGTCTCCATCGCCTTACTCTAGGCGAATTCTTTGTTTGTTATAAACCTCAGCAAATCACTGGCTCCAAGGGTTTTTATGATTTCGTCATCCGTAAGGTGGCATTGAAGTTAGTGACGGACGTCCCCGAGTCCAACCGTGATCGGAAGAGCCGTTACTTTTTGTTTAAGGCTCAAATTGGGTGTGTAGACCCAACGAATAGGATAGTATAGGGGACGAGTACGACAATACCTGGGGTATCTTGAATAAGTCATGTGAGTCATCGGCTGTCCTTCATCCATCTGTGTTTCACACATTTTACTAATCCATCGTGTTTTCTTTTTTTAGCTCAGGTACGTCCGTCCATTACTGAGGAAGAAGTTGATTTTCTTCAATGCATCCTTACTATTCCGCTTGAGCGTAGGAGTTATAAAAAACTCATTACTCTAGACAGCTTGCACGCTTTTTATGGGGGTCCTGTTCCGACGGATGAAGCAAGAAGGCTAGATGCTTAATCCAGACATTATAAGTGTCCTTTATTTTCATATGTCCGTCACGTTTCCAGTAGATTTGTTGCTCTTACCCTTTTGTCTTTCAGAGAAGGATTTAGGGACCAAGAGGGCTTTGGAAGTGAAGAAGGTTGCAGCCCTTCAAATAAAGGTAGGCAGCTTGTCGGCCCCTGCTGCGAAGACGAGCTAGAAGAGGATGAATCAGGGTGACAGAGACTGCTCGCTGGAAAAGGTGGTCAATCAGCCCATCAACTTAGGCTCGTCAGTTTCTTAAGCTATACCTAATCCCCCTCGACACGGAGTGGGTAAGGGTTTGATGATGGCTCACGGTCCCATCATCAACGAGCTCGTTGCCCCCTCTACTTTGCTAGTGAAGGACAAGCAGCATGCCGTCCAGACGGGGTACTCCATCGTCAAGAATCCTGATCTTGACGAGTGTTCGAAGCATGAGATGGACGCTCTGGGGGACTCTAGCCTTTTGACTTGATGAGGGTAAGTATTTTATTTGTACTTTTTGTTTTGTCATGTGTTGTTTTGGTGCTAATTGTCTGTCTTCTACCAAGCCTCTGTAAGAATGCGTGCACTCCAAATTTGGTGTGCTATTAAAGAAGTCGTCGTCAAACACTTGAGGACCCGTCTGGAGGAGGAGTTTGCCTAGCTAAAGAAGTACAAGGAGGGGGCATGGACTCTCAATAATGAAGTCAAAGCCTTGATGGAGCAAGTGAAGAAACTTGACAGTTCTACTTGTCGGGCTGAGGAGTTGACGAAGGCTAATGCCATCCTGACGGTAGAGGTGACTTCTCTTTGTGAACCCATAGACAAAGTGAAGGCCGATGCCGTCGAGGAGTACAAGGACTCACAGCCATTCTTCAACTTGCTAAGGTCTCAATACGGGGAGGGCTTTAAGGACTTTTGGAAGAAAGCCATCACTCTCTTCCCTAACATGGATTTTTCACCCGTCTAGATCAAGCTTACCATTCCTCCGACTCCCAGGCTAGAAGATGAGGTTGTTGAAGTTGACGACGAGGAAAGGGACATTCCTAAGAACATCGTCGCTCCTCAGGCGGTTGAAGGCAACGGCCACCCTCAAGTTGAAGAGGCGATTGTCAATGCGGCCCCTACTGCTTAAGAATGGAAAATGTACTTTTTTTTAATCCCAATTTGAGAACAATATGGGTGCCCTATTTTGGCATGTGTGACACTTTATTTCTATCTTGGAATCTATTGTCATCTTTGTTTTCCACATATTTGTGCTAGAACTTTTAACTTCAATTGTACGTCTACCCTGCTTCATAAATAACTTTCGGTATTCTGTTTACTTTCCATGTGGTGTGACTAAATGTATTCTCAATGGTCCGTCCACCTTTTGCAGAGACTTGATGGCCCATTTACCTCTAGGGTAGTGCGATACTTTAAGACAAACACACCCATCGGTGTCCTTGTGATCCGTCCACCCTATGGGTAGATTTTAATACATTTTAAGACAAGGACACCCGTCGGTATCTTAGGCTATTCTTCCACCCCGTGGATAGAACTTGGTAGATTTTAAGACTAGGATACCTATTGGTGTCCCGAGTGATCCGTCCACCTTGTGTGTAGGACTTAAATAATTTAGAACAAGGACACTAGTCGGTGTCTTAGGCGATTTATCCACCCCGTGGGTAGGACTTAGTAGATTTTGAGACTAGGATACCCGTCGATGTCCTAAGTGATTCGTCTACCTTGTGGGTAGGACTTAAATAATTTAGGACAAGGACACCCATCGGTGTCTTAGGCGATTCTTCCACCTCATGGGTAGGACTTGGTAGATTTTGAGGCTAGGATACCCATCGGTGTCCCAGGTGATCTGTCCACCTTATGGGTAGGACTTAATAAATTTTAAGACAATGACACATGTTGGTGTCATAGGGACTTGCCCACCCTGAGGGCAGGACTTGGTAGATTTTGAGACCAGGATACCCGTTGGTGTCTTGGGTGATTAGTCCACCCCGTGATTAGGACTTGATAGTTTTAAAGACCAAGAGAGTAAATTTTTAATAGAAATGTACAAGCATTATGGAAGGACGTAGATACTGTGTTTGATAATCCTCAAGAGTCTTATTTTAGTAATCGAAAAATTAGAGTCCTACTTCAAAAAAACCAAAGAAAGCGATAGCACAATTCATAGTTTCTTAAATAAAAAAAGAATTGACAACATAGTTTGTAGCTATCCACTACTGGTAGTATCTCCGTAGGTGCTTAGTGTTCCACAGGTGATAGAGCTTCTATCCATCAAGGGTCTCTAGGTGGTAGGTCCCCTTTCTATGGTAGTCAAAGATTCTATAAGATCCTTCTTAGTTTGGGCCTAATTTCCCCTGCTCTGGGTCCTTAGTGGCTACCGTCTCCTTCCTCAAAACCAAGTCTCCGATTTGGAAATGTCAAGGCTTGACTTTGGCATTGTAATGCTTTGCCATTAGGTCCTGGTTATGCGTAATCCGTTGTTCAACTGTCGCCCTAACTTCATCTAGAACGTCTAGCTGTAGGCGTATCTCCTCTTCGTTTCTTCTTTCGTCGCGATGGGATACCCTATAACTAGTTAGCCCAATCTTTGCCGGGATGACAGCTTCTCTTTTGAATGCAAGGTAGAAAGGTGTCTCCCCTGTAGGAGTGTGAGCTGTCATTCAGTATGCCCATAGTACACTTGGTAGTTCGTCTAGCAATACACCCTTTACCCCATTGAGCTGAGTCTTGATCATCTTGAGTAAGGATCGGTTTGTAACCTTAACTTGCTAATTGGCCTAAGGGTGGGTAGGAGAGAAGTAATAATTCTTGATCCCCAACTGTTGGTAGAAATCTCTGAATGTGTCATTATCGAACTATTTTCCAATATCAGAGATGAAGACTATAGGGATGCAGAAGCGACAAACGATATTGTTCTAGATGAAACTGCGAACATTTCTCCCCGTGATGGTATCTAAGGGTTTAGCCCCGACCCACTTGGTGAAACAATCAATTCCTACAACAAGGAATTTGATCTGATGCATTGCCATGAGAAAGGATCCAATTATGTTGAGCTCTCATTGAGCGAATGGCCAGGGAGCGTTCATTGGGGTAAGCTGCTCTAATGGCTATCGAATGATGTTGCTGAATCATTAGCATTTGTTGCACGCCTTTACGTAGGACAGGGTGTCCTTCTGCAAGGTGGGCTAATAGTACCTTGCTTGTATTAGTTTGTGAACCAGCGAGCGCAACCCTGAATGGTTTCCGCATACTCCTTCATAGATTTCTCTCATGACATAGTCCACTTCGCCAGGGACTAAGCATCTCAGATATAGTCAGCTAAAGCTGCTTTTGTAAAGGACGTACTTTATTAGCACGAAACGAGATGGCCGCACTTTCAACCTCTGAAAGGCGTCATGATCTTACGGAAGGATCCCATCCTTAAAATAGGAGATGATAGGCGTTGTCTAATCAGCCTTCGTAAGAAACACCTATATATCTACTTTGGCCATGGTTGGTGAATTTTGGATGAAAAATAGTACCTAGCCAGTGATAACCATGTGCTTTGCGAATGCCGCTTTGGCCAAGCGATCAGCTTACTCATTTTCTCCCTTCGGGATCTGTACAAATCTAGCCGAGAACTTCTGGCTTATCCTTTCCTTAACCATGCTCAGATGACTTGTGAGTCACTGTGTATGACTACCAATGAAGCCCTTGCTACTTCATCTAGGTCAAGGCTTGTGAGGATTGCCTCATATTCGGCTTCATTGTTGGTCATTGGGAACTGAAGGTGGATTGCACATTCTATCAAGTCTCCTTCGGGTGATTGTAGGATGACTCCAATTCCTCAGGCATGTTGGTTGGACGAGTCATTCGTCCATACCAACCACGTTGCTGGTTCTTCATCCTCATCTTCTTTTGCTGTGAACTTAGCAACAAAGTCGGCCAAGGCCTGGGCCTTGATCGCAGTCCTTGGTCGGTATAGAATATTGAATTCGCTTAACTTTATTACCCATAATACCAACCGTTCGGCTGCCTTTGGATTGTTCATCGCTCTCCATAACGATTTGTTCGTTTGCACCACTATGGTGTGTGCTTAGAAGTATGGCCAAAGCTTCCGGGTGGCCGCAACTAGGGTGAAGGCTAGTTTTTCCATCAGGGGGTATCTTTCCTCTGCCCCCTAGAGTGCTCGGTTGGTGTAGTACATCGGCTGTTGTACGCAGTTTTCTTCTCGGATGAGAGCCAAACTGACAGTCGTTGGTGATATGGCTAAGTAGAGGGAGAGCTCCTTACTGGTTTTAGATGGACTTAGTAAGGGAGGGGAGGTGAGGTATGTCCTTAGCTTTTCGAAGGCTTCCTAGCATTCGTCGATCCATTCAAAGGCTTTCTTCAGTGTCCTGAAAAACAGCAAGCATTTGTCTGTCACCCTAGAGACGAATTTATTGAAAGCCACAACCCTACCATTTAGGCTTTGTACCTCCTTGATATTCTTTGACGGTGTCATTTCTAATATGGCCCAAATCTTGTCTGGATTAGCCTCTACGCCTCGTTGTGACACCATGAAGCTTAGGAACTTTCCTGACAATACCCCGAATGCACATTTGCCCGGGGTTGAGCTTCATATCATAGTGATGCAAGCTATCAAACGTTTCCTGCAAATCGTCTAGATGGCTGTTCCTTCATGCTCTTTATGAGCATGTCGTTTACATATACCTCGACGTTTCGCCTAATCTGTTGGATGAACATCCTATTCATAAGCCTTTGATATATCGCCCCCGCATTCTTCAATCCGAACGGCATGAGCTTGTAGCAGAAGAGCCCTTGACTCGTGAGGAATGAAGTTTTTTCTTGGTTAGCCTCGTCCAACTTGATCTGGTTATACCCGAAGAAGGCATCCATGAAGCTCAGCAGCTGATGCCTGGCCATTGATTCGACGAGGAGATCGATACGTGGAAGCAGGTAGTTGCCCATCGAGCAGGCTTTGTTTAGGTCAGTGAAGTCTATACACATCCTCCATTTTCTGTTTGCCTTCTTCACCATTACCATGTTGGCTAACCACTCAAGGTAATATACTTCTTTGATAAAGTTAGCTTCTAGCATATTACTAACTTCTTCCGCTACGACTTTGTCTTTTTCCTAAGCAAAAAATTTCTTCTTCAATCAAACGAGAGGGAAGGACGGTTCACATTGAGCTTGTGGACCATGACGGTTGGGCTGATTCCCGGCATGTCCTCATGACTCCAGGCGAAAACATCCTGATTATTCCTTAAGAAGAAGGTAAGCTCCTTGCAGACTGTTGGGTCCACTTGCGTACCAATACGGGTGATTCAGCCTGAAAGGTCGTCATCCAGAGAGATTTTTTCTATGTCCTCAGTAGGTTCCACTGTGACCCGTCATTCCTCAATGTTCAACACTTGAAGGTGATCGTCCATTTCTAGCATCGCCACATAGCACTCGCGAGCTGCTATCTGGTCTTTGCATGCTTCTTTACGTATTCTGTTGGGAATTTCACTAGCAGGTGGTATGTAGACATGGCTGCTTTCCATGCATTGAGTGTAGGTCACCCGATGATGGTGTTATAGGTAGACGAAAAATCGACGACTAGGAAAATGACTTCTTTGGTGAGCTGTTGAGGGTATGTCCTAATGGTTACCGATAAGGTGATGGTTCCAACTAGGAAGACCTTGGTACCGCCAAATCCGACTAGCGTATCTGAGGGTAGAAGGCGCTCTTTGTCAATCTTCATCTGCTGGAATGCAGGGTAATAGAGAATATCTGTCGAGCTTCCGTTGTCAACTAATACTCTTCGGGTGTTAAAGTCTACTATTGATAAGTTAATGACTAACGTGTCATCATGTGGATGATGGAGTCGCTGGGTGTCTTCCTCTATGAAGCTGATGGCCGGGTTATCAACCCTGGTCGTTTTGGGTGGCCGTCCCAAAATATGAACGTTTTGTAACATTTGCAAATACATCTTCCTCACTGTCTTGGAAGAGCCAGCTAGTATACTTCCCCCTACTATTACCCTTATCTCCCCGAATGGAGCCTTTGGCCTTTCTTCGACCCGTCGGTTAGGTTCGAGGTCCCTCAGTGGGTTCTCCCTGCCCCTAACGAATTGCTATAGCTTTCCCTGCTTAATGAGGGCCTCGGTCTGCTGCTTTAGGTCATAACACTTAGAAGTGTCATGCCCATGATCCCGATGAAAGTGGCAGTATTTGTTTCTGGGTCTTTTGTTCAGGTCGCTCTTCAACTTATCCGACCATGTCAGTGTCGTATCATCCCTTATTTGCATGACGACTTGGTCCAATGGGGTGTTTAAAGGCGTAAAATTGGTCATCCTACCGGAGAGGGGTCTTGATCTCCTATCATTCCTTCAATCGCTTGTCCACACCAACTTTCTTCCTCTGTCGTGACAGTGATCTTCTTGTCTTTCCCTCTTCTTTGGTTTGCCCCCTCGAGCAATCTTAACGTCTTCCGCGTTCATGTATCTAGTAGCCTTGTATAACATGTCAATCACTGTTTTAGGGTCATTCTTGTATATGGAGAAGAGGAATTCCCCTGATTGGAGTCCATTGGTGAATGCGGCGTCCTCATAAATTAACAGGGCTTCCTTATTGAGGTGAGTCACGTAAGATCTTAAGCTCTCATCAACTCATTACTTGATGTTCAATAGGCTCACCGATGGCCTCTTGTACCTCTGGCCCCCGATAAAGTAGGTGATGAAATGCCCACTCAATTCCTTGAAAATGGAGATGGTGTTGGGGACTAGCTTGCTGAAACATACCCTGACGGGTACCTTAAGCGTGGTGGGGAATGCCCTACACATGATTTCATCTGAAACTCCTTGCAGGTGCATAAGAGTTTTGGAAGACTCCAAATTGCCGAATGGGTCCTGTGAACCGTCATATGCCTCCACCTGTGGCATTCAAAACTTGGCTGGAAGGGGGAAAGAAGTCACCTATGCTATGAAGGGTAAGTCGGTTCGCTGGATTAGTTTGTCCAAGTTGGTGGATACCCGTACTCTCAGGGCGTTCATCATCATGTCCATTTTTTCTTTCATCGTTTGCATCTCTTGCGCCATGCGAAATACGTCAACTTCCAGTTCGAAAGGACGACTGGTATCTTACTGGTCCCATCTGTTGACGGCATTGCTTTCCTCTTGGTCGTCCTTTTCTTGGTGACCATTCATCGGGGGATGATTGTTGTCGCGTTCGTCCTTATCATGTCCGTCATTCTAATCGTTTGGCTCCTAATCATTCCATTGCTCCAACTGTCGTTCCAACTCATGGTTTTGCTGAATGAGTCGTTCAACCGCTGTGGCATGGGTTTGCACCTGCCTTTCCAATGCGTTGGGCGGGTTCCTGGTCTCTTAGTTGGTAGTGGTCATTGATCGTGTCAAGACCATACAACTCTTTGTCTTTGAAACGGTGATATGGCTTATCATTCATCCCCACAGACGACACCAACTGATGATGTACAAAAATCATTAGTAAGCTGATAGTTCTCGAACGCTCCAATGGGTACCTAAAGAACAAGAGACCAATAATCTAACAAAGAGCACCAGTGTGGTACTGACCAAAGATTCTCCGAAGATCAAGTCAGTGAATGAGAAATCTCTAAGAACTCTATAGTGAGAGAACTATGGAATTTCTGCGTACTTGGGAAAGGAGGAGACTCGATGCTTATATAGTGGGGAGTAGTGAATCAAGATCCCTTGGATGTAGGGACCTTTCCATGTAAAGAAGATCTAGGGCTAGGGTTTCCGAGATTTTAGGGCATCTTTTCCATATGGGGAAGATATGGACATGTAGTAGGGTTTTTGGACGTGATGCGCAAGATATTTCCTTATGGGGACTTATGTGTGGAGATCACGCAAAGAATTATGGGACCCACTACTTTTGTCCGCAGGCTTAACCAAATGTCCATCGGCACGTAGACAAGGAGACGAGGACTTGACTAGCCATCGGCTTCCAATCGTTGAGCATTTTCCATCTACTGCTATGACGGGTTCAAGGGACTGCGACGACAAATGCATGGATTGGACGGTCGGCGTTGAGGTTGTTTAGCTAGACGGACGAAGGGAGGACCATCTAGGACGAATGGATAACAATATTTCTTGCTAAACGAAAATGCCCTCATCAGAAGTCCTCACCTCACCTTTGTAGTTTCTAATATGGCCCTAAATTTCTAAAAGACCCAGATTTGTGAACAAAATTGCATTGAATTTATATCGAGTTAGTGGTGGTGGTGGCTACCATGCTTAAGGAAAACCTTGTTGTTGATGCATTGTCCAGAAAAGTTGAAACTGAGGTTGATTTGGCTGCTACTGGGCCTTCCGGTATGGCTGAAGCTGCTCATCTTACTTATGAGAATGAGTTAGACTCTCAAGGGGGTGTTTTATGTATGCTTTCCTTTCCTTCCCCAGCTTAGTTGAGTAATCTCAAAACAAGCTATGCCACGGATCAACAGGTGCAGGGTATTCTACAAGCCTTGAGTTCAGGGCAAGCTACTCTTAAAGGTTATTGTCTATAGAATGGGTTGTTACTGTACAAAGGGAGGATCTAAGTAGGCACTTGTGAAGCTTTGAAGGTTGCTATTCTGCACCAGGTTCATGACAGCCCATTAGGAGGTCACTCAGGCTTTCTTAAGACTTTGCATAGGGTTAAAAGAGATTTCTATTGGCCTGGGTTGAGAGCTGATGTGAGGAAGATGGTTAGAGAATGTGACACTTGTCAAAGATTGAAGTATGAAACTTGTAATCTAGCTGGCCTCCTGCAACCTCTACCAATACCAGAAAAGCCTTGGATGGATGTGAGTATGGATTTTGTTGAAGGACTACCTAAATCTCAGTTGAAGGATATGGTGTTAGTGGTGGTAGACAAATTTACTAAATTTGTTCATTTTGTACCCTTGTCACACCCTTATTCTGCAACCAAAATAGCTTAATTGTATATGCAATATGTCTTTAAATTGCATGGTATGCTTACCACAATTGTGAGTGACAGGGACCCTATATTTACATCACACTTTTAGCAAGAATTGATGAGGTGACAAGGTGTACAACTTGCCATGTCGATAGCTTATCACCCCCAAATAAATGGGCAAACAGAGGTGGTCAACAAGAGTTTAGAACATTACCTAAGGGCTCTTACTACAGACAGACCACAATCTTGGGTGGAGTGGTTACCCTTAGCTAAATTTTGGTTCAATACCAATTTTCATGTCTCTCTTAAGATGAAACCGTTTGAGGCCTTATATGGTTTTGCTCCACCAAGACTCTTGGACTACATTCCTAGCACTACTAAGGTAGACAGTGTGGAGGTGCACTTAAGGACCAAACAGCAACTCATTTCCTTATTGAAGTAGAATTTGGTGGAAGCTTAAGAGAGAATGAAGGTTGCTATTGATAAGCATAGGACCATAAGGGAGTTTGCAATTAGTGATTGGGTGTATCTCAAGTTGCAGCCATACAAACAAATGTCATTAAGGCAGAAACGGTTGGGAAAGTTATCACCTAGATTCTATGGTCCTATTCAAATATTATAGAGGGTTGGCAGTGTCTCCTACAAATTAGATTTACCCCCTAAATCAAAACTCCATTCCACCTTCCATGTTTCATGTTTAAAGTAGAGGTTGGGTCAACATGTGGTGCCTTTGCCTTCCTTACCACCTATGGATTCTGAGGGCATTCTTAGGCCTGAACCTGTTGTTGTTTTACAAGAAAGGACTCATCAGTTAAGGAACAGGTTTATCACTCAAGTTCTGGTTCAATGGCAAGGTGAACGAGTGGAAGATGCTACTTGTGAAAGTCTATACTTACTGCAGCAACAATATCCTCACCTTGTGGACAAGGTGTTTTAATGGGGGGGGGGGGGGGTATTGTTAGGCATAGTTTGTATATTGTATAATTAGAGGGTGCTGGTTTGTATGTTGTATAATAAGAGGGTGTTGGTGCTGTGATGCAATGCAGGGTGCTGCGATGCAGTGCAGGCTGTGATGCAGAAGGTGCTGTGATGCAGAGCTATGATGCAGCAGTGATGCAAAAGCTATGATGCAGCAATGACTATTCTGGCTGTGATAGTGTGCTAGTTGTATATGTGCCTAAGTGTACATATGTGAGGTATATTAGAGTTGGTTAGTGACTGTGCAAGTCAGTTAGAGTTAGTTAGAGACTGATGGTCATTGACAGTTGTTTTGGTGTTGTATAAAAGACCAATGAGTTGTATAGTGGGTAATCAAGCAAAGATTTTCAATGCAACCTTTTCCTCTTCTTTTCTCTGTTCTTTTCTCTGTCTCTATTCTGGGGGCCTAGCTAACCTCGAATCCAGCTACACCATAAATCCACCAATCCAATCCTAACAATTGGTATCAGAGCATCGTTCCTGTGTTGCCATGAATGAAACAAGAGTTGCTGCCATGAATACAGTGAATGAAGCTATTACTTCTCTCCCTAATCATAGATAAGTCCAACTCAAAACTAAACAATAACACAGGCCAACCCATCGTAAAACCAAACAACAACACAGATCATATAGATCTCTCTCTCATGAATCGCATCTCATCTCAGTTAATTATTTGACTATCTTAATATCTTCAACTCTAAGAATAAAGAGTGAATATTTGTGAGTTGCGAGTGTCTATTTTATTATAAATTTATATTATATGTGTGAGTGTGTTTAATACTGATTATGAATTTTTTTTTAATAATTTTTTTTGTGTGAGTTGTGATGTATGTGAATGTGTGCATGTATAATATAAACATGATATAATTTATATAATTTAATTTTTAGGACATAAAGAGGGTTTTTAATGATTTAAAATATGAAAACTTGAAGAAAGAAATTGTAAAACTTTATGTATTTGCATGTTTTTTTGTTGGAAACTCGATATAGTCAAGTTTTATTTTAATTAAATTTTGTTTTAACTTATATTTCTTAATGAACCCTTTGGATAAAATTCCTAGAGCCGCCATTGATACAATAGTTTAAAGGCCAAAATTGGAGTTAAAACAGATGAGATATCACCAAAATACCAAAAACCCTAATAAAAACCTTCACTTTTTTTAGGAAAGACTAGTAGTTTTTGACAGGACTTCGTGCAATAAATTGTACCGATTGGGCAAGAACTAGAATGAGCAAGCTAGACCATCTTTAAAAAAAAGGTCTTAGCTGATTTTTATCAAAAGTACTCGATGATATTTGCATCAAATTGGAAGATATGAATTTTTCAAGGAAAAATATCACAAAATTTTTTGGCACTACGTCACATTCCTTCCAAGCATGATATCTCGACGACCATAGCTCCAAATAGAGCAAGGTCAGGACTATTGGAAACTAGACATCAAGAGCTATCCGTGCATATAAAATTTGAAGAAAATTGAAATCAGAAAGGCCTCCAAACAGCCGCACAAAGATCGGGCCAGAAATCGAAAAAAGATGAAAAAAGGCTGATGGGGTGGCAAAAAAGGTGAAAAAAGGCTGATACACTAATGCTACCCGCCCCTTTGCCAAGGGCAACTAGCACTAGTGTATCCTGACACACTAATTCTAGGCTCCCATTTTCTCACCACTCCTATAACCACCCCCCCCCCCCCCCAATTTTTGTGAAAAATAAGAAGAACAAGTGAGAAAAAAAATAGAGTAATAGAGAGAAAATGTGAGGAAAAGTAAAAAAAAGTAAGGAAATTCTGGAAAAATAGCCTTAGAAAATTCAAACAAAAATTCTCTCTCTTTGCTCTCTCTTTCTCTAGGAAACCCTACACGAAAAGCCTCATCTTTTTCTCTCTTTTTTTGGTAATCTTTGCGGGTAAGGCTGTAGGGATGGGTTAGTTCTTTAATAGCTACACCCATCCCACCCCTTTATTATTTTGCAAACATCATTTCCATATATATAAAATTTGTTCTCTTATCTTGCTTGTTGTTCATAGTTGCTTTATTTTTACTATGCTTGTACATATTGTGTATAAATATGTATCTCTTTATTTCAATGTTCATATTATCGTTGTTGGTATACATTTTTTTTTTTTTTTTGTATCCCTAGATGGGTATTGGATCATCTCCTAGGCTTTGTATGGGAAGTAACCATAGGAGGAAGAAATCTCATCCCACCTAGGCATCTAGGAATTTTACAATTAATGTTTTTATTTTATGTTATCCCATTTACTTTCAAGCAATCTCAATCCCTTTTTATTTTATGTCATCCCATTTACTTTCAAGCAATCTCTAGCCCCTTTTATTTTATGTCATTTCTTTCATTTCTTGCGCATGCCTTCTCCCCCTTTACTTTATTGCTTTCACACACACACACACACACACTATATCTAGACACCTAAAAAAAGATTTTCTATCATCCTTCTTAAATGGTTTTTAATCCTCAAATAAAACACAATATGAGTATGTCTCATAGGAATGGTTGATGGCTTAGAACTTTCATTTCCTTATGACGAGGACCTATAAGGCTTGAAAAAAATTAAAATCTATTTAAGAGAGACTTAAAAAAAGAGGCTTTTTAATCAACCTTTACAATATTTCAGCCCTTTATTTTTATGCTCTTTACTTTTATGTCATATAAATTTCAGCTCTTTACATTCTTGCAATTTAAATTTCTGCACTTTACATTCTTGCCATTTAAATTTCTGCACTTTATTTCCTTGAATTTATTTTCTGCACTTTATTATTGTTGTTTCTTTACATTTCCCATTACTAAAGTTGCCATAAAATAAATATGCATGGGTAAAACATTTCCTCTACACATTGTTCTAAGAAAATGCTTTTTCTAAAATCTTTTCCCGCTTTTTTTCTAAAATGAAAAAGAGTCTTTTTAAAAGAAATGTTTCTCCCTTTTTCTTCTTAAAAGTTTCCAAAACAAAAATCTTTTTCCTTCTAAAGAGTTTTCAAAAAACAAAAACAAAAAAAAAAAATTTAAAATGCCTTTCATCTTCAAAAAAAAAAAAAACAAAAAAAATTAAGGGAAACCCGGTATCTTTAAAAAAATAATAATAAAAAATCTGTTTTCTAATACTATTTTCAATTTTTTTTTTTTTTAAAAAATCTGTTTTCTAACACTATTTTCAAAATAAAAAATATGTTTTCTAAAACAATTTTCAAAAATAAAAAAATCTGTTTTCTAAAACTGTTTTCTATTTTTTTTTTTTTTTTTAAATCTGCTTTCTACAACAATCTGTTTTCAAAATAAAAGAAAATCTTTTTTTTTATTTATAAAAAGGGGAATCCGAAACTTTTTCAAAAAAAAAAAAAAGTGCTTTCAAAAATGCTTTTATAAAATGCTTTTCCAAAATTATTTTCGAAAGTGCTTTTCCAAAATGTTGTCAAAAATGTTTTTCAAAAACGTTTTAAAAAAGAATGATTCTTCAAAGATACATGTTTTCAAAAAAACACTTTTACCGGGTTAAAGAGAATGGATTTCAAATAGTTGTAAAAAAAAAGGGGGGGGGGGGGGGGGGTTTCTTTGCTTTCCTAAAGAGAGCCGAATTTTTACATAAAATATTTTTTTTTCCCAAAATAAATGTGTTTTAACACGTTGGAGTTCTAAAAAAATAATAAGATATAGAAAAAAAAAATTCTCAAAATATCCCAATAGAATCTTTTCAAAAAATGTTCTTTTTCAAAATAATAAATTAACTTTGTAACTTTTTTTTTATTTCAAACCTTTTTCTTAGAATAGTTGTAAGGATTTGTGTTCAAGACTCATTCCTTTGAGCCTTCAAACCCCCTTTAAGCTATCATTTTTCCTACCATTTCTTGGCATTAATTTGCTTTCTTTGTCATCTTTTTTTGCATGATAAAAAATATATATATATATATTGTGGATGACAACAAGGTGCTACTCTTCCAACTCTTTCTTTTTATAATTATTTTTTATGTTGTAATTTATTTCTGTATAGTACTTAGTATTCACATGCTAGCTATATAGTAAATAATTACTCACATGCTATTGTATAATATACTTGTATGTTTTTTCACATGTTACTTACGTATATACTTTACACATATTGTTTGCAAAAACCTTTTCAAAAAAATAAAAATGCCAAGTATTCTATTTCTTCACAAAAAGTTAATGTTTGAAATAAATTAAAATAAGGTAATATTTTCGAATAGGCGTTGTAGATTACTTAACACCTTCTCCACACATAACCAAACTTCCGAGTCCAAGATCTTTGGTTCAAAGATATTTGGTTTGCCTTAATTAATAAACCCTTTAAATTTTGGTTTATTGGATTAGCTAACTTAAAACGACTTAGACTCATAGGTGACTAATCACACCTAATACAAAATCAATGATTAGTGGTGACTCCTAAAATAAAAATAAGAAAAAGGGACTCACACACACACCCCACCATAGCGACACAAGCACACAAAAGTCACATCGCAAGACCCAACGTGTGACTACACCCGAAAATTTCAATTTTTGGGTACGTCCACAACCACAACTACCAAATGATTTTTTTTTTTTTTTTTTTAGAAGAAAGGCAATTTATATTATTAAGTAAGGCTTTTTAAACCAGCTTGAAGAAAAAATTCTAGATTTGGTAGAACATCTTTCATCCAAACTAACAAATAGGGGCAAAAAATTGCTCGATGAGCTAGTGCATGAGCAACTGAATGATTTTAATTGTAGCAACATTTCTAATGAAATATATCTTAATATTAAAACCTATAATGTTTTATATTAGACGTTACTTTTTTATTTTTTTGAGAACACTTTAATAAGACTTTTTGTCTAAACATGTACATGGAGTCTCATTGTTTTGTTTGTTTGTTTGTTTTTTTTTTTTTTTTTTTTAAGCAATAAAGTACATGCTTCAAATGGCGACCTCAAGAAATTCTCATACAACATTCCAAAAAATCAAATCAATTTTAAAAATGAAAATTTCATTTTATTTTAAAAAAAAATTACCCATAACATGCATGATGCATGGGCGTGATGGATGGATCCTAATGGCTTGATACCACTTAAAATAAAATTGGAAAGAGGAAAAGAATAAGAAGAACAAGGACTGATAAGGATGCTACCCAATCTAGCAAGAAAAGTGCCAAATTGGATAAAAATGTTACCTAATTTGACTGGGATGATGATAGATCTAGATTTTGACTAACATCTAACTCAATTAATTTGCACACAGGGCATTATATTATTGAGGGAAAAACCACCCGACATTATAATTATATATATATATATATATATATATATATAAATCAAATTCAACCACAAAATAAAAGAGCCTAAACAAAATACTAATAAAAAAGAAACTTTCCTATCTAATAATATATAAGACTTACTTAAACACGTACAAAAGTAACAATGAGAAGAATAGAATTGTATATATGGTTAACCCTGTATGTATATAGATATATATCTTTTAATTTTTATTTATATTGATAATTCAACAATACAGTAAGATAAGGGGGATTTGAACTCTAGAGATGTCTTTATTGGAAATCCCAGAAGATGTCAACTAGTTGCAGTACAAGACTTTTGTCAACCAGTTTCCTTTATTCCATTATTATTCCAACAACATTGTGCTGCACTAATCTAAAATGCCAATCAGCACCATCAATTATGTGCAACCCATTCAGCTTTTAACTCATAATTATTGTTGTCAAAGCTTTGATAGATACCATCCGTTGTAATCGACTGGTAACTTATTGCATGGCCTGCATCACTGCTGGGATCGAAGACATGCCAGTTTGCAGTGAAGGAGCCAAATGTCGCAGTGCTGTTAAATATTTCGTTTCTTGTAACATTCCACTTGTAAACATCATTGTATTTGAGCGAAATCTCAGGTTCACCAGTAATTTGAACCTTGACCGGTGCGGCGCTTGCAGATAAGTCATTTCGAATTTGAATCTCAGGCAACTTAATGTCAGCTGTTTCGGCAATTGTTATGATACTAACCAAGCAAAAGCACAATGCAAAGATGTGGGAGATGGCAAAGAGGCTTAGATTAGTCATTTTCGCAAGCAGATGGTGTTGAAATATTTGGGTATCCTTCTCAGTGGCATGGTCAAGAATTTATCTTTGGGGTATTAAATATAAAAATAGATAACTAATTTTTTTTTTGGTCTAAAATAGTAATGTACTAGTGTCTGAATTACTGTCTTCCCTTTTTTTTTTTTGAAGAATAAGTCAATAGTCTAAAACTTGCCTATGAAACTAAATTTTTTAAATTAAATTATCATCCGTTAAGTATAATATCTAAAATTTTAAAAAAATACTAATAATTTAATAATTGCTAAATAAAAGACAAACAACTATTCAAATTTCAATGTATAAAAAAAAATCTAATAAACTACAACCAAATACGTGTTATATTATTTTATCTATAAATTAAATAATAAAAAGTAGTATATTTTAATTATACAGCTACACACTACTTTTTGTAAAAAGAATCTTAACCACACACGTAATTCTCTAGTGGAAGAGAATAAGGATTGATGGGGACTGCAATTATTATTTACTTGTATCAATGTATTGTTACATACATTGTAAATGACGAAGAAGAACTAGAGGAAAGAAATACAGAAAAGAAAGAAAAAGAGGCTGTAAGGTTGAATTTATTCAACCATCTAATTGGCTTTATTCCGTGCCAAATTTGCTTGTAATTCAGCATTTAGTAACCCTGTATTTAGGTGGGATTGTTGTAAGGGTAGTGAGTGAGATAGTGTGAAGATTGCTCAAGAGTGTGCAAGAAAACAGAGTGTCGCGGCTAGGACTCGCGGCTGGACTCGCGGCTTCAACCCGCCAGAAGATGCACACGTGCCAAGCATGCTGGAAGATGAACAGTCATGCTAGCTGGAGCACTACAGGACAAAACAGGACAACTGGCCATACGGTTAACTCGCGACTGGAACTCGCGACTTAGTCAAGCCGCGAGCCACCCCTGTTTTGGAAAAACCTGACGTTTCGCATTCCTCTTCACTCCAGTATAAATACCCTTTTAACCCACGATTGAAAGAGAGCTTCCAGAGAGAATTTTGAGAGAGAAACCCTAAAGAAAAACCAGATTGTTTCACCCACAATCTCTACCTTAGAGTCTCATCAAATTCCCTCACTCTCTTCCTCTCCATTGTCAAATCCTTGAGAGGCCATTATACCAAACCTGGTTCTCACCATTATCATCTCTGTGAGACAGACGTTTGGAGTTCTGGGAAGCAGTTAGGAAGGAGCCAATATTCATTGGTTGATGCTACGGTGTAGTAGCGGAATCCGGAAAGCTAGAAAAGAAAAAGGTTCGGCGCAACCTCGTTGGAGCAAGAAGCTTGGAGGGCTTAGGTGCACTGGGTAGATTAGGCTTGGAGGGTCTATTGCTGTCCTTGTATCCCAACTGTATTTTCTAGTGGATTGATTACCGCTTGGAGGGCGGCGGAGAGGTTTTTCGCCGAGGTCTTCGGTTTCCTCTTCGATAACATATCTGGTGTTATCGCTGTGTTTGCATCTTCCTTCCTCTCTATCTCTGCCTTTACATTATCTGCTGTGGTTATTTTGTTGTGGCTTAGATAGTTGTTTAATCAATTCCATGTTATAGCATATGTTAAGTTTCCGCACACTAGTTGTTTAACATATTGCGTGTGTTGATTAAATTGGTTTTTGGGGGTCTAAACGTTCAAAAGTGTTTTTGTACACGTTTTTGAACTTTCAGAGACAAATGGGGAGAGAGAGAGAGAGAGAGTCACCTGTGGACCTACAGCTGCGACTTCAATCTATCTGCTGCTGCCGTGGTGCAAGTAAGCCCTAGAGGCTGGAAGTGTTAAAATTATATATAGATTTTTTTTACCTTTTATTTGTTGAGATAATTTTTAAAAATAATTATGTGTTCATATTAATATGCTAAATGTATAATTATTGTAGTCATTTTTTGACATTTATTATCACTAATTGGATTGTATCCTATTTAAATGAAAGTTATATGTAATGTAATTTTAGAATTTCTTTTATATATTATTTGCTGGGGTATTGGGGGGCCAAAAGGATAAGTGCTCTTTAAAATTTTTTAATTTGGTTAGTATAACTCCAAAATACACATATTTACTATTTTTTTTTTCCAAAATGGCCCCTTTTGGTCCCAATGTGACTCTGCCACTGATCCTTGCTCTTATATTTATAAGTCAAGAATCAAATGTACATAGATGTATTACGAGAGATTAGAAAAGTGTACACAAACGTGTTATAGGAACATAACTTAGAAAAATGTATATAAGATATAAAATGTACTTATGATAACCTCAGTATTAGAGAACAAAATCTCAGCTATATTTCCAATAAAGTGGTTGCAAACACTTCCCTCTTTATGGCTATACCTTAAAATGATCAAATAACAAGGAAATTTTTTTTTATTTCTTTTTAGAAACCCTAATAAAAAAAATCATCCATGAATATTTAAACTTGATTCAAAAACTTATTTTTGAAGCTAAGTAGAGAGACAAAACTTTGTGTAACCATAAAAAAACCCTACATTTCTTTAACAGCTTAATACACAATATAAACTTGCACTTATCATCAAATCAACAAAATTCTAATTAAACAAAACAAAATTGTATGTCCGATTCTTATATTGGTTGATTATCTGTCGATCATTTGAAATTAATAAATATAAGAATCGCTAGTTTATTTGTGTTGAAGTGGGCCCGTGTGTGGCTTGAATTGCCACAAGCCCAAGTCAAGTCTAAATTCACCTTAGTTGACCGAATCCTATTTGTAATAGGAAACCTTTTTTCTGCCGACTTTAATATATACGTATATATATTGTATTAAGTGCAGCTGTGGAATTTTTAAGAGTAATTCCAATTAACCTAGTGAGCAACCGCATGAGAGAAAATAAAGAAAAGAGAGGCAGCCAGCTTCTATTCTTATTTTTCTGTGAGAGAGTGCTAGGGTGTAATTGGGATTTGGGTTTCTTGAGGGTGTTCTTGTACACTATTGTATTTTCCCTGATAATAGTGAAATCCCTGCAACTCCGTGGACGTAGGCAAATTGCCGAACCACGTAAATATTGTCTTATGCGAGTGATTGTTTTTCTTTGGCGTGTGTTTTCTCTATTTGTTTTGTTTCTCACAGGTTGGGATTTTGATTAAATTCCCTACAACTGGTATCAGAGCCTATGGTTAGGTTTGAGTGGGAGCAATGGCAGAGGAAGCAGGAAAGGCGTCTGGAATAGAAAAGTTCGATGGCACAGACTTTGGATTTTGGAGGATGCAAATCGAGGATTACCTTTATGGGAGGAAGTTGCATCTACTGCTTCTAGGGGAAAAACCTGAGGCTATAAAGGCTGAGGAATGGGCTCTTCTTGATAGACAGGTATTGGGAGTTATTAGGTTAACCCTGTCTAGGTCTGTTGCATACAATGTTGTAAAGGAGAAGACCACAGCAGATCTGATGAAGGCTTTGTCTGGTATGTATGAAAAGCCGTCAGCAAACAATAAGGTGCACTTGATGAAGAAACTGTTCAATCTGAAGATGGCAGAGAATGCATCAATAGCACAACATCCAAACGAATTTAACACTATCACAAATCAATTGTTGTCTGTAGAAATTGATTTTGATGATGAGATCCATGCACTGATCGTTTTGGCTTCTTTGCCAAACAATTGGGAGGCAATGAGGATGGCAATAAGTAATTCTACAGGAAAGGAAAAGCTCAAGTACAATGATATACGAGATTTAATTTTGGCTGAGGAGATTCGCCGAAGAGATGCAGGCGAAACCTCAGGATCTAGTTCTGCCCTAAACCTTGAGACAAGAGGCAGAGGTAATGACAGAAATTCAAACCGGGGCAAATCAAAATCCAAAAATTCTAATCAGAACAAAAGTAAATCTAGATCAGGCTAACAAATACAATGCTGGAACTGTGGGAAAACAGGTCATTTTAGGAATCAATGCAAAAGTCCTAAGAAGAAGAATGGAGATGATTCTGCTAATGCTGTAACAGAAGAGGTACAAGATGCATTACTTCTTGCAGTAGACAGTCCACTTGATGATTGGGTTTTGGATTCAGGAGCTTCGTTTCATACCACTCCACACCGAGAAATCATACAGAATTATGTTACAGGTGATTTTGGTAAGGTGTATTTAGCTGATGGTTCAGCCTTGGATGTTGTAGGTATGGGAGACGTCCGGATATTGTTGCCCAATGGATCTATTTGGTTACTGGAGAAGGTTTGACATATTCCTGACCTAAGGAGGAATCTGATTTCTGTTGGACAACTTGATGATGAAGGGCATGCAATACTATTTGTTGGTGGTACTTGGAAGGTTACAAAGGGAGCTAGGGTATTGGCTCGTGGAAAGAAAACTGGTACTCTGTACATGACCTTAAGTCCAAGAGACACAATTGCAATTGCTGATGCAAGTACTGATACAAGCCTATGGCACCGTAGACTTGGTCACATGAGTGAGAAAGGGATGAAGATGCTGCTGTCAAAAGGAAAACTACCAGAATTGAAGTCCATTGATTTTGACGTGTGTGAAAGTTGCATCTTAGGAAAGCAGAAAAATGTGAGTTTCTTGAAAACTGGTAGGACACAGAAGGCTGAAAAATTGGAATTAGTACATACTAATTTGTGGGGGCCTTCTCCGGTTGCATCCCTTGGAGGTTCAAGGTACTACATCACTTTCATTGATGACTCAAGCAGAAAGGTATGGGTTTATTTTCTGAAAAATAAATCTGATGTATTTGAAACTTTTAAGAAGTGGAAGGCCATGGTTAAGACAGAAACAGGTTTGAAAGTAAAATGTTTGAGGTCAGATAATGGAGGAGAGTACATAGATGGAGGGTTCAGTGAGTATTGTGCTGCACAGGGAATTAGGATGGAGAAGACCATTCCTGGGACACCACAGCAGAATGGTATGGCTGAGCGCATGAACAGAACTCTCAATGAGCGTGCTAGGAGTATGAGGTTGCATGCTGGACTACCAAAAACTTTTTGGGCTGATACTGTTAGCACTGCAGCTTACCTGATAAACCGAGGACCATCAGTTCCCATGGAGTTCAGACTTCCTGAGGAGGTTTGGAGTGGTAAAGAGGTAAAGTTTTCATATTTAAAAGTTTTTGGTTATGTTTCTTATGTTCATATTGATTCTGATGCTCGTAGTAAACTTGATGCAAAGTCTAAAATATGTTTTTTCATTGGCTATGGTGATGAGAAATTTGGCTATAGGTTTTGGGATGAACAAAACAGGAAAATCATCAGAAGTAGAAATATGATATTTAATGAACAGGTTATGTACAAGGACAGGTCAACTGTAGTGTTAGATGTTACAGAGATAGATCAAAAGAAATCTGAGTTTATCAACTTAGATGAATTGACTGAAGGTACTGTCCAGAAAGGGGGTGAAGAAGATAAGGAGAATGTAAATTCACAGGTAGATCTGATTACACCTGTAGCTGAAGTCCGCAGATCTTCCAGGAACATTAGACCTCCACAGCGTTATTCACCCACTCTAAATTACCTCCTGTTGACTGATGGTGGTGAGCCAGAATGTTATGATGAAGCCTTGCAAGATGAGAATTCAAGCAAGTGGGAGTTAGCCATGAAGGATGAGATGGATTCTTTGTTGGGGAATCAGACATGGGAACTGACTGAATTGCCAGTAGGAAAGAAGGCTTGGCACAACAAGTGGGTATACAGAATAAAGAATGAGCATGATGGTAGCAAACGTTACAAGGCCAGATTAGTTGTTAAAGGGTTCCAGCAAAAGGAAGGCATTGACTACACAGAGATATTTTCTCCACTTGTGAAGATGTCAACAACCAGACTGGTACTGGGAATGGTGGCTGCAGAAAACTTACATCTTAAGCAGTTAGATGTGAAGACAACATTCCTTCATGGTGACTTGGATGAAGACCTTTACATGATTCAGCTAGAAGGGTTCATTGCTCAAGGACAAGAGAATCTAGTTTGCAAACTGAAAAAGAGCTTGTATGGCCTAAAACAAGCTCCTAGACAGTGGTAAAAGAAATTTGACAGTTTTATGCATAGAATTGGGTTCAAGAGATGTGAAGCTGATCACTGTTGCCATGTTAAGTCTTTTGACAATTCTTACATCATATTACTGTTGTATGTGGATGATATGCTTATTGCAGGGTCTAGCATTGAGAAGATAAATAATCAGAAGAAGCAATTGTCCATATAGTTTGCAATGAAGGATTTGGGAGCTACAAAGCAAATCTTTGGTATGAGAATCATTAGAGACAAGGCTAATGGTACATTGAAACTTTCACAGTCAGAGTATGTGAAGAAAGTTCTCAGCAGGTTCAACATGAATGAAGCTAAACCAGTGAGCACACCCTTGGGTAGTCATTTCAAACTAAGCAAAGAACCATCACCGAAAACAGAAGAAGAAAGGGACCATATGAGCAAGGTGCCCTATGTCTCAGCTATTGGCAGCTTGATGTATGCTATGGTGTGTACAAGACCAGACATTGCACATGCAGTGGGAGTTGTGAGCAGATTCATGAGTAGGCCTGGAAAGCAGCATTGGGAGGCAGTCAAGTGGATTCTGAGATATCTGAAGGGTTCATCAGATACATGTCTTTACTTCACAGGTGCAAGTTTGAAACTGCAAGGTTATGTAGATGCTGATTTTGCTGGTGATATTGATAGTAGAAAGAGTACTACAGGGTTTGTTTTTACTCTGGGTGGTACAGCTATATCATGAGCTTCAAATCTACAGAAGATTGTTACTTTGTCTACTACAGAAGCTAAGTATGTTGCAGCAACGGAAGCTGGAAAGGAGATGATTTGGCTACATGGTTTCTTAGATGAATTGGGTAAGAAGCAGAAGATTGGCATTCTACACAGTGACAGTCATAGTGCAATCTTTCTTACCAAAAATTCAGCTTTTCATTCAAAGTCGAAGCATATACAAGCAAAATACCAATTTATCTGTTACCTTGTTGAAGATAAACTGGTAATACTTGAGAAGATTTGTGGATCTAAGAACCCGGCAGACATGTTGACTAAGGGTGTCACTATTGAGAAGTTGAAGTTGTGTGCAGTTTCAATTGGTCTTCTAGCTTGAGGATAGGAGGATGAGTTGCAGGGATGAGAGATTGTGTTATGGAGGATTGTGGTTGATATTTGCAACTTGTGAGCCCTTAAGGGCTAAGGTGGAGCTGATGGAGGAGTTTGCTAGTGTAACTTGATCAATTCAAGCCAAGGTGGAGATTTGTTGAAGTGGGCCCGTGTGTGGCTTGAATTGCCACAAGCCCAAGTCAAGTCTAAATTCACCTTAGTTGACCGAATCCTATTTGTAATAGGAAACCTTTTTTCTACCAACTTTAATATATACATATATATATATATATATATAATTGTATTAAGTGCAGCTGTAGAATTTTTAAGAGTAATTCCAATTAACCTAGTGAGCAGCCGCATGAGAGAAAATAAAGAAAAGAGAGGCAGCCAGCTTCTATTCTTATTTTTCTGTGAGAGAGTGCTAGGGTATAATTGGGATTTGGGTTTCTTGAAAGTGTTCTTGTACACTATTGTATTTTGCCTGATAATAGTGAAATCCCTGCAACTCCGTGGACGTAGGCAAATTGCCGAACCACGTAAATATTATCTAGTGCGTGTGATTGTTTTTCTTTGGCGTGTGTTTTCTCTATTTGTTTTGTTTCTCACAGGTTGGGATTTTGATTAAATTCCCTACAATTTGTTCATATTTTGTATCATATATATATATATATATATATATATATATAACCAAAGCTGAGAGAAGATGCAATTAGATCTCAACTTGGGGTCTAATTTTAAGCCATGTGTCTCATCCAATTTTTTTAATTTTAGTGAAATTATTTACCACACTACAAAAATCGAGGAGTCCAATTTAGTTTTCTTAATTTTTTGTGCTAAATAAGTTATTAAGAGAGAAAACCAGAGAATCAAAATTAAATATTAAAAAAAAAATCACCATCGTTGATTAACTTTTCTTATATTATTATTATTATAATGGTTGGAGAAACTAAAATTGAGAATGTCATAGATAACAATTTAAATGATTTTTTTTCCATTTATTTCAAATAAACTTATATTTATTTTATTAGTAGTTGTTTATATTTTCAAATGAATAAACATTATATATATTACATGTAAACTTGGTAAAATTTTAATATGCATTTAGTTATGCTTATTTGTAAATGTATCCTATACATATGAATGAATTTACAAGCTAGTATGTATAAAATTGAAGATGTTTGACTTTTGGTTATACTCATAATATTTTGCCACATAAGTTTTTGATGCCACACAATTTTTCATGTCAATATTCTTAATGATATATTGAATTAATTGAATTTAAATTCTAATATATGTTTAAGCACTTAATTTGAATCTTGCCCCATCATATTTTTCTTAAATGATAAAATAAATAGTTTCATATATAAAAAATAATAAATATCCATTATTAATTACAATGATTTTTTATATAATAGTTCCATTTAAAAATACAATCAAAATAAATATATGTTGATGTTATGAATATCGTTTCAGATTCCATTTCAATTTGTCCATTGGAACAAACCATTTCGATATATACCAGCCTATTTCAGCATACCATTTCAGGGTTGTTGCCAAAACTTTATATATATATATATATATATATATATATATATAAAACTAAGTCTACTTCAAATGATATTATACCATATCAAATTATTAATTCAAAATCAAACATGGAACATTCTTAATATTATCGTTACAAAATACAAATATATAACATGTCATATATATATATATATATATATATTGTACGGCACCGAGATCCCAGGCCCATACAGGCCCTGGGCCCAGTCCCATACCGGCCTTGGGCACAGGCCCAGCAGAAAGGTCCAGTTATCCTGCGCACAGGCCCTGGGCCCAGTCCCATATCAGCCTTGGGCACAGGCCCAGTAGAAAGGTCCAGTTATCCTGCGCCCTTCTTGAAGCTTCCTTAATGTACAAACAAGTGTAGGGTATTGAATTCCAAGAGGTGATCGGTCAAACGTTCCCGGACAAGTATATGAACCGTTCCCGGGAAAATGTGATATGCACGGGAAACTGAGTTGCCGAACATAATCGGTCAAGATGGAGTCAAGTTCCAAGATCATAAATGCTGCACCGCCCTCTCACCTAAACATCCACTTTAATAAGATAATATTGGACCTTCAGTAGCACTAACGGTGGCTGTAATCATAATCTCCCCACTAACCTTGGCTATAAATAGAAGAAAGTTGGGAGAAGAAAGGGTTCAGAAAAATTGAGAGAGAACAGTCAAGTGAGAGAGTATCAATTGAGTGTTGCTTTAAGTCTCTCTGCCGAGAACGACCCATAGTAGGAAATCCTTAAGCCCACTACAAATAAATTGTGAGCCCAAGTGATCTAAGGCCCAGAAGTCTTATACTTGGTTCTTACAATTGGCGCCCACCGTGGGGCCCTCCTACGAAGCTGTGGTTCGACTGAAACTCAAACGACAGGAATGTCTGAGGAGCATTCAGGAGAGCATGCACCGGTTGACGCGTTGCTTTCCATGAAAATGAGGGTCGGGGAAACCCTTCGGAGTTATGCCAGCCGATATTGGGAACTCTACAACGAGATTGGTGGAGGAAATGAGAAAATTGCAGCAAGCACCTTCAGGATGGGGCTCCCTGAAGATTCTGAATTACGGGAGTCGCTGACGAGAAGACCCCCCGAGGATATGAGGCAACTGATGAGACGCATAGAGGAGTACAAACGTCTGGAGGATGACCGGCTGCAAAGCAGGGGGAAAGCTCCTTTAGTGGGGAGATCTCGGCAAAGCATTTTGCCGACGAAACCAAAAAAAGACTTCAGAATGCAGGAACCAGAGGTGCAAATCGAAGGGGTTAATGTGGTGTTTAAAGAGCCCGTGCACAAAATCTTGGAACGGATCAAGAACGAGCCATTCTTCAGGTGGCCGAACAAAATGGGGGGGCGACCCATCTCGGAAGAACCAAAACCTATACTGCACCTATCACAGAGACAAGGGGCACACCACCGAGCAGTGTCGAGTATTAAAAGATCATCTCGGACAGCTAGTGAAGGCAGGGTACCTGAAAGAGTTTGTAGCAGATTCCATTGACCGAGAATCCGGGCAGGGCGCCCAACAGAAAAGGAACCCCCTTCCACCACCCCTGGGGGTAATCGAAGTCATCCATGCCGCACCAAGAAGAGCAGCAGCGGCAAAAAGGGTATTGACAGTGGCTTGCGCAGAGGGAGAATCATCCAAGAAGAAAAAGAAAGTTGGACGGCTGGCCATCTCGTTCGGAGAAGACGATTTGGAAGGAACGGTCCAACCTCACGACGATGCTTTAGTGGTGACAGCCCGAATAGGCGGATTCCTGGTGAAGAGGGTGATGATTGATCAAGGTAGCGGGGCTGACGTCATGTACCCGGACCTCTTTGAAGGGCTCGGGTTAAAGACCCAGGATTTGGCGAAGTATGACACGCCGTTGGTCTCGTTTGACGGGAGAGTTGTAATTCCCGAGGGGCAAATCTCTCTCCCAGTGGACATGGAAGGCAAGGGAGTTATAGTTACATTCATAGTAGTCCGATCATTCGCACCGTACACCGCAATCCTGGGAAGGCCGTGGATTCACGCCATGGAGGCCGTTCCGTCCACCCTTCACGTGAAAGTAAAATTTCCTACTGAGAATGGAGTTGCCGAGGTAAGGGAGAACCAACAGGTGGCGAGGCAGTGCCTTGTCGCCGCGGTCAGGTGGGAGAAGGAACAGCTCGGTCAAACTGAGCATACCGAGAAAGAGACTTCATAGCAATTACAGAAACCCCAGGGGGAAACTGGGGCGGATGTTGCCGAGGAGGTGCTGAAGGTAAGAATTCTTCCAGATACTGACAGATATTTCCAGATAGGTACAAGCATGAATGACCGGGAAAGGGTAGAGATGTTGTTGTTCCTGTTACAGAACATAGATGTTTTCGCATGAAGCCCGTATGAAGTGCCTGGCGTAGATCCCGAGTTCATTGTCCACAGACTCAACGTGGATCCATTATTCCCCCCGAAGAAGCAGAAACCGAGAAGAGCGTCAAAAGAACACGTCGATGCAGTAAACCTGGAGGTACAGCGGCTGAAGGAGGCCGGAGTCATAAAGGAGATATTCTTCCCGAAGTGGTTGGCAAACACTGTCGTGGTGAAGAAGAAGAATGGCAAATGGAGAGTTTGTGTGGACTTCACAGACTTGAACAAGGCATGTCCCAAGGACCCATTCCCGATGCCCAAGATTGATCAGCTTGTAGATGCAACGTACGGGCACCCGAGGATGAGCTTCCTAGATGCCTTCCAGGGCTACCACCAGATTGCCTGGGCGCCCGAAGACCGAGAAAAGACGGCATTTATCTCCCCGAATGCAAACTATCACTACAAGGTCATGCCGTTTGGATTGAAGAACGCCGGGGCTACCTATCAGCGAATGATGACGAGAATGTTCTGAGAAAAAATTGGATGCACGATTGAAGTTTATATCGACGACATGGTGGTAAAGAGCAGAATTGAGTCACAACACACCGAAGACCTCCGGGGAGTATTCGAGATACTACGCCGGCACAAATTGCGCTTGAATGCCGAGAAGTGCACTTTCAGAGTGGGGGCTGGTAAGTTCCTGGGATATCTGATCTCTACTCGGGGAATAGAAGCTAACCCCGACCAAATTGAGGCCGTGAACCGCCTCAAACCACCAACCAATCCCAAAGAGGTGCAAGTGCTCACTGGAATGTTAGCCGCCCTGAACCGATTTATCTCCAAGTTTGCCGATCGCTGCCGGCCGTTTTATCAACTTCTAAAAAAGTGGAAAGGGTTTCGATGGGACGAGAGCTGTGATGAGGCTTTTCGAGAGCTAAAGGAATATTTGGCAAAGGCGCCGAGGTTGACGGCCCCGGAGCCCGGGGAGGATCTGTTTATGTACCTTGCAGTCACCGAACATGCCGTAAGTGCTGTGTTGCTAAGGGACCGGGGAGTGCAAATGCCAGTGTATTACGTAAGCAAAACCTTAGTCGATGTCGAGACAAGGTACTTGCCCCTTGAGAAGTTAGTTTTAGCCCTGGTGAACGCCACGAGGAAGTTACCACATTACTTCCAGGCACACACGGTGTTCGTCCTCACCGAATATCCATTGCAGTCACTATTAAAGAGATCTGACTTCACAGGGCGGATTGCCAAATGGGGGACTCGGTTGGGATCGTTTGACATAAGATACCAACCTAGAAGCTCGGTGAAGGGACAGGTTCTCGCTGATTTCATCGCAGAATTCACACCCAAGAATGAAGGCAAGGTAATCTATAGTGCGGAGATTCGCCCGTGGAGGGTATTTGTGGACGACGCATCAAATGCTATGGGGGCCGGGGCTGGTATTGTCATAATCACCCCTGAGGGTATACGACTGGAACACTCCTTCAGATTAGGGTTCAAAGCCTCGAACAATGAAGCCGAGTATGAAGCCCTACTGGCCGGGTTGAGGGCCGTATTGCATCTGGGCGCAAAGGATGTAGAGATCTACTCGGACTCTCGGCTGGTTGTTTATCAGATCACTGGGGACTTCGAGGCTCGGGACCCTCGAATGAAAGCTTATCTAAGTACGGCAAAGCAGATTATCGGTCAGTTCGGAAAGGTAAAGATATCCCAAGTAGCCCGGTCACAAAACAAGCACGCTGACTCTCTTGCCACGTTAGCCTTATCGGCCACCGAGGACACGCCGCAGCTTATCACAATAGAACTTATAAGGGAGCCAAGCATCTATGTGAAGAGTGTTCCCGACCAGGCCAGAGTAGAGGTTGCGTAGGTGGCAGTGGCTGGTCCATGTTGGATGAACCCGATCATAGACTTCCTTGCCGAAGATAAAGTTCCAGAGGATGTAGCCGAGGCCAACAAGATTCGCCGGATGGCTCCTCGGTACTGGCTGTCTTCGGACCGAAAGTTGTACCGAAGGTCCTTCGTAGGCCCTTACCTCTTGTGCCTACATCCCGAAAAATTCAAAGAGCTTTTAACCGAGCTGCATGAGGGAGTGTGTGGCGGGCAAACTGGGGGACGATCTTTAGCACACAGAGCGATGACACAGGGGTTTTGGTGGCCACAGATGCAGAAGGATGCCGCCGAATACGTTCGGAGCTGCGAACAGTGTCAAAAGCACGCCCCAATGATCCATCAGCCTGCAGGACGTCTAAATCCCGTCAGCAGCCCGTGGCTGTTCGCACAATGGGGGCTTGATATCCTCGGGCCATTCCCCCGTGCAACGGGTAACCGCCGTTTTGTATTGGTGGCTGTAGATTACTTCACAAAGTGAGCTGAAGCTGAAGCCTTGGCTAATATCCGGGATACTGACGTGAAAAAGTTTGTATGGAAAAACATAGTTACAAGGTTTGGGGTGCCGAATTCGCTAGTAACAGACAATGGGCTACAGTTCGACAGCAACGCTTTTCGGACCTTCTGCAGCGAGCTCGGCATCAGGAACAAGTATTCAACCCCGGTATACCCACAAAGCAACAGCCAAGCTGAAGTAGTAAACAAGACTATTTTGAACGGGCTCAAGAGAAGGTGGGATGGAGTGAAAGGAAGATGGGCAGAAGAGCTACCCAGTGTATTGTGGGCTTACCGCACGACCCCCAGGAGATCCACGGGGGAAACCCCGTTTTCTCTGACATACGGAGCAGAAGCAGTGATACCAATCGAGGTGAGCTTATGCAATGCACGGGTTGCCGGGTTTGACCCCGTCCAGAACGCCGACCTGATGATGGAGCATTTGGATTGGCTAGAAGAATGCAGGGAGGCCGCGACCGTACGGCTTGCCGAGTATCAGCAGAAGCTGGCCCAAAGGTACAACCGAAATGTAAAGGGGAGGGAATTCAGTGCCAGGGAACTAGTGTTAAGGAAGATAGTGGGGAACATGCGAGACATGGCTGCAGGGAAGCTTGCTCAAACCTGGGAGGGGCCATACAGAGTCACAGCCATCGCGGGTGCAGGTGCCTACTACTTGGAAGACCTTGACGAGAGGCCGCTACCCCGACCATGGAACGCTAACAACTTGAAGAAATTCTACATATAATCACCCATGTAAGCCAGAACTTGTATTCCATTGAAATTAAGAGCATGATGAACTTTTTTTTGTATATGCTGTTTTTGACTCCGTAACCGCACACCAAGAGAATTGCAAATAAATTTCTAAGGACAAAAAACTGACCCTCTGCTCGATCAAAAACGCCGAGCAGGTGGAAACCTTACAAATAAATCTCTAAGGACAGAAACCTGACCCTCGGCTCGATCAAAATCGCCGAGCAGGTGGAAACCTTACAAATAAATTTCTAAGGACAGAAACCTGACCCTCGGCTCGATCAAAATCGTCGAGCAGGTGGAAACCTTACAAATAAATCTCTAAGGACAGAAACCTAACCCTCGGCTCGATCAAAATCGCCGAGCAGGTGGAAACCTGACAAATAAATCTCTAAGGACAGAAACCTAACTCTCGGCTCGATCAAAATCGCCGAGCAGGTGGAAACCTTACAAATAAATCTCTAAGGACAGAAACCTGACCCTCGGCTCAATCAAAACCGCCGAGCAGGTGGAAACCTTACAAATAAATCTCTAAGGACAGAAACATGATTCTCCATTAAACTAAAATCGCCGAACAGGTGGAAACCTTACAAGTGAATACTCTAAGGACGAAAACATGATTCTCGGTTAAACTAAAGCATGATGAAAACCTAACCCTTTTACAAATACTAAGTCCATTAGCACTCTCAAATTACCCAAAGCACCGTACAACAGGTTTTGGGGGTACCATTCCATTAAGCGGCCATAGCACTGGCATGATTCAAGCAAAACACACAAATAGATATAAATTCATTCAACAGATTGAAACGGAAAAAGAAAATGGTCTACCAATTAAATAAGTAAAGGCAATTGTTCAGTCACCACATCCCGGTGACGTGGGCAAATAAAACCAACAAATTAAAAATAAGATAGTAAATAAAAGTCAAATCAGCTGGGAGGTTGGGTCGGCGGGGTCACTTTCTGCTGGACGGTCAGGGGGAAAGGCGGGTCCTCACCGAGAAGCTCCTGCACAGTCGGGATGCTGGTGGCTTCCATTTCCTCGAGCTCGGCATGAGCATCAATTTGCTCAACCAGCTCCCTCATACTGGCCGTCTCCTCCTCGTCAATAGCAACCGGGGCATCCTGGGCGGCAGGTACAAGGCTCGGAAATGGAATTTGGTCGGGGTCTCTCAGATGCGAATCTTCAAGAACTCCCATTGCTTGGAGAGCGGCAAACCACCCGGCCTCAAAACCTATATTCCGAGCCCGAGCCACCACCGGCTCTGCGAAATTTTCGGCATCAGCAAAACCTACGTCGTACCACTTTTGCTCCGCGGCCGCCAAGCCTGCCCTGAGGTCGGCTATCTCCTCGGCGTTGGAAGTGTTAAGGCTGATGGCTTCGGCTAACTTGACCTCCGTCTCATTCTGCTTGGTCAGGAGCTCCGCATACCTCTTTTCGGCCAATGCCCGGTTCTTCTCCGCAGCAGCAGCCTTCTTCTCAACAGACTCAGCAGCTTTCAGTTTTTCCTTAGCCGTTTTCACCGCTGACTCCCGCGCCCCCTTCTCGCGCTCGTTTTCCTCGGCAAGCTCCCGTGCCCGGGCAGCCACAATGTGAGCCATTTGAGCGGCCTAGCAAGCACAAAGGTTAGAAAAGAAGCAAAAGGAAATCTGTACGAAGGAGTAGATAGACAAAAGAATTACCGCAATGGCGTGCCACTCTAACCGGCGCCCCATAGACTCCTCGGATCCCTCCTCAAAAGCATGCACGTCCTCGGGAAGAAGGAGAGCTTCAGCCAAAGTTTGGGCAATACGGCCGCCCTCGCCCTTCTCCCACATCCGAACACAGGCGGTTGAGGGCAATGGCTTGCCGTCCAACAGGAACTTTGGCTTCCACGCTGGAGCCACTTAGGAGGAGGACGCGACCCCCGTGCCAGCTTCGGTTGGCGGCTCATGGATAACAATTCCTCCTGTTGGTCGGGGAGGAGTCTGGACAGCGGCATCTCCCGGGCCCGTGGAAGGTTGATCGGTAACTTTCTGTTTCTTACGGGCCCGTCTGGCCTACGAAGAGGGTGGAGGCTGAGGCACTGGACCCCGACCCTGGGAAGGCGGGGGCTGATTGGGTTGCCGGGCACCGGGCACGAACCGTTCTATTGTCATGACCTTCCTTGATACCATCCTTCCACTAGGTTGGATAGTTTCAGCTAGCAAGGCAGCCGCTTCTATCACTTGTTGTTGAGGCTCGGCGGCTGGATTCTCAGGAATGGGCTGCTCTTGTGCTTGGTCTTCTTGCTGTACGGCTTCGTGGGCTATCTCCCTGAGGCGCCGGGATGCTCGTTCTGCGGATTCGTCTCGCAAAGGGGCTAGCTCGTCCAAGCAAGTAAACCGCCGACCAAATTCCCTCGCTTCCCCGGTTGTAAGCTTCGGCGGCAAAAAGTTTACGTACCGGACGTCTATATATGATAGCAGGGGGCTGTCAACTATCAGTGTCTACTTGAAAGGCTGCCAGGTAGAATAAACCGGCTCCACTCCAAGGATCAAGTGCGAGGCCCGGAGTTGTCCGTCCTAATGCACGTATATCTCGGAACGGAGGACGAAGTTTAAATCCTTGGCGTGGACGGCTCTGAGGTCCTGAACAAACACTTTGCCGTCTGCAAAAGAACAAGTGACGCATTAGTCTCTAACAATAAAAAATTTTACTTCAATAAGAAGAAAATAAGAGGTGGAGGAAAGCAATTATATGAAGGGGATGGTACGAAGCCACTTCACGCCGTGTAAGGGGGCAATGGATCTCCCCGGCAAACCAATTGCCGCGCACCCTAACGAACTCCCCGGCGGAGTTCCTGTTCGAATCAGGTAGGCATGATATCAGCCGTACTCGAGCATCTCTTGTCTTTAGGTAATAATTGGTGGCCTTGCTCCCACAGAGGCTATACATTTGATTAATGTCATGGTGGTCTAACTGTAAGTTAAAGGTGTGGTTCAACTTACTGACACAACTAACTACCCGATAAAAATTGGGGGGAAGCTGGTCAGGGCACAGCCCATAGTAAGTGAGTGTGTTTATTAAGAGGGGATCTACGGGGAACCTGACCCCACCTTCTAAAATGGACATCAAAGGAAAGAAGGCTGTACCCCGCCCTCGGTGGAGTTCAATATCACTCTCATGGCAGTAAGCCACATCCACGTCATCGAGAATATTAAATTTACTCCTAAAGGTGGCCAAAGCAGCCGAGGATTCTAGAAGGTAAGAGTAACCCATCTATAACGCCTAAAACTACAAAAGTGAACTTAAAGAAATAAAGCTGAAGGAACAGGAAGGGGAAGAAAAACTTACTTTGGGTTCTAAGGAGGAAAAGAACACTGAGCAAGCAAGTAAGCGCACAGAAATGTGGTCGGCAGAGAGTAAGCACTAAAGATCAGAGGCGAAGGAAAAATGAAATGGTGTTCAGAGGGGGACTATTTATAGAGCCAAAAAGAAATGGGGGAAGAAGAAACGCTTAATCAAGCAATAAATGGGCACAGTTTACGAGCGACCCAGCGAATGCCAAACATAACCGATTCGCGCGCCGCTTCAGCTCACGAACCGTCAGGCAATAATGACGACTGCGCCTGGCGCCGCGAAACGGCGCGTCTTTTGAGATGAATATTAATAAGAAGTAACAGTCATAAGTCCCAGGCTAGAAGATTCCCGAGGTCAAAAGGCCCGGACAGCTCCTTGATTCTTCTCGGCGACCGAGTATGAATCAAGGGGGGGCTATTGTACGGCACCGAGATCCCAGGCCCTGGGCCCAGTCCCATACCGGCCTTGGGCACAGGCCCAGCAGAAAGGTCCAGTTATCCTGCGCCCTTCTTGAAGCTTCCTTAATGTACAAACAAGTGTAGGGTATTGAATTCCAAGAGGTGATCGGTCAAACGTTCCCGGACAAGTATATGAACCGTTCCCGGGAAAATGTGATATGCACGGGAAACTGAGTTGCCGAACATAATCGGTCAAGATGGAGCCAAGTTCCAAGATCATAAATGCTGCACCGCCCTCTCACCTAAACATCCACTTTAATCAGATAATATTGGACCTTCAGTAGCACTAACGGTGGCTGTAATCATAATCTCCCCACTAACCTTGGCTATAAATAGAAGAAAGTTGGGAGAAGAAAGGGTTCAGAAAAATTGAGAGAAAACAGTTAAGTGAGAGAGTATCAACTGAGTGTTGCTTTGAGTCTCTCTGCCGAGAACGACCCATAGTAGGAAATCCTTAAACCCACTACAAATAAATTGTGAGCCCAAGTGATCTAAGGCCCAGAAGTCTTATACTTAGTTCTTACATATATATATATATATATATATAGAGAGAGAGAGAGAGAGAGAGAGAGAGAGAGAGAGAGTAATGAAGAAAAAAAAAAACTCATGTCATATGTGAGTTAAGCAAACAAGAAAAAACACATTGTTAAAGGAAAATAATAATAAAATGTCATATGTGAGTGAATTAATAAAAAATGGGTTTGGGAAAAGAAAATAATGATTAAGTAATAAAAAAATGGTTTAACAAAAATATAATGATTTGTTTACATACCTACCGAAATCACCTTACTGGGTGAGATTTAGTGGAATGGACCAAAACAGGTGGTATGAAACAAAATTTAGAATGAAATGGAATAGAAGGGTGATACGTACCGGTTAATTAATTGACATAGAAAATTCTAGCCATTTCAGGCAGAATGGGTAGAATTGATAGCAATACTGTTGATAACTATCACAATTTTCAAATTCCATATTCATATATACAAAATAAAAGAGAAAAGAGATATTGTTTACGTAAATATATTACTTAAAAGTATAAATAAGGCATTATAACACTAATATATTCTTTCGAAAAACAATTTCCTGATTTTATTTTCATAATGAATCAGATTTACTAAATTCGGTTCCCTTATTGCATTGAATTTAATCATATTCAAACATTTCTTGGATCTGTAGCTCATTGTAACTTTTGATCAAAATCATTTAGTTGTTTGTCAAAAATTTTGTAGCTCAACTAACACCTTCTTTAGGTGTTTCCAACGAAAATGTTCAGGGCTCAAATTCCCCTTTCCTATTGTTACAATTGAATTTTTAAAATAATAAAAATAAGGGCAAATTACAACTTACCCACCTGTGATTTGGCTAAAATTTAAGTTGTATACCTGTAGTCTAAAATTTGACACTTTACCCACCTGAAGTTTGACCAAAATTTAAGTTGTCTATCTGTAGTTTGAAATCTTATGATGCAAGTGTTTGTTGGATTCTTTTTTATATTATTTGATCATGTATTTTTATTTTTATTTTTTTGTGTGTTTTTGGAGGAGAGAGACGTAAAAGTGGAGCAAAACTATATATTTAGCCCTGTTTTTAATAGAGATGAGTTACGGAAATCTAACTCAGTTAACCTCAAGCAGGTAAAGTGTCAAATTTCAAACAATAGGTAGGCAACTTAAATTTCGTCCAAATCATAAGTGGATAAGTTATAATTTGCCCTAAAAATAAAAATAAAAACCCTAGCAACATTAAATCAACACAAGAAGAATATGGGGAATTTATCAACATCCTCAATGGAAGGGCATAAGCAATAGTCACTCACAGTGGTAATGTTTGATCTTTTCCTAGGAAAAACCTGTTTTTGAATTATCCCATCCCATACTTGTTGAGTTGTTGTAAAGGGAAAATTAATTATTAAAAAAAAAAAAAAAAAGGACCACCACCATATAGAGACCATGATAACTGTTTGCTTACTTGCTAAATGGCCAATGTAACTCCCAATTTCCAAATACGAGATCAGAATATCTTACAGTCTCACTTGCCACAAATTAAGGACACTTTGAATTAAAACATAAAAGCATATACTATGTAAAAATTTTAATTTTCGTAGTCCCAATCAAACTAATGAGCATTTGCATTCGTTTTCTTGTTGAAATTTTATTTACTCAAAGGTTTTTTTTTTTTTTTTTTAAAGGAGATTATTTGCTCAAAGTTAACAAAAAGTACAATTGTAATTGTAAAAGAAAGTGGGAAAGCATCCCCTCTAATTCCCTTATACTTTTAGCTGGATGAGCGGTTTTTTTTTTTTTTTAGAAAAAAATTTTCATTCATTAATTCTTGAAATTGAATTGAATCCAAGTACAAAGCCTCCAATGCTGGAGGAGGGAAATCCTCAATCCGAATTACATAATTTGAAACATTTTTAGCATACCTAGGCAAAGAGTGAGCAATTAAATTCACTACACGACCGATTCATCTAATCTCCATCCATCCAAAACCAGAATAGAGCCATTTAACATCCTCCAAAATATGGCCCAGATGAGAGAGATGAGGGCCAAGTACTGTGAGATATTTCATAATATTTGGCATTGTCAACTATAATGGCGAACTCAATAAACCTAACTTTTATAACAAACTCAATTGCTTTTTTGCATGCAAAGAGCTTGGCTTCCTCTCACTGTCAACAACAAAGGGGGGTCCTTTTCTTGGTAGAGAAGTTGATGATGCACAAAAATTGTCATTGAGCTGATAGTCCTCGAATGCTCCAATGGGTACTTGAAGAACAAGAGACCAATAATCTAACAGAGAGCACCGGTGTGGTACCGACCAAAGATTCTCCGAAGATCAAGTCAATGAATGAAAAATCTCTAAGAACTCTATAGTAAGAGAACTAGGAAATTTATGCGTACCTGGGAGAGGAGCAGACTCAATGATTATAGAGTGGGGAGTAGTGAATCAAGATCCCCTGTATGTAGGGAACTTTCCATGTAGAGAAGATCTGAGGCTAGGGTTTTTGAGATTTTAGGGCGTTTTTTCCATATAGGGAAGATATGGACGTGTCGAAGGGTCTTTGGACGTAATGCGCAAGATATTTCCTTATGGGGACTTATGCGTGGGGATCACGTAAAGAATTATAGGACCCACTACTTTTGTCCGTCAGCACATAAACAAGGAGACAAGGACCTGACTGCCCATCGGCTTCCAATCGTCGAGCATTTTCCATCTGCTGCTATGACAGGTTCGAGAGACTGCGACAACGAATGCATGGATCGGACCGTCGGCCTTGAGGTTGTTTAGTTAGACAGATGGAGGGAGGACTATTTAGGACAGATGGATAACAATATTTCTTGCTAGACAAAAATGCCCTAATTAGCTGCCCCCTACTCTATGATCTGTCGGGGTAGTTGAAGGGTTATGAAGTAAAGAGAATACTATTTTATTCAATGCTCCTCATCCCGATGTCTGATGTCATAAATGAGGGGCAGTAAGGTCTTCGTAGTTTGCAGAGTGACACGTGGCGCCTTGAGATTGGTGGAAATGAAACGTCATGTCGCTTCGTTTTTTATGCCCTTTTCATCCTATAAATATGTTTGTATTTTTCCTTAAGTTCAGTTTTTATTTTCGTAGAGAATTCTACCCAGAGCTCTCGCATCAACATCAATCGTCCATCCGCCTCTATTCATCCGTCATTTCGGTTGTTCCATCCGTGTATAAACCCCCAACCGTCATCTTTCTCCAGGTAGGTTTTTGTTCATTTTTCGTTTTATTCTTTGTATCCGTCTTTCCTTTGCCCTTGGTCTAGTATTTAGTTTGAGTGACCGCCTAGTTTCTTATGTGTCACTTGTAGGTGAGAGAATGTCAAGAGGTAGTAAAGCGACAATTGGTCATATCCCGTCCCTCCATTCGAATGACGAAGATGTTCATCTATCGAGAAGTGTTCCTTTGAACGGAGGAGTGGATGGGTTCCTTGGAAAGGGAGCCGTCAGCTCATCTTTTAGAAAATGAGATAGAGGGAGAGTTGGATAAAGAGATTGAAGGGGAAGGAGAGTATGAGTATGACGAAGAGGACCGAGAAAAGGGGGAGGATGAAGAGGAAGAGGACAGTGAGGAAGTAGACGAGGAGGGAGAGGAAAAGGCTGTAGCCCCTGGTTCGTCGGGTGATGACTACAGACCATTCATCCTTCACAGTATTTCATCTGTAAATGACTTTCTCTCAAAGATGTCAGATAGGGTTTTCAATAATTTGTGCCCTCGTTATCAAATACCAGACGATGTCCCTACTAGGATGGCGGGTAAAAAAGAGAAGTGCTACTCTGGCCAAACTGCGGACGTCGGTTTTTACGAGGTTGTTTTTATGGCCAGTTTGAGGTTACCTTTCACAAAATTACACCGACGATTGGCTAACTATCTAGGAGTGTCCGTTTGCCATATTTACCCTAATGCTTGGAGAATCTTTCTAAAGGCAGAGATATTATGGGGTCAAATGAGTGGAGGTCTCCATCGCCTTACTCTATGCGAATTCTTTGTTTGTTATAAACCTCAGCAAATCGTTGGCTCCAAAGGTTTTTATGATTTCATCATCCGTAAGGTGGCATTGAAGTTAGTGACGGACATCCCTGACTCCAACCGTGATTGGAAGAGCCGTTACTTTTTGTTCAAGGCTCAAATTAGGTGTGTAGACCCGACGAATGGGATAGTATAGGGGACGAGTACGACAATACCTAGGGTATCTTGAATAAGTCATGTGAGTCGTCCGACTTCCCTTGATCCATCTGTGTTTCACACATTTTACTAATCCATCGTGTTTTCTTTTTTTAGCTCAGGTACGTCTGTCCATTACTGAGGAAGAAGTTGATTTTCTTCAACGCATCCTTGCTATTCCCCTTGAGTGTAGAAGTTGGAAAAAACTCATCACTCTAGACAGCTTGCACGCTTTTTGTAGGGGTCCTGTTCCAATGGATGAAGCAAGAAGGCTAAACGCTTAATCCAGACGTTGTAAGTGTCCTTTATTTTCATCTATCCGTCACTTTTCCAGTAGATTCGTCGCTCTTACCCTTTTGTCTTTCAGAGATGGATTTAGGGACCAAGAGGGCTTTGGATGTAAATGATAGGCCACAAACTGAATGACCCCTTGTGATAGAAATTAATTAATTAATTAGCCAAGTTATTAATTAATCAATTTATCATGCAAACGCGTGGTAGCACAAACAAATCACCAATAAACTAAATATGCAGCGGAAAATAAATAACACGGTGATTTATTTACGAATGGGGAAAACCTAACGGCAAAAACCCCACCGGGTGATTTTCAGGTCACCACTCCCGAAACTCCACTATTATCACAACAAGCGGTTACAAGTAAAGGAATCCAAGTACCTTACCAACCTACAGTTGAACCTTTACCCCAATACCCAATTGGACTTGTTCTGTAGTGACAGTTCCCCTTTCAGATGCACGACTCCCAGTACGTGACTAAACAATTGCGCAAATCCCAGTACGCGACTTCAATCACCAACTAAGAAGGTTGTGGTTGCAAATTTCTTCAGTTCATCCACACGATAAAGATCAAGAAGATGCTTGGTCACAAAACCCTACGGTGCACATACACAACAACTTCTTCAAGAGAAATAGATGAACTAGGGCAAGAACTTCGTCTCCAGTCACAATTTGCTTGAACCGAGTTTGTTCAATGCTTGTGTAACTTGTGAACACTTTGACGGCCCTTAAACTGATCCTTTTATATGTCTAGGGTTAGGAGAAAAGAAAGCCCAAAGACACATTCACGGATCCCAAGAAAATCAGATTGAAATTCTGAAAATCTTAAACCTCGACAGATAGCAGCTGTCGAGTAGCTGTCGAGCACACCGAATGAAGAACAGCTTCCTTAAGCTCGATAGATGCAGCTGTCGGCCAGCTGTCGAGCTTTAATGATTTTGCACTCTAAACTTGTTTTCTTGAACAGACTTGAAAGTTTCAATACGTGATCTTGAAATAAGGTTTCTTGAAGTATTTAAAACATCCTAAATCTACCCAAATACAAATAAAGTGCGTTTTGTCAAAGGATAAGTCAATTACATAAAATCAAGACATATGTTCTTAACATGTGAAACACATATGTCCTAACAGTAAAGAAAGCTGCAGCCCTTCAGATCAAGGCAGGCAGCTTGTCAACCCCTATTGCCAAGACAAGCCAGAAGAGGAAGAATCAGGGTGATAGAGACTGCTCACTGAAAAAGGTGGTCAATCAGCCCATCAACTTGGGCCCGTCGGTTTCTCAAGCTACGCCCAATCCCCCTCGACACGGAGTGGGTAAGGGTTTGCTGATGGCTCACGATCCTATCATCAACGAGCCCGTCACCCCCTTTACTCTACTAGTGAAGGACAAGCAGCATGCCGTCTAGACGAGGTACTCCATCGTCAAGAATCCTGATCTTAACGAGTGTTCAAAGCATGAGACGGACGCTCTGGAGGACTCGCCTTTTTGACTTGATGAGGGTAAGTATTTTATTCGTACTTTTTGTTTTGTCATGTGTTGTTTTGGTGCTAATTGTCTATCTTCTACCAATCCTCTGTAAGGATGCGTGCACTCCAAATCTGGTGTGCTACTAAAGAAGTCGTCGTTAAGCACTTGAGGACCCGTCTGGAGAAGGAGTTTGCCTAGCTAAAGAAGTACAAGGAGGGGGCATGGACTTTCAATAATGAAGTCAAAGTCTTGATGGAGCAAGTGAAGAAACTCGATGGTGCTACCTGTTGGGCTGAGGAGTTGACAGAGGCTAATGCCATAGACAAAGCGAAGGCCGACGCCGTCGAGGAGTACAAGGACTCACAGCCATTCTTCAACTTGCTAGGGTCTCAATACGGGGAGGGCTTTGAGGACTTCCAGAAGCAAGCCGTCACTCTCTTCCCTAACATGGATTTTCACCCGTCCAGATCAAGCTTACCGTTCCTCTAACTCCCAGGCCAGAAGACGAGGTTGTTGAAGTTGACAATGGGGAAGGGGACATTCCTGAGAACATCATCGCTCCTCAAGTGATTGAAGGCAACGGCTAACCTCAAGTTGAAGAGCCAACTGTTAATGCGGAAAATGCGGCCCCTACTGCTTAAGAATGGAAAATGTACCTTTTTTTTTAATCCCAATTAGAGAACAATATGGGTGCCTTGTTTTGGCCTGTATGACACTTTATTTCTATCTTGGAATCTATTGCCATCTTTGTTTTCCACATGTTTGTGCTAGAACTTTTAACTTCAATTTTACGTCTACCCTGATTCATAAATAACCGTCGGTATTCTTGTTTACTTACCATGTGGTGTGACTAAATGTATTCTCAATGGTCTGTCCACCTTGTGGTCAGACTTGATGGCCCGTTTACTTCTAGGGTAGTGCATACTTTAAGATCAACACACCCATCGGTGTCCTTGTGATTCGTCCACCCTGTGGGTAGATCTTAATACATTTTAAGAAAAGGACACCCATCGGTGTCTTAGGCAATTCGTCCACCCCGTGGGTAGAACTTGGTAGATTTTGAGACCAGGATACCTATCAGTGTCCCGAGTGACCCATCCACCTTATGTGTAGGACTTAAATAATTTAGAACAAGGACATCAGTCGGTGTCTTAGGCGATTTGTTCACCCTGTGGGTAGGACTTAATAGATTTTGAGACCAGGATACCCGTCGATGTCCTAGGTGATCCATCCACCTTGTGGGTAGGACTTAAATAATTTAGGACAAGGACACCCGTCGGTGTCTTAGGCGATTCATCCATCTCGTGGGTAGGACTTAGTAGATTTTGAGACCAGGATACCCATTAGTGTCCTAGGTGATCCGTCCACCTTGTGGGTAGGACTTAAAAAATTTTAAGACAATGACACCCATTGGTGTCATAGGGATTCATCCACCCCGAGGGTAGGACTTGGTAGATTTTGAGACCAGTATACTCGTTGGTGTCCCAGGTGATCAGTCCACCCCGTGATTAGGACTTGATAATTTTAAAGACCATGAGAGTAAATTTTTAATAGAAATGTACGAGCAATATGGAAAGATGTAGATACCGTGTCTAATAATCCTCAAGAATCTTATTTCAGTAATCGAAAAATTAGAGTCCTACTTCAAAAAAACCAAAGAAAGCAATAGCACAATTCATAATTGCCTAAATAAAAAAAGAATTGACAACATAGTTTGTAGCTGTCCACTATTGGAAGTATCTCCACAGGTGCTTGGTGTTCCACGGGTGATGGAGCTTCTACCCATCAAGGGTCTCTAGGTGGTAGGTCCCCTTTCTATGGTAGTCAAATATTCTATAAGGTCCTTCTCAGTTTGGGCCTAATTTCCCCTGTGCAGGGTCCTTAGTGGCTGCCGTCACCTTCCTCAGAACCAAGTCTCCGATTTGGAAATGTCGAGGCTTGACTTTGGCATTGTAATGCTTTGCCATTAGGTCCTGGTAACGCGCAATCTGTTGTTCAGCCGTCGCCCTAACTTCATCTAGAAGGTCTAGCTGTAGGCGCATCTCCTCTTCATTTCTTCTTTCGTCATGATGGGATACCCTGTAACTGGTTAGCCCAATCTTTGCCGGGATGACAACTTCTTTTTCGAATGCAAGGCAGAAAGGTGTCTCCCCTGTAGGAGTGCGAACTGTCGTCCAGTATGCCCATAGTACACTCGGTAGTTCGTCCAGCCATACACCCTTTACCCCCTCGAGCTGAGTCTTGATCATCTTGAGTAAGGATCAGTTTGTAACCTCATTTTACCAAATGGCCTGAGGGTGGGTGGGAAAGAAGTAATGATTCTTGATCCCCAACTGTTGGCAGAAATCTCTGAATTGTCGTTATCGAACTGTTTTCCATTATCAGAGATGAAGACTATAGGGATGCCAAATCGACAAACGATATTTTTCTAGATGAAACTGTGAACATTTCTCCTCGTGATGGTAGCCAAGGGTTTAGCCTCGACCCACTTGGTGAAATAATCAATTCCTACAACAAGGAATTTGATCTGACACATTGCCATGAGGAAGGATCCCATTATGTCGAGCCCCCATTAAGCAAATGGACAGGGAGTGTTCATTGGGGTAAGCTGCTCTGATGGCTGCCGAATGATGTTGCTGAATCATTGGCATTTGTTGCACGCCTTTACGTAGGACAAGGTGTCCTTCTGCATGGTGGGCTAATAGTAAACTGCTTGTATTAGTTTGTGAACCAGCGAGCGCATCCCTGAAAGGTTTCCGCATACTCCTTCATAGATTTCCCTCATGACATAGTCCACTTTGCCAAGGACTAAGCATCTCAAATATGGTCAGCTAAAGCCCCTTTTGTAAAGGACGTCCCTTATTAGCACGAAATGAGATGACCGCACCTTCAACCTCTGAAAGGCGTTATGATCTTACGAAAGGGTCCCATCCCTAAAATAGGAGATGATAGGCGTTGTCTAATCAGCCTCTGTAGGGAACATCTGTATATCTACTTTGGCAATGGCTGGTGAATTTTGGATGAAAGATAGTACCCGGCCAGTGATAACCATGTGCTCTGCAAATGCCACTTTGGCCAAGCGATCAGCTTACTCATTTTCTCCTTCGAGATCTGTACAAATCTAGCCGAGAACTTCTGGCTTATCCTTTCCTTAACCATGCTCAGATGACTTGCGAGTCACTGTGTATGACTACCAACGAAGCCCCTGCTGCTTCATCCAGGTCGAGGCTTGTGAGGACTGCCTTATATTCGGCTTCGTTGTTGGTCATTGGGAACTAAAGGCAGATTGTGCATTCTATCAAGTCTCCTTCAGGTGACTTTAGGACGACTCCAATTCCTCCGGCATGTTGGTTGAACAAGCCATTCATCCATACCATCCACGTTGCTGGTTCTTCATCCTCATCTTCTTTTACTGTGAACTCAGCAACAAAGTTAGCCAAGGCCTGGGCCTTGATCGTAGTCCTTGGTCGGTATAGAATATCGAATTTGCTTAGCTTTATTGCCCATAAAACCAACCGTGTGGCTGCCTCTGGATTGTTCAACGCTCTCCGTAACAATTTGTTCATCTGCACCATTATGGTGTATGTCTGGAAGTATGGCCTAAGCTTCCAGGCAGCCGTAACTAGGGCGAAGGCTAGTTTTTCCATCGGGGGGTATCTTTCCTCTGCCCCCTGGAGTGCTCAGCTGGTGTAGTACACCGGCAGCTGTATGCAGTTTTCTTAACTAACAGTCGTTGGTGATATAGCTAAGTAGAGGGAGAGCTCCTTACCGGTTTTAGATGGACTTAGTAAGGTAGGGGAGGCGAGGTATGTCTTTAGCTCTTCGAAGGCTTCCTAGCATTCGGCAATCCATTCGAAGGCTTTCTTCAATGTCCTGAAAAAAGGCAAGCATTTTTCTGTCACCCTGGAGACGAATCTATTGAAAGCCACAACCCTACCATTTAGGCTTTGTACCTCCTTGACATTCTTCGGTGGTGTCATTTCTAATATGGCCTAAATCTTGTCTGGATTAGCCTCTACGCCTCGTTGCAACACCATGAAGCCTAGGAACTCTCCCGACAATACCCCGAATGCACATTTGTCAGGGTTGAGCTTCATATCATAATGATGCAAGGTATCAAACGTTTCCTATAGATTGTCTAGATGGTTATTTTCCGTCACGCTCTTTATGAGCATGTCGTTTACATATACCTCAACGTTTTGCCCAATCTGTTGGATGAACTTCCTATTCATAAGCCTTTGATATATTGCCCCCACATTCTTCAATTCGAACTGCATGACCTTGTAGCAGAAAAGCCATTGACTCGTGACGAATGAAGTTTTTTCTTGGTCAGCCTCGTCCAACTTGATCTGGTTGTACCCGAAGAAGGCATCCATGAAGCTCAGCAACTGATGCTTGGCCATCGATTCGACGAGGAGATCGATATGTGGAAGCGAGTAGCTGTCCTTCGAGCAGGCTTTGTTTAGGTCAGTGAAGTCTATACACATCCTCCATTTTCCGTTTGCCTTCTTCACCATTACCACGTTGGCTAACCACTCTAGGTAATATACTTCTTTGATAAAGTCAACTTCTAACAGCTTACGAACTACTTTTGCTATGACTTTGTCTTTTTCCTAAGCAAAAAATTTCTTCTTCAATCAAATGAGAGGGAAGGACGGGTTCACATTGAGCTTATGCACCATGACGGTTGAGCTGATTTCTGGCATGTCCTCATGACTCCAAGCGAAAACATCCTGATTATTCCTTAAGAAGAAGGTAAGCTCCTTGCAGACTATTGGGTCCACTTGCGTACCGATACGGGTGATTCAGCCTGAGAGGTCATCATCTAGAGAGATTTCTTCTAAGTCCTCAGTAGGTTCCACTGTGACCCGTCGTTCCTCAATGTTCAACACCTGAAGGTGATCGTCCATTTCTGGCATCGCCATATAACACTCACGAGCTGCTATTTGGTCTCTGCGTGCTTCTTTCCATATTCTGTTGGGAATTTCACTAGCAGGTGGTATGTAGACGTGGCTGTTTTCCATGCATTGAGTGTAGGTTGCCCGATGATGGTGTTATAGGTAGACGAAAAATCAATGACTAGGAAAATGACTTCTTTGGCGAGCTGTTGAGGGTACTTCCCAATGGTTACCGGTAAGGTGATGGTTCCAACTGGGAAGACCTTGGTACCGTCGAATCCGACCAGCGTATCTGAGGGTAGAAGGCGTTCTTTGTCGATCTTCATCTGCTGGAATGCAGGGTAATAGAGAATATCTGTCGAGCTTCCGTTGTCAACTAATACCCATTGGGTGTTAAAGTCCGCTATTGATAAATTGATGACTAGCGCATCATCATGTGGATGATGGAGTCATAGGGCGTCTTCCTTTGTGAAGCTGATGGCCGAGTTATCAACCCTAGTCGCTTTGGGTGGCCATCCCAAAATATGAATGCTTTTTACCTTCTACAAATACATCTTCCTCGCTATCTTGGAAGAGCCAGCTAGTATACTTCCCCTTACTATCATCCTTATCTCCCCAAACGGAGCCCTTGGCCTTTCTTCGACCCGCCGGTTAGGTTCGGGGTCCTTCAGTGGGTTCTCCCTGCCCCTAACGAATTGTTGTGGCTTTCCCTGCTTAATGAAGGCCTCAATCTGCTACTTCAGGTAGTAACACTTGGAAGTGTCGTGCCCATGGTCCTGATGAAAGTGGCAGTACTTATTTCTGGGTCTTTTGTTCGGGTCGCTCTTCAACTTATCCAGCCATGTCAGCGTCGCATCCTCCCTTATTCGCATGACGACTTGGCCCAATGGGGCGTTTAAAGGCGTAATATTGGTCATCCTACCGAAGGGGGGTCTTGATCTCCTATAATTCCTTCGATCACTCATCCACGCCAACTTTCGTCCTTTGTCCTAACAGTGATCTTCTTGTCTTTCCCTCTTCTTTGGTTTGCCCCCTCGAGCAATCTTGGCATCTTCCGCATTCATGTATTTAGTAGCCTTATATAACATGTCGATCATTGTTTTCATGTCGTTCTTGTATATGGAGAAGAGGAATTCCCCTGATTGGAGTCCATTGGTGAATGCGGCGACCTCATCAATTAATAAGGCTTCCTTATTGAGGTGAGTCACGTAAGACCTTAAGCTCTCATCATCTCATTACTTGATGTTCAATAGGCTCGCCGATGACCTCTTGTACCTCAAGCCCCTGATAAAGTAGGTGATGAAATGCCCACTCAGTTCCTTGAAAGTGGAGACGGTGTTGGGGACTAGCTTGCTGAACCATACCCTGATGGGTCCCTTAAGCGTGGTGGGGAACGCCCTATATATGATTTCATCTAGAACTCCTTATAGGTGCACAAGAGTTTTGGAAGACTCCAAATTGCCGAATGGGTCCTGTGAACCATCATATGCCTCCACTGTGGCATTCGAAACTTAGCTAGAAGGGGGAAAGAAGTCACCTATGCTATGAAGGGTAAGTCGGTCCGCTGGATTAGTTCGTCCAAGTTGGTGGATACCCGTCCTCTTAGGGCGTTCATCATCATGTCCATTTTTTCTTTTATTGTCTGCATCTCTTGCGCCATACGCAATGCACCAACTTCTAGTTCGGAAGGACGACTAGTATCTTGCTGGTCCCGTCTGTTGACGACATTGCTTTCCTCTTGGTCATCCCTTTCTTGGTAATCATTCATCAGGGGACAATTGTTGTCGCGTTCGTCCCTACCATGTCCATCATTTTGATCGTTCAGCTCCTAATCATTCGATTGCTCCAGCTATTATTCCAACTTGTGGTTCCGTTGAGTGAGTCGTACAACCGTTGTGGCAAGGGTTTGCACCTTCCTCTCCAATGCACTGGGCGAGTTCCCGGTCTCTTGGTTGTTAGTAGTCATTGATCGTGTCAAGACCATACAACTCTTTGTCTTTGAAACGGCGATATGGCTTATCACTCGTCCCCACAGACGACGCCAACTGATGATGCACAAAAATCGTTAGTGAGCAGATAGTTCTCGAATGCTCCAATGGGTACCTAAAGAACAAGAGACCAATAATCTAACAGAGAGCACCAATGTGGTACTGACCAAAGATTCTCCGAAGATCAAGTCAGTGAATGAGAAATCTCTAAAAACTTTATAGTGAGAGAACTATGGAATTTCTACGTACTTGGGAGAGGAGGAGACTCGATGCTTATATAGTGGGGAGTAGTGAATCAAGATCCCTTGGATGTAGGGACCTTTCCATGTAGAGAAGATCTAGGGCTAGGGTTTCCGAGATTTTAGGGCATCTTTTCTATATGGAGAAGATATGGACGTGTAGTAGGGTCTTTGGACATGATGCGCAAGATATTTCCTTATGGGGACTTATGTGTGGAGATCACATAAAGAATTATGGGACCCACTACTTTTGTACATAGGCTTAGCCAAACGTCCGTCAGCACGTAGACAAGGAGACGAGGACCTGACTGGCCATCGGCTTCCAATCGTCGAGTGTTTTCCATTTGCTGCTATGACAGGTTCAAGGGACTGCGATGACAAATGCGTGGATCGTACGGCCAACACTGAGGTTGTTTAGCTAAACGGACAAAGGGAGGACCATCTAGGACGGATGGATGACAATATTTCATGCTAGATGAAAATGCCCTCATCAGAAGTCATCACCTCACCTTTGTAATTTCTAATATTGCCCCAAATGCCTAAAAGGCCCATATTTGAGAACAAAATTGCATTGAATTTATATCGAGTTAGTGCTGGTGGTGGCTGCCATGCTTAAGGGGTTATTTGGATGTGTGGAATCAACAGTTCGGTGTGGGTTAGCTTAAATTCCTCCAAAAAGTCTCTAGCACGACGGTTAACTATACTTGGTAGGGGAGGCCCAACATAATTTGGTGCTAAGACGAAAAATTTATGTGGGGTCTTCTGTATGTAAATATTAATTAAATAAAATTATTTAATACTAATAAATCAAGATTAATTGGATACATTAAATACATAATTTGATGAATAATACCAACTAAACTAATTTTAATTTCATATAGAAAATTGAATATCATAGTTGAACCATAAATTTTAATAAAATGAACTAAAAATATATTATGATTGAAAAAGATATTTTATGTCAAATATATGACGATGCATAGGTAAGTAAAGTTGTAATCTAATTTTTATATCTTGTTTTTAAGAGAGAGAGAGATTATTTAGTGTGTAACTTTGTAAGATATTGGTTTACAAAAATTAAAGTATCAAATTATTAGGGGAGATTAATCTATAATTGATGATTTAACACATTTACAACATTTTTTTTTGAAACATTTTAGGCTTTCAATTGGGTAAGGTTTCTATTGGTCTCGTACTTTGGGATTCTTGATAGAAATGAAAAGGAAAAATGCGCTAAATGCGTCACAAAATATTCACAATATGATGTAACAATAACTCATAAATCTAATTAATGAATGTTTAAATTACTTTTTTTGTGATCGGTTACATGCCAATTTGTTAGCTGTAGTGGGGTGAATATTGGGCCTATTTTAAGCATTGGCCCAAATAGTGGAAATAAATCTAGCATTGACTAGCCCATTCTGATAATAAGCATAAGTCCTCGGATCATTGGTCAAGCCCAATGAGCTTCCAGGCCCAGTACCGAGGTCATGTTCGAGGCGTGTTCGAGCTACCAAGGTAAACTTCTCTAAGGTAGCTTTCTAAAATTCTTTGATGACTCTACAACAACCTCCATATTAATGAATGTCACCTACCTGGCACCTCTCCATTTGATGCAGAAGGAAGCCTGAACAATAAGAAAGGCCCTAAAAGTCTTCGCTCATAATGAATAACCAGAAAAGAAGAGCCCGATAAGACCAAAAGTTATCCAGGTAGACGCTTGAACAGTAAGAAGAAACCTTAGAAGACTCCATTCATAATGAAAAACCAAAAAGAAGAGCCAGATAGACCAGAAGTTATCCAAGTGGATAAGGTCAAAACACGAGAAAGAGGGAGATGACTCATATAAAAGAGAAGAAAGAAGAAGGAGAAGGAAGACACAAAATATATTAAAAAGAGACAGTATAAACATTCTAAAAGGAATATCCTTTTAACAAAAAGACACAGAATATATTAAAAAGAGAGTGTAAAAATTCTAAAAGAGATATTTAACAAAAAGATACAAAAGTAAATAAAGAAGAGTCCATTTTCTATGTATTGTGAGAACCTTGTGATTCATGTGCTCTTATCCAAGTTTCCCATTGTGGATCAATATTAACTCAGAACATAAATTTATTGTAACATATATCTTGCTTAGTATCCTTAATTATTGAGTGGAGGTTTATGCACGTACATATGCTTATAGCAAAATTTGTAGTATCCTAAGCATCATTAATTAATATATATATATATATATATATATATATGTATATATAATTTTATTAAATTTTGGGCCTTTGACAAAGGGGAAGGGGGCCTTTTTCCCTATGGCTAAATTTTTTTTTTTTTTTTTTGGGGGTGGGGCCTTAGGCCTAGGCCTTGGCCCGGCCCTGATACTTGGTCTGTTTTCCACCATTAGCCACAGAATTTCGTTGGTGACAAATCAACCATGCCTGGACTAAAAATAGTTCAAGCTCCTCTGTTTGCAAAAGGGTCATCAAATCGCCCATTAAGTGCAACATATCATCTTAACCTTGAGCTCATTTCTGCAGCCAAATAGAACTACCAGCCCATACATCCTGTGTTGCCTCACATTCCCATAATGCATGAATACAAGTTTCAGGAAAACTCTTACATGTCTCACACAAGTCATCCTCAATAACTCTGCATCTCATTATAGTCACCCGAGTAGGTAACACATCTTTGCAGGCCCTCCAACGGATCACTTTACTCTTATTTGGTAAGTGGAGCTTCCAAATTTTAGCCCAAATATTGTTTTACGTCTAAATAAAAAATGGAAGGGAACTGGAGAATTCAATAAAAATGAATCTTATCCAAAAAATCTAAACGTTAAAAAACTGTATATAAATATAAGTGAATGAATTAAATAGCTTTTGCTTTGTTGCTTATTTAGTAAAAATAAGTATAAGTAGACTTGTACATAAGAAAATGTGACTTTAAAAAGTTATACGTAAACAAATAAGTTTTTTTAAAAAAATCATTAAAAATACTAAACCAAATACAGATGAAGTGTGCCTTTGACTAGTTTATTAAGTGTTAGTTTATTCGCTTAAAAGTGTTTGGTTTCCTTTAATCACACATCTAAATAAATAAGTTGATAGCAAATAAGCTATAACCAAGCTCAAACTCTATTGTTCCTACAACTTGGACTCCTCCACAGCTAGGATGGTTTAAAGTAAATTTTGATGTTGCTTTTTGGCCAAACAGAACTACTTGTGCTGCACTTTTGGGGACAATTTATCTAACATTTTGGATAAAATTTTTTGCTAAAATTATATTAAAGCATACATGTACCTTAAAAAAAAGTAAGATTTTAAAAAATTGTACGTAAAATATAAAAATTAAAAGTTGGGACTTATAAACTCAAGCCAAGCACAAAAATGAGGGAAAGCAATTGTAGCAAAGCTTGCTGCTCATTAAAAGCTCAATTGTGTGCTGTTTGAATATTATGAGGCATTGTTGATGCAATGTCTTCCCTGTCCTCCAATCTAGATTTGGCTGTTATTTCTTGATGAATTCAAACATGTTCTCAATTCACTTTTTGTGTTGGAACCTTGTTTTCACATCATTACGTTGTCCATTGAACTATTTTTTTTTGTAAATAAGATGGGCCCTTGTCATTTTATCTCTTCCCTCTTGGGTCCAGGTCGACCTAAAGGATCGAGACTGGTCGGTTCCTTTTTGCCCTTAACTAATATTATATTCTGATTAAATTATATTCTTTTATGTCAGAAAGTTTAGCGTAGACATGAAATTGATTATAAACCTTGTGTATCCAGCTCAAAGAGATTTGAAAATTTTGATTGTTTGAGGAGGATATCATCACATGGCCAACCACGTGGGACCCACTAAAACCCTGCACAGGAAACCAAAGATTTATAAATCACTAATCATAATCATTAATGCAGTAAACTACTATATATTATGATACATATATGTTACTTAGTACTAATTATTAATTATTAAGAGAAGTTTATTAGTACCTTTTATTATTACTTAGGACAACACCCCCACCGCACGAACCTGTGTGAGAGAGTGAGAGAACAACCCGCACGTGCAATCATGGCCAAGCAAATGGGTCCCACGTGCAGGACAGCATGCACACCGTTTCCAAGCAAAAGCTAGCTAGCCTAGATTCTTGAAATTTACACCCCCTCCTGCACGTGCAATCACTACCATATCATTGTGGAATATATCATATGTGTGTGTATCGTCCCCATGCACATGCATGTCTGTGAAAGTTTTGATTTCAAATTCTACCCACATGATATTTGTAGGGACTACAAGGAATATGTGGATGCTTATCCTTGTTAGAGAGTCCAAAAAATTTTAAATTCAGATTATTTTAGTATAATTTTTTTTTTTAATTTTACATATTCGCTTTTTAAAATACCTCACGTCAAATTATTTATACACAAAGTGAATGGTATTAGGATAATTTTATATAATTACTATAACAACTTTGTAAATTTACACATTTTTTAACTTGATTGATACCGGTACTTTTGGGAGTTGAATGTGTAAAGGTGATACATTTTTCTATTTAATCTACATTATTTTATGCAAATGCTCTTACAACTAAATTTGTGATACAACTCTTTTTCATTCTTCTACGTAGCGAGATTATTTATTATTTTCATTTGATCTTATCATTTTTTTTTCCATTATGGAATAATCATTTTTTCTCCATTATTTACTGTATGTATTTCTGATATAGTAGGATTGTTTATCATTAGACTTATCATTTTTTTCTCAACTATTTACTATTAGTAATATCCAAATTATGACAAAGAGATTTTATTGATCTTCTGTGTCTCCAAACTCTAGAAACTATCATTGGAAATTGACAACTGCCAACTGGGGGAATCATTGAGCCAAATGATTAGAGCTGGAGTTTGACTAGTTATTGTTAATTTTTTTTCTCTATTATAGTTTTATCATTTTTTCTCCATTATTTACCGTCTGTAGTTCTGATGTAGCAAGATTGTTTATCATTGGACTTATCACTTTTTGTCCACTATTTACTGTCAGTAATATCCAAATTATGACAGAGAGAGATTTTATCGATCTTGGTCTCCAAAGTCTAGAAACTATCATTGGAAATTGACAATTGCCAACTGGGATGAATCATTGAGCCAAATGATTAGAGCTGGAGTTTGACTGGCGACCAAATTCATGTTTGACCACACATGTGTACGTCTTGCAATTTTTATTGTATCCTAAGATTAGGGATTTAGGATAGATAATACCGGAAAAAAAAAATACTATATAGATATGATAATGATATAGTAATCGTTTTGCATGAATATAAGTAAACTATGTTAGTAAAAAAAAAACTAATGCTATACATGTAAAATAGCACTAGTTAAAGTCAGTGCGGCGGGGACAGACTTTGTTGTTTGGTAGATGAGATCATAGATGATGTTGATGATTTGGATATTGATGAGAAAAAAAAAAATCTTGTTTCAAAGTTTATAGCACTTTGTTAGCGTCCAATTAATAAGCCACATGGTATGTTTTAAAGACTTTGGGATTTTTATATTATTTGGTGGAAATGGACAAGAGAAATATCATAGAAAATGCATGGTTAAGAATTAGACTATTATTATAGTCGATTATTATCTCTCTTCCCATATATATAAAAATGTCAACCATTCAATCTTTCATAAGTTTTTTTAATTTTCATGGGGTTGATAATTCTTTTCTTATTTTTTGTGGAAAAGAAAACGTTTTAGTCGTAGCTTGTGCTTGGATTTATACTTTTGCTTTTGAATTTCCTCCTGTATATATCAAGTCTATAGCCATATATATATATATATATATATATATATAATATTTAATAATATCCTATATTTTATATTGATTTTGTACAACTAATTTTTTTTTTTTTTTTTACATATATCAATATTTTAAGTTGTATATTTTTAGACCGATTTGAAACCAAAGAGTTAATACTTTTTTTGAGAATGACGAGTTAATACTTTGTTATTTACGATTATAGATGTCATTATAAATTCATAGTAGGTCATTTTATGTATCAAATATGACATCAATTTATATAATACTTTTTTGAGAAGATAATTTATATGATACTCAAGTTAAATTTTACAAATATCATGTTCACAGCTTTTATATCAGCAATGAGACCGAGTTTTCTTTTTAAAAAAACTGAATGGGATATTATGACAATAGTTTACAAGTTTTTTTTTTTTTTTTTTTTAAGAAACAATAGTTTAATTTACAAGTTGATCATGGTGAATCACTACGATAATTTATTGTTTAAATGAGTTACTAACTCTATAATTTTTCAAATGACTAAATAACCTTGGCATTCGTTGATTTTTTTTTTTTTTTATATAATTTTTGGTTTCCTCAATATAGGCAATAGTATAACAACCTTTATATATATATATATATATATATATATATAATATAAGAATAGTATAACAACTTGGATGTGTGTATATATATAATTTTGGGTAGCCATCAATATCATGGTTTAAATATGCCTCTCTCTCTCTCTCTCTCTCTCTCTCTGTATATATATATATATATATATATATAAAACTTATGCTAAAATTTAACCATGAATATGAAAACTTGATTCAAATAAGGAATAATAACCAATCAATTGACACCGAGAACCTTGTAACTCACTTGGTATCTCTCGATATTGTTTTCAACGGAAATATTTAAGATTCAAATCCTCTGTCCCCAATTAATTATCAAATAAAAAAAAATTATCAATTGACTTTATCAAATAAAAGAATACCAAATACTGCATGAATTTGTTGTCAAACACTTCATATTTGAGCCTTATGTTTAGATTTAATGCACTCAATCATCGTATAGGGACTTGCATGCTAGTTTCATTATTAGATTCGTTATCAAAAATTTCAATTCTAAACTACTTGCATCATGCTACCAACTATATCATAATTTAATCCAAGTGTGTGAGCATATTGAAATGATTTTTTTTTTTTTTTTTTTGGTATAAAAGGACATAAACATACATCTTTCTCACATTTTCATGTTGTACTTACCAATAATAATAATTCATAAAAAAAATATATAAAAAAAAGGGGCTCCGACCAACAGGTAATGAGCAACATTATAACGTTTTCACTGATACTTCCGACCAACGTAATATTTTTTATCAAATGAAAATATAAAGTTCGTAACATCATCATGATTTTTTTTTTTTTTTTTTACAAGCAATAAAATAATATTTTATTTAGACCCAAATTATACGTGCATGATGAGCTCTCTTTTTTTGGGCAAATAAACAAACAATACCAATGTCATTGCTTCATTGAAATATATGCTTTGTTCATAAAAATATAAGAATTATCAATCTTGTTATTCTTTCTTTTGGTGGATTTATTGTTGAATGTATTTTAGGTTGCATTAGTTTTTTTTTCTTATGTGATATGTTAAATACTTAACGTGGCATGTGTTATTGTGTTAGCCTCTATATATTAGATCATGTTAAAATTCTTTTTTGGATCAAGTCGTAATTAATTATAGTATCAACGCAATTGATCTAAGTTGAAGCTTGATCTCCACATGCATTCAACTTATTAAATAGGAGTTTCAACCTACACTTGAAAATGAATGTTGAAAAATAGTTTAATAATTATATTAATTATTTCTTAACAGCATAAACCTTTTGAACATTTATATGTTTTTAATATAAAAAGAAAAATAAAATTGATTCATTTTAAACTACCAAATTGTAAATATACTACTGAAGGTGCGTTTGACTTCCATTCAGATTATTTACTTAAATCTGATTCTCAAAAAAAAAAAAGATTATTTACTTAAATCCATTTCTTGTCTCTTATTTTAGTAAATAAAAAAATAATTTTTTTATTACAAAAGGGAAATGTTAACCAATGCCCTTAGGGCTTAGGTTTAAAAACTATTTTTAGGATCATTTTATTAGGAGAATAACAAAACAATAAATGTTGTTGACAGTATTTTATATTTTTCATAAAAATTATGTCAAAACTTTTCTATTATGGTCTATTCACAGTTGCTCTAAGGACATCTGTTAACATAACCCTAACACATCCATTATAAAAAATAAAAAACAAACTAACTTCATGGTTTTATACTACTTTTTATCTCAATTTTAGCCTATAAACTAGTAAAAATACGAGATGACAACCTCACACTAAAATTGTCAATGAATCATGTTAATAAGTGCTTTGAAATGAAATTTTATAACGAGTCAATTGACTTTTTATAGAGAGTTGAGTCAATTTCAATCTAAAATTTTATATTTTAATTAGTTTTTATTATTTCACAATATAAAAGAAGTCCTTTTAAAGCCTCTTTCATGAGTGCATAAAGACAATCGTTAACAAAAAGTTAGTGGCAGCTCAAGGCTAAGCTTTAAGGCCCCCAATAAATTTTTAGCATTTTTCAAAATTATGTGATAATAAGTGGTTTATAAAACAAAAAAGGGCTGGGCACTATTTTTCTTAACTCCAAAAAAGTCTCCAAAATATTAGATAAATAGAACTCAACCCAATTGAAACCATAAATAGTATGGGAAAAAAAGAATATTTTGAGGTTTTTATTTTTTGTAAACCTATATCCTCTTACACAACAGATTTTTAACATTAATTAGCCACCTAATTTCCCACATGTCCAAACATCAAATAATCTCTGTATTTTTCTTAACACCAATATCAAAATACAACTTTTCTTAACAATAACAACACATTGCTTGTCTAAGATAAAGCAAGAATCATTTTTTTTTTAATTTAGATTTTTTTTTTTGGGTTAAATTTTATGCTTGAGCCATGATATTTGATTCTCTTTTTGAAATTAAATTTAGTTTTTTTTAGTATTAATTCATCAAATTAACCTTGATTTGGTTAATATTAAATACATTTATTTAATATGAAAGACTATACTTCAATCTATGCCTTGAGTCCCAAATTATGTTGAGCCAGCTAGGGATGTGTAGAAACCAATTGCACCGCAGCTTCGCCCCGCAAGTGATGGAGCCACATCGCTCAACAAGCCAACTGACTAAATTGAATTTAGCAATATGAGGCGAAAGCTCATTCTGACGCTAGTTCAGTGAAGTTTTCAGAGCTAGGAAGAACAAACTGATTAAAATCAAACCACACTAAGCTTTATATATAAATTGTCACAAACACCTCAAACCCTCTTTTTATGATGTTCATAACTCTCTCTCTCTCTCTCTCTCTCTCTCTCTCTCTCTCTCTCTCTCTCTAGGTTTTAATCAACGATCTCTCAAAATCTCACTCTCCTCTCTCAAACACAATAGCGATAACACCACCTTACACTCACAAGCTCTCCTCTTTCCTCCTCAAGATACGATCTCTGATGCCACCATACTTATAAGCTCCGATCTTGGGTACATTTTTTGGCATTTTGATTTTTTTTTTTTTTTTGGATAATTACAGTAAACTTACCTGGGGTATGACCCGTTTTCACTTTGCCTACCCGTGATTTAAAACTTTACACTTTACTCACCTAAGGTTACTTCTGTTAGGGCTCTGTTACCCATCTATTGGCTTTTCCGTTAAAAAACAACTTCTACCACCAAAACATAACATAACACAAATCAAAAAGTTAGGGTTTGAATTTTTTGAAAGAGAAGTTATGGGGTTTTGAAAGAGCATGGGTTATGGAGTTGTAGAAGAAGAGGAGTACAGTTTCAATCACCTCCTTGATAGAACCATTACTTCTTCTTCTTCTTCTTCTTCTTCTTCTTCTTCTTTTAGAGACAGAGACAGAGATCTTGTTTGTTGACCAGGTTCGATGGGTCGGAGTCAAACTGGATTCCGGCAAGGATGCAATTGGTTTCTTCGATGATGTTCTGGTTCATTGCGTCATCACTAGAGGAGTTGAGGTTACCGATGCCGATGGTACAAATGGGGGTCCAAATGAGAACATGGGGCAAATGGGTGTCCGAAATCCTAGAGCCCAGGAAGAAAACTCACCACCAATCTGATCTCCACGGCTCTACCACTCTCCACATTAATTCAAACAAGCTCTAGCCATTGATTCAAACCGCAATAACTGAAACCCACAATGATTCAAAATGCAAAACTCAACAACTGGAACCCACGCAAAACACAACCACCAATCTGATCTCCCTGTCTCCACCACTCTCATTGATTCAAACAAGCGCTAGCCACCGAAATCGATTCAAAAACCCACCACCGATTCAGCAACCCACACCAATTCAACAACCCACGACACCGATTCAGCAACACACGCTAATTCAACCCACCTCTGAAACCCAGTCACTGATTTAACTTCAATACTAGAACTGAAACTCAGCCAACACCCAAACGACCACCATGACACCAAACCCATGGCTGATCTACCATGATCCAAACCCACGGCTAGATTTTTCTATACCTCACACTTCAATTGTTGGCTTATCTCTATCTCACTCTCTCTTTGTTGATAACATTGCTAGTTGTTTTGAGATGTTGGTCTTCTTGTAAAATTTGGTTCAAAATTTTGATTTGTTGTGAAATTGTTGATATTGTTATAAATTAAAAATAATTTCATTGAGCCATTTGATTCGTTTGTTGTTCTTCCACTTTATTCTCATTGAAGTTCATGAGTAATGAAAAACCCTAGCTTTTTTATTCTTGTTATATTTGTTTTTGCCTAAAAATGTGTTTTTCTAATGGCAAACGGAGAGGTGGGTTACGGAAGGCTAACAGAAGTAACCTTAGATGAGTAAAGTAAAGTTTTAAACCACGGGTAGGCAAAGTGAAAATGGGCCATACCCCAGGTGGGTTTACTATAATTATCCCTTTTTTTTTTATGGGTTTGATTTGATCTGTGTTTGATGATCTTTGATCAGTGGATTTGAATTTGTGGGTCTGATGGTCCCTTTATATATAGGTTTGAGGCTTTGATTTGTGAGTTGGTTGAGTGAACCTTTGATCTATGGCTTTGAGTCTTTGAGATTTATAAGTTTGAAATCGATTGCTCTACACTGCATTGAGGGAGAAAAATCACATCACTATAGGTCGGAAACTAAACATAGGTGATGTGCAACAGTTCCAAGTTTGGAAGAATTGACCCATCAATTTAGTGAAAAATTCAGTACAAAAACCAAACCAACCGAACTATGCATACCCCTAAAACCAACCTTGTAAAAAATCTTTATCATTGTATTGGGCAAAGGTAATAAGCATATTTCTAAAAAGAAAAATGTTAAATTATTTTTTTTAAAATAAATAAATTTTTATATTTTTATCTCATATTTAGCAAATAAATTAACCCGCTAACGAAAATTACGAGATACCAAATCCGCACATGGATTCATTAACCAAAAAAAAAGAAAAAAAGATTTTGACTCCAAATTTAGAACATGGTAAGGAGCGTGTATTGCAAGGTGGAGTTGTTGCGCGTGAAAAGTAGGAAACATCAGTTTTCAAGGCTTTAAGCATGGAATCCCAGAAAGCAAGTGAGAGAGAGAGATAGAGAGAAAGAGAGTATCCAATGATTGTAGAGAAATGCGTGTCCGGTTAGGCAGAGACAATGTGACACACACGAGTGCAATCATGGGACCACTGTGTCCACGTGTCCTAGCATTACATGTTATCGCACGTGAACCCCTGCATGTTCCCCACGTGACTCCCCACTCTTCCTTGTCCCCTCAAATCAAATCTCCTCCAAATTCCAATTCCAAATCAAATATTTCTCTCTCTCTCTCTCTCTCTCTCTCTCTCTCATGGCTCAAGCCTCAAGCTCAGCTCCAATAGTCACAGCCCCAAAACAACAACACACATCATACATTGATTTCATGTGTGATTTCATATTATGATGACCATAGTGTTTTTTTTTTAGTAAATTATAAAAGAAAATGTAAATGGATGTCCCTAAGGTAATGATTAATAATTCATTTAAAGAAAAATTTTATGAAAAAAAAAAACAATTAATGTTTTGACAATTTTTTTTTTTTTTTTTAATATAAGTAATATCAAAATTTTGCTAAAATGGATTGTTAACCATTGCCCATAAAGTATCCGTTAGCATTACCCAATTATGAATTACACCCTTAAAATTTGGGGTGTTTAAATTTTACATCTTGAAATTTTAAATTTTGGATTTTTATTTTCTAAAGTTTTGGGGTGTTTAGATTTTTCATTCTGACATTTTAAAATTTAGATTTTATCCTCTAAATTTTGAAGATGTAAAATTCAAACACCTCTAAACTTTAGGGGGTAAAATCTAAACTATGAAATTTTAGGATGTAAAATTACTAGAATTCAAATACTCCTAAATTTCAGGAAATTCAAATTATGAAATTTTAAGGTGTAAAATCTAAATATCTTCAAACTTCAGAAGTATAAATTGCAATCTACCGTCACTTTTTTTCTAGCCAAAGAGAAACAATATTTCTAGGTCAATTACCAATCACTTTCCAATTACATTCCTTCCATTTCGACAAATTATGTGTCATGTTAATACGTGGGATTTATCATTGTAGATTTTGTATGATACTATATTATATTATATGTATATCAGGTAGGTCTTCAAAGTCTACGTGACCAATGATTTATTATAGGTGAGTAACCAAAATGACTTGCAAATTTTATAACAAGGAAATTTGTCACTTTCCATTCTTTTGGAGAATGAAAGACATGTGTCTTTGGTTTGAGACATAAAAAAATTACTTGCATGGTTACATATAGGAGGTTAAGAGGTTCCACAAGAAGTTAGATCATGACAACTAGAATAAATCATGACTAACTAGAAGAGAATAATTGCGATCTATCATCTAATAAAACTAAACTAAGTAGAGAAAATCAGATTTAATTAGTCTTTATTAATTATATTTTCAAGACTCTTTTCACCTATCCGAAGTCATTTTAATAAATTATATTGGATTGATATAACAAGGTTATTTTGAAGGTCACTTACAAATCAAGTGGGTTGACAATATATAATAAAGTTGGAGACAAAAAATTTCAAATTTTTTGACTAGTATTCTATATCCTAGTGCATAATAAAAGAGTTGTCAATTGTGGATTGCTTTAAAAGTGACTTACTCTAATCACAACTTATTATATTAATTTATTGTTGTTCTTAATATTATTTAGGGGCAGCTCTACTTGTTAATCGAGGTGGTCACATGACTACCCTAACTTGAATTATATATATATATATATATATATATATATATGTGAGGTCCAATAATTTATGGGTCCGGCCCACACGCTTATAGGAAGCCCACAGGTTTTAAACTGAAGGAGGCCAGGGCCCAAGCTCGAAACTAGGAAACATAAAAATGGCCAGAAGGCATAGCCGAGGACGGTTTCGTCCTCGGCAGGCCCAAAATCTCAGGGGTAGGAGTGAAACACGAGTACGCTAGAAAGATCAGAAAATATCCTGGGGAAGTTGTCTTTAATACCCTTCCCTGACATGACACTGCCCCTAACAGAGCCGGGATCTTAGGCTTTATGGATCATCTACAGCAATTTTTGGACTAGACTGATGGGACAGATATCTGCCCAGGAGAGATCGACCCTACACGTGGACGAAGGACAACGAACGTAGGCTAGTATAAAAGAGAATGTTATGTGACCAAAGAAAAAGGGGGGGGGGGGATCCATGGAGCTCCTGAAAAAGAACTCGATGAAAGAGAATGTCTGAAGAATATACGCCGGACATCACCTAAAAAAACCCGCCGACGGGCAATCGGGGACAACACCACCGCTCCTCGGACACTATCCGAGGAGCCAGATCCTCCCCAATACAAGATTGAAGGGCCTGAACATCCAGCCCAAAGCATCATCTCATGCTGGTTCGCCTAAAGTCCGGCCCGAAATGTCACCCTATGATCAAACGCTGGCCTTTCAAGCCCACTCTCTACAAATATTATTGTGAGAGACCTTCCGTGTGCGAGCCCAACATCGTTGTTGGACCGTTAAAGATTTTGTGCCCTCACAATTGGCGCCGTCTGTGGGAAGGCTTGTGCGTTGGCGTAGGAGATGTTTGAGTCAACTCTCTGGCCAGCTGAGGTTTGTGGGATTCCCCTCATCTCCGGCGACATGCAGTCGTTGCTCCGACCCGAATTTTTACTAGGGGCTACGCCCTGCAGTGTCAACAACGCGGGCAGCTCTAGGGGCTTCCGGCTTCACGCCAAATTCCCCCCGCCGTGGTCTAGGGGCTGATATCTTACAAGTAATGGACAGAACCAAGGCCTTGCATGGTCCTCGGACCCAAGCCTATGGGGAAACCAAGTACAAAAAAGATATCTTACAAGTAATGGACAGAACCAAGGCCTTGCATGGTCCTCGGACCCAAGCCTATGGGGAAACCAAGTACAAAAAAGATATCTTACAAGTAATGGACAGAACCAAGGCCTTGCATGGTCCTCGGACCCAAGCCTATGGGGAAACCAAGTACAAAAAAGATATCCTACAAGTAATGGACAGAACCAAGGCCTTGCATGGTCCTCGGACCCAAGCCTATGGGGAAACCAAGTACAAAAAAGATATCTTACAAGTAATGGACAGAACCAAGGCCTTGCATGGTCCTCGGACCCAAGCCTATGGGGAAACCAAGTACAAAAAAGATATCCTACAAGTAATGGACAGAACCAAGGCCTTGCATGGTCCTCGGACCCAAGCCTATGGGGAAACCAAGTACAAAAAAGATATCCTACAAGTAATGGACAGAACCAAGGCCTTGCATGGTCCTCGGACCCAAGCCTATGGGGAAACCAAGTACAAAAAAGATATCTTACAAGTAATGGACAGAACCAAGGCCTTGCATGGTCCTCGGACCCAAGCCTATGGGGAAACCAAGTACAAAAAAGATATCCTACAAGTAATGGACAGAACCAAGGCCTTGCATGGTCCTCGGACCCAAGCCTATGGGGAAACCAAATACGCCAAGGAAAAACCAAATACACAAAAGCATGATCGGAGTACCCTACTTCCCGTTCGATAGATCGGATGGATCGTGAGGAGGTCACCATTCTTGGGCGACATTTACGCGTTTATCACAAAAGTAAACAACTGCTACCCCGGTCAGTTTCCTAAGTTTGATTTGTTACAAATTATAGATATAATGCCTGATAGTGCTGATTGATAAGAGCTGATTAGATCATGCTTCAAAGTAGCTTTGTTACAAATATTCTCAAAACACATACATAGAGCACATTCGTTCACAGAGTTGTATTGCCCAGTAGATTAACGCTTAGAACATGTAAATCAATTTCCATTTTTTATTATTACAACGAAGAAATAGTACAGTGTACAATGAAAAGCTGGAATCAGCCTACGTCAAAGCTTACTACATAAGCAAGAAAAGAAAATACAAGAAAGCTGGAGAAAGCCGAGGAGGTATGTCGGAGGAAAGGTTGACTACAGCTCCGAGACCTTATTCTTCCCCCGCACCCTTACATGCCCATAACTCAGGCAGCCAAAGAGACCCAACTTGAACCTGACACCGTTGAAGAAAAGGTGCAGGGAGTTGGAGGTGGTGGGGCTTTCTCTAAATATACGCCTGCCGCAAAGCAGAGGCGCTGATGGGGGAAAATCTTTCTTCTGCCATACCAAAGTGCTGGCATGAACAGAGCCTGCTTCGGATTTTGGCTAAAAGAGGGAGAGACGCCGTTTTCCCTCGGTGGAGATGGAGTACTCTCCTGAATTTGTGCTTCCTGTGCCCATACCTTACTGTTGTAAGCCTCATGAAGACACGGCGCTTCTGCGGCGGAGAAAGTTCTTTCTTCCCAACCCTCGCTTTCAACATGTTATGCCAAGAAACGAAAACTCCGGATATGGGAGGCGAGATGTGAGAGAAAACTAAAGGGATGGGTGTATATATAAAGCAACCCTCTCTCCCTCCTATTTATTTGAAAAGACAAGATAATGACAGTCAACTCACGCGGCGTCCCAAGGAGCACTACAGACAAAATGGTCTTGGCTCAACTTCCAACGTCAACTGTAGCCAAGAGACTCTAGGAGCCTCGTAAAGGCGCGCCTCGATCCTTGGGGCATCAGAGAAGTACTGCATGGCCAGAGTTTGCAGAAATATCTCTTAATCCGCGGGTTCATCGAATTCGCGGCCCAGGCCCGCTTTGTGTGAAGGCCCAGGGACACCCTGTTCGGCACCTAGGGAAATGCTCAATGAAAGGGAAGATCCGAACTCAAGGTCTTGGACAGAACCTAAGGCTTGCATGATCCTCGGACTCAAGCTAAAAGGGAAAACCAGGTACTAATGCAAACATTGGTCTTGGACAGAACCTAAGGCTTGCATGATCCTCGGACTCAAGCTAAAAGGGAAAACCAGGTACTAATGCAGACATTGGTCTTGGACAGAACCCAAGGCTTGCATGATCCTCGGACTCAAGCTAAGAGGGAAAACCTAGCACCGATGAAGACATAAGTCTTGGACAGAACCTAAGGCTTGCATGATCCTCGGACTCAAGCTAAAAGGGAAAACCAGGTACTAATGCAGACATTGGTCTTGGACAGAACCTAAGACTTGCATAATCCTCGGACTCAAGCTAAAGGGGAAAACCAAGTACCGATGAAGACACAAGTCTCGGACTCAAGCCTAAGGAGAAAAATCAAGTACATAAGATAAAACACATAAGTCCTGAACAAAACCCAGGTTTTGCAAAGTCCTCGGACTCTGGCTGCTTGGGAAATCAATTGCCCGAATGAAGAAACTTCTCGGCTTAAATACTGGAAAAGGTTAAGGCCCGCGTATCATGGAGATGGCAGAACAACCTAAGGATCGCCAGCCTAAGGAGGCCATTCATCCGGTGGGTAACACGTCCTCGGATAACTACTCCTTACACTTTATCGAGCATTTAATGCCCATCACGGCTAATTTTAAGATAAGTCTCATTCCTCACTGGTCGGATTGTCATGTTGAATAATAGTTTTGTTAAAGTTATCGTGGCATCCTTTTATGAACGATTACTTTGGCCTTAGTTATTATTGACTCAAATGCTATACTATCATGCCGAGCATCGCTTTCACATTTGTTAGAATATATAAACAAGGCATACGAAATAGAGTAACAATAACTTTTATTAATATGAAAAATTGTTAAAACGTACAAGAAAGGGCTTAAACAAGCCTATACAAAAAATGAACTGCTAAAACAATAACAACATCCGTAATACAAATAAGTAAACCATCAGGTGTCTTCTGAACTCGCCTTCAAAGTCTCTCTGAAATCCATGCCTCAGTGCTGCTCATATCAGGAGAAGATCCTTATACAAAAATAATGAAGGACAAGGAAGAAGAATTGGAACACATGGAAGCACTTCAGCAAGCTCTTGTCACTGAAGAAAGCAAGGGAAAAAGAAGATGGAGGACATGAGCGGGAAAGGAGGAGAAGAAGAGGGAAGCAATGAAAAGAAAGTAAAAGGAGCAAAAGAGGGAGAAGGGGAGCCATATTAGGTATGCTCTTGAGAGAGCGGATGGAGATGACAAGGGAGGTTTTCGACTCAGTCACACCAGAAATGGGGCGTGACGAGTCCCTGCTTCGGATTTTGGCTAAAAGAATGGGGAGGCAAATCTTAAGCCTCCGCCATCCTTGCCCCGACCGAGCCATCTCAAGTTTTATCGGGACATGGTATTTCTGGGAAAAGAAGGATTTGTTCATGGTGGATTACTATAAGAGAGTTATTATGGAATAGGGAGTAACCGGATGGGGGAAGTGGATTCTGAGAGGAACGAGAGGGATTCAGATATGAGAGTGTCACACTCACTCTCCTCTCTTTATATAGGGAACAAAGAAGGGGGTACGTGACGCACTCAGATCCCCAGGGGAATCCAGAGTATAGCGCGACGCTTCGTCCTCCCACATCATCAGAAACCGACACATCTGGGAAGCCTCGTAAATGGGAAGGCATTAAAGACACGCTGCAGATAATCACGCAGTATAACGGCAACGTGCGTAAATCCAGGAAAAACGCCTCGTATACCGATGCGTTCCTCGTGGAGGGGAAGAGTCGCCAGAATTGATCAAGATCCAAAGAAAGTGAACGGCAATAAGGGCTTGACATCATCAAAATCCACCTGTCCTACCATGACGTCGGACAGCAGGATTTTGAGGGGCTAATGTGGGATCCAATAATTTATGGGTCCGGCCCACACGCTTATAGGAAGCCCACAGGTTTTAAACTGAAGGAGGCCAGGGCCCAAGCTCGAAACTAGGAAACATAAAAATGGCCAGAAGGCATAGCCGAGGACGGTTTCGTCCTCGGCAGGCCCAAAATCTCAGGGGTAGGAGTGAAACACGAGTACGCTAGAAAGATCAGAAAATATCCTGGGGAAGTTGTCTTTAATACCCTTCCCTGACATGACACTGCCCCTAACAGAGCCGGGATCTTAAGCTTTATGGATCATCTACAGCAATTTTTGGACTAGACTGATGGGACAGATATCTGCCCAGGAGAGATCGACCCTACACGTGGACGAAGGACAACGAACGTAGGCTAGTATAAAAGAGAATGTTATGTGACCAAAGAAAAAAGGGGGGGGGGGATCCATGGAGCTCCTGAAAAAGAACTCGATGAAAGAGAATGTCTGAAGAATATACGCCGGACATCACCTAAAAAACCCGCCGACGGGCAATCGGGGACAACACCACCGCTCCTCGGACACTATCCGAGGAGCCAGATCCTCCCCAATACAAGATTGAAGGGCCTGAACATCCAGCCCAAAGCATCATCTCATGCTGGTTCGCCTAAAGTCCGGCCCGAAATGTCACCCTATGATCAAACGCTGGCCTTTCAAGCCCACTCTCTACAAATATTATTGTGAGGGACCTTCCGTGTGCGAGCCCAACATCGTTGTTGGACCGTTAAAGATTTTGTGCCCTCACAATATATATACCTTTAAAAAATTAAATTTTAAATTAATATAAGTTGTTGACCATCCTAAAATAAATTCTTGACCACCCTAAAAAAAAAAAAAAAAAAAAAAAGACTTGAATACCCTAAATAAAAATTTGAGCCTATTAAAATAAAATTTGAAATCTCCAGAATTTTGGTCCATTGAAAATTAAACCAAAAAATTGTGAGTAGGAGTATGCATGGGTTGAGTTGAGTCGGGTTAAGGAGATTTTTTTACCCAACCCATCATGGTTTCAAAAAAAAAATTCAACCCAACCCACATGGGTTGGGTTGGATTAGGTTGAACCCATAGGTTGGACAAATTTTATTATTATTATTATTAAATTGAATAGAAAAAAATATAAATATAAATATATTTAAAAAAACCCTAAAAATTATTATCAATATAACTCTTTAAAAGCAAACAACACTAATAACTAAAGAACAATAGTAATTTACTAGGGTTTATGTGAACTAATTGGCTTTTATATAGGATAGGAAGAGCTAGTTATTTTAAAAAATTTATTAATTATATAATATATTTTAAATATATACATATTAAATATATGAGTGGGTCAAGTTGGGTTTGGAATTTTACGACCCAACCCAACCCACCAAACCCTAAAAACCGACCCAACCCGATAGGTTGGGTTGGGTCGAGTTGGTTTTGGTGGGTTGGCGGGTTGGCTGCACACCCCTAATTGTGAGGAATGCTATATTTATAATATTTTCAAAACATTTTCACAAATAAATCTTAAGTTGCATGTAGTTACTAGCTATTACTAATCGACAAAAATATAATTTCAGTAATGGGTTCAAAGTAGAACTAATAACAACTTACCATTTAAAATTTATTATAAAAGTATTGTAAAAATGTTGTAGACATAACACTTCTCAAAAATTGCTCAAACATATACAAATTAGCCCAAAAAACTAAATCAAATGTTTATTTGTAATTTTTTTTTTTAAATTGTGTTTTTAAAAGTGTTAAAGGTGGAATTCAAGAATTATTATGTTTAGCTGTATTCCATGTCAGCTGGTCTTCCAAGAATTGAGAGAAGGAAATAGAGAGAAGGGAAAGAAAGAAACTGGAATTGAGATTACAACATGTTTGATAGACGATTCCTTTACAAAAGCCTACTCAACTTTATACACTTCTTGCACAACCTTCCAGCGGTCAATTAACAGCTAACTAACAAATCCTCTAACTAACTCCAACTGCCCTGCCACTAACTAACCCGTATACACTCATTACACCACAATCACACTACAACCATATATATATAAGCCTGATATAAGCACTGATACTACTAATACCCTACAAGCATATACTACAAAATCATTCCTAACAAAAAGATACATTTTAAATCGTCATATATTTTTTTTAAACGCACATTTTATTGAATAATATTTGCTAAAATACAACAAGCAATGAATCATATCTAAAATTTAACTATTTACAATCATCTATCTTTAGTGAATAATTGTAATTTTTTAAAAAATTTAACTAATGTGTGTCTTTAGTAAACCAATTTTAAAAAAAGTTTATCAAATATTGACAATTTTTTTAATTTTCAATAAAATTTTTTTAAATATAGATTTATTAATGCGTGTTTTAAGAATATATATTAACCAGAATCTTTTTTTTTTTTTTATTCGACACATGGTCTGAATATTTATCAAAAACACCACAATGTGAATGATTAAAAGAAAAGAAAAAGGACAATGTTGATCATCAATGGTAGAATTGGTAGATAGATCAACCATTCTTGTAAAAATAAAACATGTAGGGTTGTAGGTTCACCATAGGTTGCAGAGAGAGCTAATGAGTCAATGATTACTTGGTGGGACTTTCTTGTCCAAAAAGTGCGGAGGGGAACCACGTGATGATCACGCTAAAGAGATTTATGAAAAGATTTGGTGGTTGAGAAAGAACACCTCAGTCATGTCTTGGTAAAGTTCCCAATTTGTGCCGTCCAATCAATCAATTTGATCTGAATGATAACATAGATTTTACACAAATTTCAATCATGCCATCTATGAACAATTCGAAGACCAATTCACAAAAAGGGGTTTGTTTGCTTATCACATAAGTAAGCTTAGCTGGTAAGTTTTAAAGAGTGTTTGTTCTCAAAAAAAGAAAAAAAAGTGTTTGGTATATGTGTTTGAAAATATGTGAAAATATGTATGAGTGAAAAAATGTATGAAAATGCGTGTAATGTTATTTAAAAACTAAAAATGCATGTTTGAGTGGGTATACCAATCACCCTCTTAAATTCAATAGTATTTTTGTGAATTAGTTCTTCAAACACCAAGATATGTTTATATAGATTTGAGAATTAAAATAAATAAATAAAAATTGATAGTTTCAAGAGGGAGGAATTTTAACCTTGGGTGTTTTAAAGCATCTCCAATTGTGTAATTAAAAACAAAATATTCTCTATAATAGAGCATGAGACCAAAAAAATGGTTTCCAATAGATTCTCTAAATCCTGAATTTTTTTTTGCTCATGAACAATAGCTCATCAAATCTGATGGGCTACTGTATACCCTTCAAATATTTTTTTCTATTATAATAATCAGATATTGAATAAAAAACTGTTGGAAGATGTATAATTGTTAAAAAAAAAATTAATAAAGAATGAATAAAGAAATAATATTTAAATGAGATAGAGAATTTGTTAGAAAGTGTATTTAAAAAAATGGGTAACTAAAAGGTAAAAGTTACTGTTCATTCTCCAAACAGTACAAAATTTTGGAGAATCTGCAGGAGACGCTCTTACATTGAAACACTAGAACGTGTCAGTTAAGTTAATTTTGAAACAATATAGATTAAAAATTAGGTTATGTAAGTTTGAAAATAAGTTCATATAATATCAAATTATTATTTGTAATTTATTAATAATATAATTAGTCAATGTGGACTCCAGTTATAAAATTTTTTTTATCTCACTTATACTAAAAAACAATTGATATGTTGGTCAAATAATAATTGTTTTCAAATCTTTACATGTTTGTTGCAAATTTATTTATTTTTATCTTTATTATATGTTTACGTGTGCACATGCATACACACACACTGACACACACACGACAAAACTCATTGTATATTAAATATATGTAACCACACACATACACACATATATCCAAATAAGTTAGAATTATAATATCTTTGGTAACGAAGCTCAAAGTGAAAATTCAATTATGGATACATCATCCTAATTTACAAGACTTATATTAGATTCATCACTTAGTCTAACATGCAATTAGGAGGACAATTAAGAAATACTTCAAAAATATTATAACTAATGAAAAAAAAAATCCCAAAAATAAAGGAAAAAAAAAAAAAAAAACAGCAAAAAAAGACAAAATATATGTCTTCAAATTGTTCGATGCTAAATTATAAAGTGGAAGGTGTTAAATACTCATCACATTTAGTCCAATAATCAGTCATTTAGGGTATAATGGTTAAACGAACAAGTGTACACAATTACTTAAAATCGCTCAATGAAAATAAAAATTAAAAGGATTAATAATATCCAAAAATAAATAAATAAATAAAATTTTTTATATATGTATGTGCTTTAAATTTATCTTCATTAATATACCAGTACCATTATGTACCATAATTCGGTCCCCCGTCAGATTGATCAGTTCCTGTAGCTTAATTAGTTACAAATAACATTTCTGTGGAGAAAGGATAGGTAGTACATGGATATATGTCATGTCTCATGTCTTCAAACATTAAATGTTTCTGCTGGCAGTGACACTTCCCTTTCATAAGAGTATGTATAGCATTTCATGTCGTGAGTTTTCTTCTACTTTTTAGTACTTTGGGGAATATTATTTGTTCTACTTCATAGGGCTTCATGCCATTGCTTTAAATCAATCAAAAAAATATGGCTATCTTTTTCACTTTTTATTTAAGTAGGAACCTTGGGTGGGGTATCAATATCCCAAACATGACTTTCTTTCAATTGGTTATAATTTTTTTTTTTTTTTTTTAATTTTTATGGAGAGTCTTTATATCTCAGTGATATTATCTAATTCTCTCATAGAAAAAAATATTGGTTTAAATTTCTCTTCTTCCACTTATGATAAGGTTAAAGATAAATAAATATTCTCTTTGTGAAGGCTACCACAAGATCATGGCCTACTCGTGAAGATTTAAGACACGAAACAATGATTTTAAATGAGATATTGTTGTATATTTAGATATTAACTAAATATTTACAAATATTATAAATTTTAAAAAGAAACATCCATTATTCTACCTAAAATTACTAATTATGTTTTTGTATTCAATTTGTTCTAAAATCTCATTTTTAATTGAAAATATGATTAATTCTCTTAATCTGATATAGTTGATTTCAGGTGGAATAAATACCAAAAAAGAAAAAAAAATCTAGAATATAAAATTATAATTGTGGGTACCTAAGGCATGCTTGGCAACGTCCTAAGCATGCTTGCAACATCCTCGGCCATCCTCAACATGCTTTGCAACGTCCTCGGCATGCTTAACAACGTCCTTGGCCGACCTTGGCATGCTTACAACTTAGGCGTCCCACATCGAAGGAAATCCCCCCCCCCCTACTTTCTGCCTTATAAGCTGTGAAGCAAAGGGAGTAGTGTACCACCAAGCATCTGATCAGAGGCTTGGTGGTATACTACTCCCTTTGCTTCACAGCTTATAAGGCAGAAAGTGGGGGGGGGGGGTTTTCCTTCGATGTGGGACGCCTAGGTTGTAAGCATGCCAAGGTCGGCCAAGGGCGTTGTTAAGCATGTCGAGGACGTTGCAAAGCATGCCGAGGATGGCCGAGGATGTTGAAAGCATGCTTAGGACGTTGCCAAGCATGCCTTAGGTACCCACAATAATATAAGTAGATAAGTTTCAAGAGTTCAAGTAATAGCCTAATGGTATAGATACCTTTTGTGATGCTTGATGTTTGTGGCTAGAACTCCACATCTCACTCTCAAAGTGTTATGAAGTCTGAATTGATTTGCCATTGCATCAAATTTGACTTAATAAGATTTGAGACCTAAGACGTAACTTTAATTGAGATATTTTTGTATAATTAGATGTTAAATTAACAAATAATATTTGTGGGGCCCAATAATTTGTGGTCCAGGCCCATTTGTTCGTTGGGGTCCAAAGGCCCAAGCTGAGGAAGGTGACGGCCCAGGCTCGGCAATACAAGTACGAAATAGCCTCGGGACACAGCTGAGGACGATTCAGTCTTCGACATGTCTGAGATCTCACAAGAAGAAAGGGCAAAAATGGTATAGAAACAACTTGGGAAAAAATCTAAAATATTTGTGCCAATAGAAAGGGGTATGCTGGAAAGTGTAACGACCAGGGAAAGCTGCCCTTATTGCCATTCAATACTATGCACCTGACAGAGCCATACTCTCCAGCTTTTACAACCACCCCCAACCACTCTGGGTATGGGCTGATGGGACAAGTATCAGTCTTGGAATGTCGATCCTACACGTGGACGAAGGATAAAAAAACACAGGCTAGTATAAAAGGAAACGTAAGCAATTCATAGCAGGGGCTGGGAAAAATGGCCAAAAACCAGAGCCTCCCAGCCCGCCTCTAGGAGAAAGACTCCTAGGGCGAAGACGACTTAACCATGTATGGATATCACGAAAAACCCACTGCCTGGTGACCAAGGCCTAGCCTTTCAAACCCACGCTCTACAAATGATATTGTTTTGGCCCTTTTTACGTGCGAACCCAACACTGTTACGGGTCGTTACAAATTGTGTCCTTACAATTGGCGCCATCTATGGGAAGGCTTGTGTGTTGGCATAGGCGGTTGGTCGAGAGAGTTCCCTTGTCATTTCTAACAGCTGGTTATAGAGTTCTAGTGTAAAGTTCTGCTAGGGGCTATGATTCTTGACTAGGGGCTACGCTTGGTAGCGTCAATCGCATGGATGGTTCTAGGGGCTTGGCCGAGGGGCTAATCCCCCTAAAGCCAAGGTCCCACGTCAAAAACTGAGTTTTGGACAGAACCAAGGTATTGTATGGTCCTCGGACTCAAGCCTATGGGGAAACCAACTACTTAGATGAGAAAACTAAGTTTTGGACAGAACCAAGGTATTGTATGGTCCTCGGACTCAAACCTATGGGGAAACCAACTACTTAGATGAGAAAACTGAGTTTTGGACAGAACCAAGGTATTGTATGGTCCTCGGACTCAAGCCTATGGGGAAACCAACTACTTAGATGAGAAAACTGATTTTTGACAGAACCAAGGTATTGTATGGTCCTCGGACTCAAGCCTATGGGGAAACCAACTGCTTAGATGAGAAAACTGATTTTTGACAGAACCAAGGTATTGTATGGTCCTCAGACTCAAACCTATGGGGAAACCAACTGCTTAGATGAGAAAACTGAGTTTTGGACAGAACCAAGGTATTGTATGGTCCTCGGACTCAAACCTATGGGGAAACCAACTACTTAGATGAGAAAATTGAGTTTTGGACAGAACCAAGGTATTGTATGGTCCTCGGACTCAAACCTATGGGGAAACCAACTACTTAGATGAGAAAACTGAGTTTTGGACAGAACCAAGGTATTGTATGGTCCTCGGATTCAAACCTATGGGGAAACCAACTACTTAGATGAAAAACTGAGTTTTGGAAGAAAGACTGAGTTTCGTAAGGTCGGCTACTTGATAAAAATTCTAAGTTACTTAATCCTCGGCTCAAATACCATAAAAGGTTAAAGCTATTAAAATTGTTAAGAAGATGGTGAAACGCCCTACTACTTAACAACCTGGAGGGGCTGTTCATTTTGTGGGCTGTATGTCTTCGGATGGTTACTTCCTACACCGTACCGAGCATTCGGTTGTCATCTCGGCTATTTTTGGGGTAAGTGTTGTTTTCGCAGGTCGGCATTGTTGTGCCAAACAATTCTATTAAAGTTGTGATAATATCTTTTCCTTAGCAAGAATTTTGACCCTAAGTGTCATTAGTTCAAGTCTGTATTATTATGCCGAACAGCACTCGTAAGTTCATAATAGCGCCTTTTTCTTTGATAAGGGATTTCGGCCCAAAGTATTGTGCTCTAAGGTCGGCGATATTGTGCCAGGCCGCCTCAATAAGCTCACCATAATGTTCCTTTCTTTTTCTTCTTAATAGGGGTTTCAACCCTAAGTATCACTAATTCGATTCAGTAGTATTAAGTCGGATAGTGTCTATAAACACGGAGTAAGATCTTTTTATTAACTAGGATTTCGATCTTAGACATCGGTCAAAGTGTAAAAAAAAAAAAAAAAAAAAAAAAATTCACAAGATAGTATGTCTGTTCACGGCGTAACCATTTCAGAAATAAAGAGATAGAATATGTGAAATAAAGCAAGAACAAATTTTATTAATATAAAAAGGTATTACAACGTACAAAGAAGGGCTTAAACAAGCCTATACAGAAAATGGATTACAAAAATAATAAAAGGAAAACAACAACGATATAACAAATAAACGGTCAAATGTCCTCTTAAACTCTTCTCCGAAGTCCTTCCAAACTCTGCCCCAATAGCACCCATATTGAGAGGAGGACCTTCTTCAGAAGAAGATGGAGGAGATGAAGAGAAAGAAGGAGGAGAAGAAGAGAAAGAAGGAGGAGAAGAAGAGGAAGAAGGAAAAGCGCCAGGATGGATCTGGCGGTGGAAAGAAGAAGAAAGAGAGGCAAAAGGAGGCACCAGTGGAGGAAGAGAGAAAGAAGCAGGGATGCTTTGTCCCTGCATCAGTCCTGACTCCTAACACGTTGGTGCCATGTTAGCTATGCCCGTAAGAGAGCGGCTGGTACTGATAATGGGTGACCCTAACTCAGTCGCGCCAAAAGCCTGACGCGACGAGCCCCTGCTTCGGATTTTGGCGGAAAGGAGGGTGAGAAGTATCTTGAGTCTCTGCCATCCCTGTCCCGACCGAGCCATCTTTAGCTTCATAAGAACATGGAATTTCTGAGAAAGGAAGGACTCCTTCATTACTTGCTCCTATTTTGAACGAATTACAAATTAAAGTATAACCAGAGGGTAAAAGTAGACTTTGGAGGAGTCTAAGGGTTTCAGATTTCAGGGGGATTAAAAGGGTTCATGTACAGGAGGAAATAACCTCTTGCTCTTTCTTTTTATATGAGGGGCGAAACGATAGGTATTTAATATGTTCAGATCTCCAAGAAGATCTGTAAACGAGAATATGCCCGCTCCACTTCCCCACACCATCAATAACCATTAAATTCGAATGGTCTCGTAAAGGGAAACTATTAAAGGCACGTTTTGGATAGCCAAACGGCATGAACACGTTGTGAATGAACTCAGAGGAATGTCTCGTAGACCGGTACATTTCCTGGGCAGATGAAGAGACGCCAACATTAATAAATGGCTGAATTAAACGAGCTATAATAAAGGCTTGGTATTGCCAAAACCCTCCTCTCCAACCAAGAGGTTGGACAGCAGGGTTTTGAGGGGCTATTGTGGGGCCCAATAATTCGTGGTCCAGGCCCATTTGTTCGTTAGGGTCCAAAGGCCCAAGCCGAGGAAGGTGAAGGCCCAGGCTCGGCAATTCAAGTACGAAATAGCCTCGGGACACAGTCGAGGACGATTCAGTCCTCGGCATGTCCGAGATCTCACAAGAAGAAAGGGCGAAAATGGTATAGAAACAACTTGGGAAAAAATCTAAAATATTTGTGCCAATAGAAAGGGGTATGCTGGAAAGTGTAACGACCAGGGAAAGCTACCCTTACTGCCATTCAATACTCTGCACCTGACAGAGCCATACTCTCCAGCTTTTACAACCACCCCCAACCACTCTGGGTATGGGCTGATGGGACAAGTATCAGTCTTGGAATGTCGATCCTACACGTGGACGAAGGATAAAAAAGCACAGGCTAGTATAAAAGGAAAAGTAAGCAATTCATAGCAGGGGCTGGGAAAAATGGCCAAAAATCAGAGCCTCCCAGCCCGCCTCCAGGAGAAAGACTCCTAGGGCGAAGACGACTTAACCATGTATGGATATCACGAAAAACCCATTGCCTGGTGACCAAGGCCTAGCCTTTCAAACCCACGCTTTACAAATGATATTATTTGGACTCTTTTTACGTGCGAACCCAACACTGTTACGGGTCGTTACAAATCGTGTCCTTACAATATTTATGAACCTTATATGTTATATTTTTTCTATTAAAAAAAAATTGTCCTCCCATTTTTATGCAAAAATTAGTAATTAAGCTTTTAGTATTCAGGTTTGCTAACTTCTCATTTTCAATTGATAATACGATTAATACTTAATCTTTTGTGGCATAATTATTTTAGGTATAATTATATTGATTTAAATTTTGAAGACTTATCATCATCAAAAGCAATTACATCATCAATTTTTTTTTTTATATAAATTAGTTCGCCATTTGGACTTTTTTTATTTGTAAAAGTTATTTTAAAACTTTGATTTCTTAAGATAAATCTAAACTATCAATAATAATAATAATAATAATAATAATAATAATAATAATAATAATAAAATCAAATAAATAAATAAACCTTTCTACAATATAAAATTATAATATAAGAAGATAAATTTTAGATCATAAAACAATAGAACCTAATTTGATAAATAAATACAACTTAAGAATAGAATCATTCGTAGTCTCAACCTCAACAAGCAAGAATGAATTCATTCAAATCAAATTAATAGTTTTTTTTTTCTCACATTGATAATATATAGTGTAATTTATTAAAATAAAATAAACTTATTTAGCTTAAATGTGACTCAAGAGGACTAAGAATAAGGTGTAAAGGCAAAAAAGAGTGGTTTGATGGTGATTGGGTATCAATAAATTCTTAGAGAGAGAGATGGTAACACATTGGGTGAGTTATTAGATAAAGAGGGGAAGAGACGTTTGATGGGAAGATGTAAGGACCTTCTTACTTTTGATAGATGATATATTAATGATTTTTAAGTGAAATTGAGAGAGAAAAAAAAGTATATGGATTTCTTCTATGTTTATTTATTTTAACTAGACATGGACACTTTCCCAAAAAGAAAAAAATGGGTATATGATATGTTTTTACTTTAGATTGCTATACAAGCATAGCATTGTGTTATAATACCAAAATTATGGGGACTTAGTTTGGGGGGGGGGGGGGGGGGGGGGGTTGATGCCATAGGCAGTTGCCTAAATTGCCAAGGAAAAGAGTCAATTCTAAATTATCCTTTTAAAATTATTCTCTTATTTTTGTAATTATAAAACAGTGCAAATAAACTATAAACAAATTTAAAAGATAAATGTATTGATAAAAAAATGTTAAAATATATTTTTGTCTTAATAATTGGTTCAAGTTTGATTTCCATCCATAAAAATTTGAAATGATTAAAAAGTGCTAATTTTAGTTCACTTCTGTTAAATTTACACTAGATTATCTCAAATATTTAAAGTAATACATCAATTAGGTGTGATTACAAGGCATGACAAGTTTGGATATAGATACCCCTATCTTTACCCTTGTTTGAAGTTGGAAAAACTTGTACGGACTAAGAGTGGGACAAGTTGGAATTGAGCAAGGTGTATAGATTTTTTCATCCTTAATAAGATGACTCCAACATTAGCAAGAGAGTATAAGAAATTGCAACAGAGAGTGTCGAGAGAGACAAATATATTTAAAGGTGGTAATAGAATAGGTATAAAAATTATATTATAAGTATAGTGTATAAATAAAGATTAAATTTTATATACAATTAATTTAAGACTATACGTATACAAACACATTTGGGGATGCAGAATGAAATACTATAAAATGAACAAAACTTGTCCTAATCTCGTCCTATTTTTAGGAAAGCAAAACCTGCATATAGCAAAATAGGGGCATGGTGGGTCTGAGTGGATTGTCATTTTTGTCATTGTTAACATTAATCATTTGCCTACAAAATGGGTAATTATTTATAATGATTTTCAGAAACAAAACTTTAACCTTAAAAATGCTGGGAATGAAAATCAATTTATTTCTGATTAAATTCAAAGTATATGTCACTGTGTCAGCTAAATTTTGACATCAAAAGTAATGTGATACAACTACAACGCCAAGAAATTATAACTACTCTACTAGCAATTAATATTTTCTCCTTGGATCATTATTATTATTATTATTATTTAATTATAAAGTCAGAATTTTGCAGTTGGCATTGCAATTAGAGAAGGAAATACATGAGCATTAATGATATGTTATATTACCCCACTAAACGTTAATTTTAAATTTAATAAGTCTTTATCTCAAAAAATAGAAAATACTTAATAAGTCTTTGAAGTTTCTTTAGTTTTAATTAACTTTAAAGTCTAGGAAAACAGAGAAAATTAAATGGTGTTTTGATGTGCATTAAAGTCAAAAAAAAAAATACTAGTACCATTTGCGTGTTCCCTTTACAGGTGTAACTCCAATTCAGTTTCCCCAAACACCTACTTGACCAAACAATGTAACCTACTACTATCATTTCTTTTCAACATAACAATAAATAAGAGTAATAATAAATTTCCTCTCTGAAACAACAAAAAAAAACATAAAAAGTAAAAACAATTTTTTTACCCTCCAAAACACAAGCGCGGGTCCCACTTTTTTTTTAATGACACTCGTTTGCTTCGTGATTTGATGCTGGCTTTTCTGGTAAAAAAAGCCCCCACCATGTCAAGTGGGTTCCACATGACCCTCGTGGGAAACATGGGTCCTACTTGAATGATGGCACATGAATCTCTCAATCTCCTTCCTTCTTATCATCATCATCATCATCATATTAAAATGATTAGATTGAAATTAAATTTCAATAATGTATTTTGGTATTAGGTCTGGTCTATGTGTGCCCTTAAGCTATTTATTTTTAGGAATATTTTTCAGAAATTGAAAAAATTGTCAATATTTTTTTAATTTTTGAGAAAATTTTTTCAAAAATGAAAATTAATGTGTACCCTTAAGACACACATTAGTAAAATCCTTTGATATTTGGGTAAATGTCAATCAAGTTCGAGATTTTTTGAAACTGACTTATTAGGTTTTTAAAAGTTGATTTAGATATGTTTGTTAGTAGTTTTTCTCAACTGTTTTAACAGTTTTGAAAATTCTTGAATATGATTGATACTAGCACTAGCATCAAGTATGTCAATAAAACGAGAAATATTATATTCATAATATTTTTATAATATTTTTACAACAAATTATACTTAGCAGGTTGTTACAAGTTTTTGACTTGAATCTACCACTAAAATTTACTTTCTTACCCACTAGTAATAATCCATAACAACCCATCACTTAAAATTTGTTATAAAAAATATCGTGTGTGCCCAATATTTCTCTCTAATAAAATTTGACCCATAGGTTATATAGTATCATGATTTGTAGCGAGTGAGCACACGCGCGTGTGGGAGTATATTTTGCAATTTGGGCAGTCTTTAGTCAACGGTCAACTAGCGAGAAAGCCGCTTTCTTTAACAGACGGTAATAAAAGCCCACCTTTAAAGACAAAGAGACTTTTTAACCTATGGTTACAAGAAAGCCATCGACAATAAAAGAAACTCTCAGTTACACACAAAAGAAAAAGATAAACATATAATTACTTGTCCCTTTCTCTGTCTCTAGTCTCTACATGTTGTGTTGTGTGTCTAATTTTAACCACGGTTAAATTTTTTATTTTATTTTATTTAACCAAAGACAGCAAGCTAAAGCTATGGAAAAGCCAATTATATCATCATTGAGCCAATAGCCTATCTGACACAAGTCATCATTAAATCTATAACCCCCCCCCCCCCCCCCCCCCCCCACACACACCCTATTTTTCTTTCTTTTCTCTCTGTATCTATATATAGTCCCATCCCATCCTTCTCTACTGTACTGCAATAACAAAAAGGCTGTGACACACCACCCACACCTGCCAAATTCAGTCATTTTCTTCTGTCTTTCTTTTCTTTTTTCCATTTTGCTTTCTCAAATCAAAAAATCAAATCCCATTTAGGAGAGAAAAGTGAGAACCTTGGTGGGTTTTTTTGTTGGAGATGGAGAGAGAGAAAATGGGTGAGAAAGGTTCTAGCTTGGAGTTGGGTTTGGGGTTGAGTTTGAGCTTAGGATGTGGAGGTAATAATTGTAGTAGTAATAATAATAATAATAACAACAACAACAACAACAATCATAATCAGCCTTCTACTAAGATGAATCTCATGCACAAGCCTCCTCCACAGTTGGTGCAAAATCATAATCAGAAAACTCCTTGGAATGAAATGTTTCAGTTCTCAGCTGGTAAGTTTTGGAAATTTTGATTTTTTTTTTTCCTATTTTTGTCTCTATTTTTGAAGTTAAGAATCCAAAAGATTTCAAGGTTGATTTTGGCCTTTATTACTCTATGATTATATGAATATTAACTTTCGCATTTTCCTTTTAGATGCAAATTGCATATCCAAAAAAAAAAAGTTACAATACAGATCCGTGATTTGAGCCATTCTTTCTATCTTTTTACGTACCCCTTTATCTAATATGTGCTTTTTATTTTTCCTTTGAAGCTTGTTAAAAACTTTTCACTTATAGGCTTATAGCTAAATTAAATTCCTGGGTTTTGTTTTTCTGTTTGTGTGCAAATTTACGTAAATTTTACAGACATGGTTTAAAGATTTTGACATGAAAAAACATGTTTTATAAACAGAGAGAAACCAGGATACAAGGTCGTTTTTGCGAGGAATCGATGTGAACAGGTTACCAGCATCATCAACAGTGGATTATAATTGTGAAGATGAGAATGGGGTTTCTTCACCGAATAGCACAATATCATCGAGCATAAGCGGGAAGAGGAGTGAGAGAGAGGCTAACAATGGAGATGAAAACGATGCAGAGAGAGCTTCTTGCTCTCGTGGCAGCGATGACGAAGATGGAGGTGGCGGTGACACTTCTAGGAAGAAGCTCAGGCTGTCAAAGGAACAGTCTATGCTGTTGGAAGAGACTTTCAAAGAGCACAATACTCTCAACCCGGTCAGTGGCATTTTCGTTATTTTTTTCCTGGGTAAAGGGTGAATTTTTAAAAGCCAAAATGCAAAACTTATTTCAGTACTCTAATTTCGTTTTCGTTAATTTCAGTTTTTGAAACTGCTTTTAAATTTATTCAATTTAGATATTTTCGTTAATTTTCGTTAAATGTTGCAGTTAGTTATATAGATTTTTAATTTTTTTCTTATTAAAAATTTGATTAATGATTGAAAAATGTTTTCATTTTTTTCAAAATAAATCTTAACAGAAGTTGATTAAATTTTTTATTTTTTTAATCTTTATGTGTTGGGGCAATTTGGTTATTTTGATTTGAAATAAGGGTGAGTTCTGAAAGTGGGGTTTTTATTTTTTATTATCAGAAGCAAAAGCTGGCTCTGGCAAAGCAGCTGAATCTCAGCCCAAGACAAGTGGAGGTGTGGTTTCAGAACAGGAGGGCAAGGTGAGATATTTCTCTAATGATTTAGGGGTATTATTGGTATTAAACCCTTGTGGTAGGGGTGGAATTGTCTGTTTAACTATGTTACCTAAAAAGGGGTGTTTGTAAATTGTAACATATATTTTTTTCTCTTTGCCTTCACAATTTTCATGTGTGAGCATTGAATGAGATGAGTCAAAAGTTTTGGTTGTTTTCATCAATGGTATTCTTTTTAACTGTTGGTAGTAGTAATGGTAATGAATACAACTCTAGCAACAACTCCCACAGAATTAATTTGAATATCTGAGAAGTTATCTGTTATCTCATGCATTATATGCATCTTTTTGTAGATCCCACAAAATTAATGATGTATTTGTCATTTTATTAAGATATTTCATGCATCTGATATATATATTTTTCCTTTCATAGTAGGCAAACTCACATTTGAGAAAGTATATTATGTATTGGATATATTCATCTCTCCTTTCATGGTGTGAGTTAGGTCCACACATCACAAACTATGCATGAAAGGAATATTGCATATTCGGACGCTTGAGATACTTAGGCTACTGTTGGTAGATTAAATTTATTTGGACAAAAGACAACTTTGTTTATTACATATGGTTGGGCATTTGGGGTCTATTTTTGACAAAATTAATATGTAGAATTTAATACTCGTATATGATGACTATTATTTGTTGAGATCTTAACATTCAAAACTCGTGTATGAAAATAAATACTTGAGTTCTTGTTTGTTGTGATGTCACATTCATTTCAAAGTTAGGTTTTATGATTTCAACATCCGTATGTAATGTCATCTATTTATGTATAACATGAATATCACATGTGCTATGAATGAAGGTGTGCAAACTAAATGCCTTATTGTTAAATTGATGGATGCAGGACCAAGTTGAAGCAAACCGAGGTGGATTGCGAGTACTTGAAGAGGTGTTGTGAGAATCTAACAGAGGAGAACCGGCGGTTGCAGAAGGAGGTGCAAGAGCTTAGAGCATTGAAACTATCTCCACAGCTTTACATGCACATGAACCCTCCAACCACCCTCACAATGTGCCCTTCATGTGAGCGTGTGAATGTCTCATCTTCCTCCTCATCCTCCATGGTTGCTCCAACGGGCCCTACCCGTCACCCGCAGGGCCCTAATGTCCAAAGGCCTATACCCATTAACCCATGGGCAACATTACCCATCCATCATCGACCGTTGGATGCCCCCACATCGCGATCGTAATTTGTTTACTCAAGTAAGGGCATTGTGGTCATTAGGAGGAAATGGGGTATAATGTGTACGGAAGTGAAGAGAATTGTTAAAGATTTAAGAGGACATGATAATTCATGTTAAGGGTTGTTAGGATATGATTTCATTAAGTCAAAGCCTTGAGCATATCTAATTTTATTTTGAGAGTTAAGTCTTGATAGAGGTTGTAAAGGGTGGATATTAGACAAGAAAAGAACTTTTTTTGTGCTCATATATGGCGACTAGGATGACTTGAATGATATAACAAAGAAAATCTAAATCTCCTTTTTTGATTATTATTATTATTAAGGACAAAGTAAAATTATGCATAAAAATAAGTTTATGAATTGAACAGTGAATAATATTGATATGTGCGTTAATAATATAAATAAAATGTAATTCAACGGTCAAATTTTCAAAATATGTAACTATATTAATAAGGGGTAATTACACTCCTATTCCTTGAGATTTAGGAGAATGACATTCCACCCCAAATCTGAAAGGAAAAAACACTCCCCTCTCTTGAGTTTTGAAGAAATTAACACTCCCTTTTTTTTGTTTACATTAGTAATGAAATGTTTTAAATTTTTATAAGAATCTCTTTACAAATAACAATAGTCAATAAAAAAAAAAAACTGATAAATTTAGAATAAAAATGCAAAATTTATCAAGCACTAAAATATTTGCAATGACAAATCTCTCCATAACCCATTGAAAAAAATAATTAAGCAAATCTCACACTTAATATTTTAAAATGCACTTTAATAATTAAAAATTCAAAACAATGAATTTTAATTATGAAATAAGATGATTTCAAAAATTTGCCCTTAAGTAGAGAGCATGTTGATTTACAACATTTTAAATATTAATTTAATAAAAGTTGGTTAGTCAGATGTTAATTGGGAGAAAGTTTTTTTTTTTCCCTTCAAATTTAGGATGAAGTCTCATTTCCTTAAACTTCAAGGGAGGAGAGCGTAATCACCTTAATTTTTTTTAATGAAAGTTGTAACATTAGGCTACAACCTTGATGGTGAGTTTCAGTTAGCTTAACTAATAAAGTCTTTAATAGTTGAATAAGATATCTGAGATTCAATCCCTGCCTACACCAAAAACTAATTGGTGTCTTGGTTTAATGATAAATAGTTATTTAAAAATGGACGTCATAAGTTAAAACTTTCTAATTAAAAAAAAAAAAAATGCCTACAACCTTGGTGCTAGCGAAACTTTGTCCTATTATTAATGTTATCTTGGTATGATTAGAAACATGGAATTGTGTGGTAAAGGGGAAAGAAGAACAATATTAAGTTTGAAATTAAAAAAGAAATATTTCAAAAAAAAGAAAAGAAAAAGAAATTAAGAAAGAAATAGTGATGTCAAACAAGGTGATTTTGTTGACCTTAAATTGATGGATGGCATTTTGTGGCAAATTGGCAAATGGTTGTCAATTCCGGTGGATTAGATTCCGGGTTTCCTTTGTCAACATTATAATATGAGAATTGGCTCCTTTATCCATGAATTACAGACCAACGAATTCTGATATCCACTATCAGTGGCTACTTTTTAGTTCATCGTACATCATACCAAGAGTGTCAAATTATTATCTGTCTAAATCCAATTTATTTATCGTGGGGAAAAATTATAGGTATCCTAGTATAACAGATAATACTATATATGATATATCTATTTTTAAAATAGACATTTCCATCTTGACCATAAATATATTATCAAGAGTAATGATATAATGGGTTATCTGTTTTATTTATTTATTTATTTATTTATTTTGATACAACCTGTTTTTATTGAAAATAAGTGGCTCACGATTTTGTCTCAAAAAAAAAAAAAAAAAAGTGGCTCACGATTCTTCATCGTTACTTATGGCCTATGGGAAATTGGGAATGACAATTACAAAATATATTACGCATCAAAATTTATATTAAAAAACAGAGGTTCTATCTATGTAAGAGAATTAAATTAAGGATAAAGTTGAAATCAATTGCGTACAAGTTATTTTAACTTTTACATTTGATTAAAAAAATCATTTTTTTGGGTGATAAATGGCTTTATATAATGACTAATATTGAAAAATATATATTTATGGAGCAAGTCTTTCCTTCTCAAAAAAATCTTCTAATTAAGGGGGTGTTGATACCCATTTTTGCAACACATTTTTTACAAGCCCAACCTTCTTGTGGATCCAATTCATGTATTATATTATATTTTATTCTTTTAAAGAAGACCCAAGCCCATGCAACATATTGGAGAAATTGAGGGAGTGTGATTTGAAGGATATGAGTTAGTTCCTTTTAGACCTTTTGCATAAACCCAATCCAAGCATGCTACCAAATGGGTGAGGGACATTGATAGCACCTTAAGCTCATGGAGGAGGTTTTGTACCCGAAATTTCCATCCAAGAAAGGGCTCCATGCTCTAGTTGACAATGTCCCTAATTTTTTACTCAGCTCCATTTTTCACACAAAAGCATAGTTGACTGTAAAAACTAATTAGCCTAGTCTATTATAGCCACCAAATGCAGCTGCCAAGAGTTTGGGAAACACTAGCTCTTGAGTGAGGGTCATTTTATTTTCCAAATCATGCTAAAAGTATGTCAAACTCTTGAACAACAGCAATCCAAGCTAAGACATCAAATTATTAGTGTTATGGGGGATAAAAGTCTCTTCTACTACCTAACAATTAGTCATTAATAACACCCCAAACTCAATATAAAACTCTCAATTCAACTAAAAAAATAGGTCAATCACGTTTTACCCATATAACTAAAACTTTAGAATAAAATCTCATTCAGCCATCTAACATTCTCACAATTTTGAAGCTTGGAAGTGGAAATATGGGTACAAAGGAACCTTTCTTTTCTTTCTTACGACCTCTCTCAATATCCTCTTTTCGCTGATTGTGGGTCGAAATTTCAAACTTGTGTTTTTATGCATTTATCTACATTTTTGTTTTTGGCATTTTGATTTATCTCTTATTAAAACACCATTAGCTTTTATTCACTAAATATTGGAATTTTGCATTTGATACTCTTCACAAATAATTACTTCTAAAGAACCGAAGGGGAGATTTGGATCATTCTAGCATTTTTGGCTCTTGTTGCACATCGTCCTTCACAGGGGGCATGCATACTAATTTAGAAACATTTAAAATGTAATTTGGGTGGTGTCAGGGAATTTTAATGTGGTCCAAAACTGAAACCTTCATGTGGTCCACAGTTACTATTTTTTTTTTTTTTTTAACTTCTCCAGCTGCGACCTGCATATGCATATCCCAATGGCTGCAATGCAAATTACATTTTCATGGTTCATAGAAAAATATTTCAGAACATTCAAAATGGCAAATTTTAAGGAAAGCCTGGAAACAATAAACCTTGAGATACAAAATTTTTCTGGACTATTGTGATTGGTAAATAATAAAAGTAGTGTTAAGTGGTGAACCCAATTAAAATTAATGTTGTTTCAATCACAAAAAGCCTATAACCCCTGTTGATTCTACCATTATAGAAGAAGTCTTAAAGAGGTAATTTGGGGTAACATGACCATGAGATCCAAAAGCCATCTATTATATATATAAAAAAAAAATTATTTTTAAACACATATGTGTGTATGTATATATGTATTTTAAAAAAAAAAAAATCATGAATTTTCAGAGGGCCATGCCCCCTCTCCCCCTGGACATTAAACTTATAAAGTATCTGTTATCTAGTCTTATCACTAACATTTTCTTCATTTGGACTTATCACTAACATTTTCTTCATGCATCTGGAATAACAATTTAATTGTATCAATAGTTATCATAACACAAACTCTAGAAAAAATTTGCCATTATAACTTTTAAAGCTACATTGAACTTTTTCACATTTTTTTCATATATATATATATATATATATATAAAAGAAATTCTATAGTTACAATGGAGGATAAAAAATTTGAATTATGGATGTCTTTATTAGAAACATCACAAACACCATGAAAACTTCTGCACACAATTTTTTATTATAAGTAAATAAACTTCTGAACACAATTTTGATCACTGACTACATGCACTTAGGTTCTATGACATGGAGTTCAAAAAAATGCGTTCCCTCAAGTTAAAAGCCAAAAAAGCTTAAAAGTTAGAAGTAAATTTGTAAGTCAAGTCTTTATCATTCTCTCTCATATCAATATTATGCAGTTTTGGGAAACTGAAGCAACCATGAAAAGCTAGAAACTGAAGCAGCCAAGAAATAAGAGAAACAAAAAGACAGGAGGAATCAAAAAAAGTAAGAACACAACAAAATAAATCAAATGATAAACTTTAGTCACAGAATCTTTGAAACGGGTACATATTTTACGCCAGAGATAGAATTGATTCTGCATGATTTTCCATAAACTCTAACAATTAAAGTCCAAAGATTTATACTTTGACAGCATAACTACCAGTGTAACATAGCATCGTAAGCTGCAGTTTGGCATACATGTGTGAGAGGATAAGAACAAATGAGAACAGACAAATTCTTCACAACATTAACTTTATTGATGTAAGGTGTGGGAAAATTAAACTGTATTCACAGTGTCAGCAAGGCAACGTAGTATGCATCCCAAACCAGCTCTCTCTGTCAGTTTTTCATGGATCCGAAGGCATTGGTCACATGTGGGACGATCTCCAGTAGACAACCCTCTATACAAGTACCTGAAAGTGATACCAAAAATCTCAAATTGTTAAAATTGCCAAACATGTTATATACCAGGTTACAATGGATGACCATTCTTGGTGGTGGTTTTTTTGGGGGGGGGGGGGGGGGGAGGGGGAGAGAAATAATGACAAGGATAAAATAGCTATTGAAACTAGTACTAACAAAACTAACTTGACATATTCTTTTCAATTTATGGCAAAAATTAGCCACATATAGTAAAAGAAAAGTGTATGGGTGAATCTATAGATAAAAGAACTTAAAATAGTCTTCAAATTGAGTTAGACTGAAATAAAGATTCCATTTCTTCAAGGAATTGTGCAATATTCTTTTTCTCCCCATTTGATATTTTATCTACAATCAATGAATCTATTATACTATTATTCATCATAAATCTTCTAAAAATATCAGTAAGGGACAAAAAGCTCATGCATGACCAATGTTGCACATATGGCCTGGGGAAGGATGAATTTTTAAATATCCAATTATATTACAAATGCTAAATATATCCAACTAATACAAGAACTGCTACAAACAATGCTAACTTTTGCAGCCTTCACTATCTTCTAATGAGCCAATACTTAATCAGCCAAACGTGCAATTGTTTTTGTCACAGCAAATACCGATCCCAACATAAGCATGGTGTGAAATGCAAATGATAGAATTAATACTAGAACATGAAGTGCGTCACATGTCACATCAACTATGATATGAAGGAAAAATTCTTCACATGATGATAATGTATCTGAATGCACGTGTTACTTTGTCTATTGATTGATACTTATGATTAGTAGCCCTGGTACCAACAAGGATGCTCAAATTCAATTCTTGTCTATCTTGATTGCTGAAGATCCAAATGTAGCATCAGGAAAATCTCAAGGCCAAGGTCTTGCAAGGGTGAAATTGGCTATTACATATTTACACTGAAACTCATCACCTTCCATTCTGCAGATGACATTGTGAATCTCATTTCTACGTTTTCCAACATTACTTATTCAAGGAACTTCAACATAATTGAATGCATCCATTTCCTCTTAGGCGAGGTAATGGTGATTGTTCAGGTCTCCATTTCCTGTTGCATAACAATCACAACAATGTCTAGGTCTTATGCATAGATGGAATCAGTGTTGGTAAAAGTGCCGGGTACACTTAAGTGCAAAGGCCTCCTGGAGCCTAGGTGCCAAGTGCAAAGCAAAAGTGTGCACCTGATTGAAGTAAACTGCACATTTTTTAATTTTTTTTAATTTTTAGAATTGATAAATTTGAAAATAATTATTAATAGGCAATAAAACAATCAAGTGATCAAAAAATCATATAAGTTGAAATAAAAGAGTACATATAATTCATATAAGTCCCTTGTTTTGCAATTTTTCAAGTCATTTTTATTTTTTGGATCGGCTAGATATGAGTACTTCTGTCAATATCCTTTCTTGAACATCCAGCAGCCATAATGCACATTGACTAGTTACTAATATTAGTTAATAATTTAATAAGTTTAAGTCTATAAGAATTAGTCAATGTAAGATCAATGATGGATTGTGGAGTGATTGCGGTCCCAAATGGGTCTTATAGAAGCGTATAGCAGCACACCATAACATTGAATTTCATAAATACCAAATCAATGGTTTATATCAATAGTGTTAAGACCCTATGACTACAATTCAGTTTAGCTTAGATTTTTGAAAAATATAAAAAAGCGCACATCTTTGAATGCGCCTCACTTTAGAGGCGAAAAGTGCAGGAGCTTTGGTGCTTCGCGCTTAAAGCGCAGTTTTACCAATACTGTATGGAATGCCATGCAGCAGCCTAATTTTACTTCTAAACTTACAAAGAATTCCCTCAAACTAGGGGAAAATCTTAGGATGCTCGAGTCAAACACATGTTCCCCCAGCTGATACCAATCCTCACTAACAATCGTGCCAATCCACCATTTATGTTAAGTTATATCAAGTTCATTCAATTGGCTCTTGAGGCCAATTCTTTAGTGTTTAAGTTCAAATTATGGTAGGTTTCATATCTAGGCAGACTGTGGAGTTCCCAATTCAAGGGCAATCATGGATCCAAAATTACAATCTGAAATTCATACAATCAAGTAAATCAAAAAAATAAGTAGAAGATTTGAGCCGCAACATCTTATCAATACGAAAAAATCGAAAAGAATGTAAGACAAGTTCACATGCTATCATCAAGAAATGAAGTAAAATCAGTATTTGAGTGAGCACTCACTTCATGAGGATATCATAGTACTCAGCATCCAAAGAAGAAAGCAATCCTTCCACATCCTTTATTGCCATTAGAGCTCTATGCACTACTATCCAATTCGCCGACTGCAAAACCCCCCGAAAATCACATCAATCTCTCTTCATTTTCACTACACACACCCAAAAAATCACACTTTTTTTTTTAATGTTCAAATTAAAATTTGAGGCTTATATATTTCCAATTCAACACTGAACCTCAGCTCAACAGAAGTTGTGAAACTTTTTTCACACATTGAATTGACCCTAACAACACTGTTTAAGTTACTGTTGAGTTTTCTTTCCACAATTTTCTCAGGAACCAAACGCGGTATAAGAAAAAATAAAGAAAATTATTTCTAGAGAGAGAGAGTGAAAACCTTGCAACGTTCGTCTCGGGTCTTGGGAGGCGAGCCTTCGAGAGCAGTTTTCAAAGCTTCGACTGGTTTAGACCTGCCATGGATCAGAAATCAAAGTTTCTTACTTTTTTGGGATTTCGCAATTCAGAGTGTAAAATCAAAGAAACAAAAAGAGGGTTTTACAAAATGATTACTGTTTGAGTAGGCTTTCGATCTTTCGAGATTTGTGCTCGATTCTCGTGATTATCGCCTCCGCATTGTCTGCTTCCACAAATCCCTCCGTTGATGCCATTCTCTATCTCTCTCTATTGGATTTTCTCACCTCCGGGAAATATTTTCCCGAGAAAGTGATTCATTTTCATATTGGTTTTCAAAACGGTGTCACTTTGCTGATTAGGAAAATAAGTTCACCTTTTGTAGGATGGGCTTGAATAAAGCCTAAAGGGTTCTGGGCCTTCTGGCCCATATTTCCCTCCTTTTATAAAATGTTATGTAAGTACAATTTCTTATAGATCAAATCAGGCAACAAGTTTCTCCCAAAAAAAAAAAAAAAAAAAAAAAAATCAGGCAACAAAAAACACACACAATTTGTCGCTGATAATTTGTTTGAGTGGTCATAGTTATACACCGTGTATACAGAACGGGATATATTGCTGACAATTTTATATTATAATTTATGATTGAAATCGTGTTTTCAAAACATGATTTTACAGATTGTGTGTATTTTTAATTGTGTACAACAATAATTAGCATATCTATTTACCTTACTAATAATAATTTTTTTTAATAAAAGAGTAAAACCAAAAACTCAGAATGTGCACTGATTTTGGTGATTAGCTCATTGCATATATGGTTGATTCACAAAGTGAAGGGAACCAAAAAAATTCATTGCTTTATGGCTTTGAGCTATGCTGAAGAGAGCCTAAATGAAGCAGAAATCTAAGAACAATAGGCTAAACATTGTGTGATAAGAGCAGCTTTCTTTCCTAGGTTTGTCAAATTTAGAATAAAAAATAACCAGATCAGTTGCCTGTTTGATGACTAAATGTTGAGGATCACAATCAGCTGAAGAAAATGACAATTGGATTCTATCAGAGGTTGTTGGGTACCTTGACTCATATTGATGTGACAGTTTCAATAACTTGGATAAGCTTATGGAATCAGATATTCTCTTGAGGTTCCCCTAAAAAAAACATGCTTTGCCTCAATGTGAGGTGGCAAATAGGAGATAAAGAGTTTTCTATGAAAGGGGATAAGGCTCTTGGATCGGATGATGTTCAACTTATTTTTTTAGGGAATCTTGGATTATAGTGCAAGATGATGCCTTAAGGACCATAGGTTACTTTTTCACTTTAGGTAAACTATTGAGCAAAGTGGGATCTACAATCATCACTCTTATCCCAAAAAGTGCAAAATCCCTCTAAAATGGGTGATTTTAGATTTAGATCCATTTCATATTATAAGTGTATCATCAAAATCCTAGCCAATAGTTCAAAGTTGTGTCTCGTTGATGTGATTTGTCCTACTCAAACAACTTTTATTCTAGGGAGAAACATAGCTGAGAATATATTATTGACTTAAAAAATGGTAAGGGATTATCACGAGTAGGATGACTAGGTGTACTATTAACATTGATTAAATGAAAGCATATGACTCAATTGATTGGAGATTCATAATCAAATGTTTGGCAACATGTAGTAATCCTAATAAGTTCTTAAATTCGGTGGAGGTATGCATAACTTCACCTAAGAATTTGTTGCATTTAATATTAGTCTTGTAGGCTATTTTAGTGGATGCAAAGGCTTGAATTGAGGCAGATTGTCATCCTACCTCTTTGTCTTTGCAACAGAGGCATTCTCTAGACTTAAAATTGCGACAGCTAACAAGGAGCATGGCTTTAAGTTCCACTCGAAGCTTGAGAAGCTTAAATTGAATCATTTATGCTATGCTAATGATCTTATGGTGTTTACAAATGCTGACTTAGCCTCCATCAAGAGTGTCAAGAGTGTACTAGAGGAATTTAAGGCCCTATCAACTCTACAAGCTAATTGCTACAAGAGTTAAAAGTCTTTTTTGTTAGGGTTTTAGGCTTTTAGCAAAAATAAAAGCTCTAACTCTACAAGCTAACTGCAGCAAGAGTACTCTTTTTTGGGTTTTAAGCTTTTAGCAGATATAGAAGCTCAAGTCTTTTGTGTATTAGAGGTTATACAAGGGCAACTACTTGATATATAGGCTTCCCACTGATATCATAAGCTTTCAAGCAATGACTGCAAACCATTAACATACAAGATCTCCACCAAAAGGTTTGCCACAAATTGTCATTTGCTGGAAGACTGCAATTGAACTCATCTATTATGGCATATAGGTCTTTTGGTCTAATGTGTTCATACTTGGGACAAAGTATGCTCTCCAGAGTCATAAGAGGGCTTGGGCCTGGAGAGACCTCAAGACTGGAACAAAACTGCTGTTATTAAAAAAATTTGGAACCCTTTTACCTAGGCTGGTTCATAATGGGTTGCTTTAGGTTCATATGTACTTTTTAAGGTGTAAGAACATGTCTGGTAGGAGGATTTCTGTTTATAAAAACAATTTTCAAATAGTTGAATTTGAAACTGGTTTTTAGATAATAATTTTTACACTATATGTGTTTGGCTCTCTCCTTTAAGAATAATTTTCAAAATAATGAAAAAAAATGATGTTTGAGAGACCATTTTTACTATTGATTTTTTATTTTATTTTATTTAAATTTCACATAAAGTAAAGATAGATTTTTTTTTTTTTTTTTTTAATAATAAGATTCAAATTTGAAGAGTGAGAATTTTTTTGTGGGGTCTATTGTTTTCAATTTATTTATTACTATGCCATTAAAAACATTTTCGGTATTTTGTTCTATTTTGAATAGGGAAAATAGAAAACAATTTTCTAAAACACAATAGATTCAAATGTGGGATCCACCATCTTTTAGTTTTCAAAACAGAAAATTGCATTTAAATCCTTTTACAAACAATCCTTAAAAGTAATTTTTGGTGTGTAACTACTACTCAATGTTGTTCATCTTCACATCTGTATTAGAGCAAGGGTTGATCAAGCTTCCCAAACCTAAGAGACCAGATGAGGCGGGATGAGTAGGAGATCCAAATACTACACATTCAATCATGTTATTTTCATCCAATAGAAGATTGTTGAGTTCTTAAAAATTAGGTCCAAAAGTGATTAAATGATGGTATTGTTAAAATAGACCCTAATAAGCAAACTGTGATCACCTCAAATCCAATATTCGTAATAGTTGGGAATTGGAGAAAATTCTTTATTATGGGAATTTTTCGAGCACATGGATCAACACAAAAAACTTGACTTGAAAATTGGCATCCTAAAGGTGTTTTATTGCCCAAGTTTGATATTGTTGAAGTTGCTAGTTGAAAACTGCCATCTTAAAGTTGGTTTATTGCCTAAGTTTGGTATCGTTGAAGTTTCTAGTTTCTTTACGAATAGGGATGTTCACAAGTCAGCCTGGGTCGAGTTTGTGCCCAACTTAGACTCAACCTAACAACTTTGGGTTCTGAAGAGGCAAACCTACAACTAACCACCGTTTCATGTCAAAATCGACCGCTAGATATTTAAAACTCCACCGATTTGGTTGGTAAATTGATTTTTGGTGGAACTCAATGGATCTGGCAAGATATCTATTAAATCTGGCAGAGATCTCTGCTAGATCTAGTGAATATCTTGCTAGATCTAAAAAAATGGGGACAAACCTTGCTCACGATGATATTGGTGAGGGGAGGAAGAGGCGAATGGTGAAGTGTACGGTCAGTTTAAGTTTTTCAAGTCTCATCTAGCAAAACTCATCACTCGACTCGCCTCCCTCAAGTGTTGAAGATGTTGACCTACTGCTAACCACCTCCTTGCTCGGATCAAGTTGGTTCTGATTTGGGTGACTTTGGGTTAAACTGATTTGTCGGGTGCCAAGTCCGATTAGATAGCCTTATTTACTGCCCAAGTTTGAGTTCTTACACAATCTATAGTGCATTCAATTTTAGTTTTCTCCAATATTTTAATAAATCTTTTTGGTAAAAAATTGTAATCTTTAGTGTTCTAAGTAATTTTTTGACAAAATAAAAAACAATAAGAGTGGTGCATTGTTTTAATCATACTATATATGTGTTTATAAATTTGAAAATTGATGCATGAGATAGTGATTGATATATATAGGCATGTTTTACACCTATTCAGGAATGCAAATATTGTTTTGATTAAATAAAAATGTAAATATCCTTTAGTTATTATTATTATTTTTTTTTTGCATCATTGATTGTGTGTCATTAATTTTTTTTTTTTTTTTTTTATATCTTTTTTTGGACTTTGTTTCAATGTTGGAAAAGCAACTAAATTCAAGCAAGATTATTATATTTCAAATCAATTGTTTCTCATATAAATCTTAGAAAAATGATATCTAAATTTCATTATACTTAAATAATTAATGCGCCAATTAAAATAATAAATATAACAAAATAAAAGTATTATCATATTAGTAATTTTTTTAATTACATAGCATAATACTACAATATTGGTACCATATATATAGTACATGTCGCTTAAAGAAATTAGGAAATCTAAATACTTAAGATTCATTTTATTGAATTCACAAATAGTCATTTTTTGATAGCTTTTGTGTCAATTGTTGTCAAAGAAACTTTTTTATTTACTTTTAGAAACAAGTCAAAGCAACTAAACATAAGAAAGAATGTCATATTCTAAATTTTTTATTATTATTACAAATAAAAATAGTCTCTTATATAATTATATAAATTCATTCAATATAAATAATTAATGAACAATTTTTTTTATAAATATATGCATTTATTCCACCAGCTAATTCTATGAACTAATACTTTAATATAATTAAATACACACACACACACACACACATATATATATATATATATATATATATATATGCATCGGTGCTTATTAAAGTTAAAATAATATAAGTCCCACTTAATAAAAAAATTGGATAAATTAGAGAAATTGTATAAAGTTGACCCTAAAGCCTATAAAGTTGACAAAATACTGACATAAAGTTAGGTGGCTGACAAAAATTCTGACATAAAGTTGGGTGTTAACAAGCACCTTGGTGGAAATTAGCTTGGCTGACAAAAATTAATAGATGTGTCCTGCTGCTAGATCCAAAGAAATGGTGCTCTCCCAAGCAAATTTTATCAAGGACATAGTTGGCTGAAACTGATTCTGTGCTGTGCAGTAGGTAATTTTCAAATTAGGTGCCTATATTTGTTATTCTGCTTGGAATGAGATTAGAGTTAAACATGAAGAAGCACCTTGGAAATTAGCTTGGCATAACTCTTCCATTCTCGAGCATGCATTCATGTCTAGTTAGCTATTTTAAATGAGAAGAGTTACGTCCACAATATTTTCACAACACTTTCACAACAAATCATAGGTGGTAAGTTGTCATTAGTTTTAATTTGAATCCATAACTTAAATTTACTTTTTTGTTCACCCGTAACAGCCAATAACAACATGTCACTTAAGATTTATTGTTAAAATGTTATAAAAATATTGTGAACATAACATTTATCATTTTAAATAGGCTATCAAGTCGGGAAAGACTCTTGAAATGTGGTTATGTTGGTGATGTGTTGTGTGTTTTTTGTAGAAGCACAATTGAGACTCGAGACCATCAATTTTTTTATTGTCCTTTTACTAGTAGGATCTGGTCTCAGTTGCTGGCATTGTGTGGTATTCATCAGACTGGTTCCTCTTGGTCAGAATGTCTCTAATGGGACCTTAGAAGCTTGAAGATCGGAGGATTTAGAGCTATTGACAATTTGTATCAGCTGAAAATGTGGGTTGCTGCAATATACACATTAGAGTATATATCACTATCAGCAGCAATATACTATCAGAGGAAGCTGTAGTTAGACAAATCAAGAATTTGTACAATAGCTTATAACAACTGTAAAGCAATGCCAAATATCCTATGTAACAAGATTCTGTGTATTTGGAATATCTCTTCCACTGTATTTGTCTGTGTTTAGAGCAATAATTGTTTGTGGGGACATGTCTTGTTATTATATGAGAAACCTAACCTTGAATGCTGCATACAAGAGTTGTACTATTTTATGACTAATTCATTTATAGTGTCATAGCCTCTTTCTTTTCTTTTTAATTTTTTTTTTTGTTTTTTTTTGTTTTTTTGGATAGTGTCATAGCTTTTGATCGGTCACAAATTGCGCTGGGTATGATGTCATGGCAATAATACATTTTTATTTTTAATATTGTGTGAGACTCATGAATCATGATGCAACTACCCTTTTGTATATTGTACCCTAAATTAGTCTTTTTTGCCCCCAAGAGGTTAGAAAACTTGAACTTTGGATGCTATTGCTAATTTGCTACCTCATGATTGATGAGTTTATTGGACTTACAAGTTAAAATCATAAATTCTTAATCATTACTACTTAGATTGGCTTATCATGAGAGTTAACCTATTGAATTACAATTCCTCTTAGATGCCACTACTTCTATCATTATACAAACAAATATCTTTGGCAAAATATTACTCATTAAAAGATGTTAAGCCTTCTGATCTCTCACTTTAAGGAGATTTTCATGCGTTATAAATTTCATGATTTTGGATGGCAGAGGTTGGAATGAATACAAATTACAATCAATGCTCTATTGCTTTTGCTTAAAGCAAGGATCATTTCAATGAGAACAATCTCGTTGTACATAGAGAAGTTCTCAATCACTTAGCAGTAGTTGATACTAAGTTACTAACCACTCAAGCAAAACTTTCACTTCACACTTCAAAATTTTTATTCCTATTAAATAAAAATTGAAACCTTTTATTTTCTTTAACTCATTGCATCCAATTTTACAAAGCAATATATAATAAACTTCTTTAGAAGCCTTTAACAAAATACTATGTAATAAAAAATCTAATTTATTAAATCTATATTCTATGATAAAAAAAATTATATTAATAAAAAAAATGTCTTCAACAGACAACTACTATTTTTTTACTCATTAAAAACCTTTATATATTAGCTATATTTTTTAATTTTATTCAATTGTAAATCATCGTTTTCTTTTCTTTTTTCTTTTTAAATAATTGCAATCCCAAAGAATAAGGCAATTTTCTCTAAATAATTTTTTTAAGACAAATATTTAACAGAATAAAAATATTTAAAATTTATTTCAGAAAATTTCATCATTGAAAATTATAATTAAAGAACAATTTTTAAAATATTATTATTAAGCAAATATAGCCAGAAATTAAATGCTAAATATCAAGTGTGTTAAATGCTAAATACTAAAAACACACTTCCATGAGATGTGCCAAATGTCAAAATAATTTGACACAAACTATAGTGCAATTCTAATATTAGCACAATACGGTGAGAAATGATATAAATATTTGCTTATTTTTTAAGGCTCCGTTTGGGAGTTCATAAGGGAAGGGAATGGAATAGAATGATCATAAGGGAATGGAAAGGAATGGAATGGAATGAAATGTATTTAAGCAAGAGAAATGAATGGAAAAGAATGAAATTGAATAGAATTAAGTAACCTTGATTGGATGTTTTAAAATGAAGGAATGGAATGTAAGTAATTTTGTTTGAGAGCAATATGGAGGGAATGGAGTGGATTCATTTTATAATAATATTACTATTAGACTCTTATTTTAAAATAAATAATTGAATATACAGGGGTATTTTGGGAGTTTTAGTAAAAAAATCATTAAATCTAATTTCATTCCCTCCCATTTCTCCCAATTTCGGGGGGAATGAAAATTTGAGGTTTTAAGGAAATAGAGAGGAATGAGTGTTCCCTCCTACTCATTCCATTCCTTTCTACTTAAACTCCCAAATAAGGGAATGAACTTTCTATTCCCTCCATTAAAACTCCCAAACAAGGGAAATGGAAGAATATTCTAAAATTATTCTTTTTATTCCTTTCCATTCCATTCCATTTCTTCCTCCCAAACGAGACCTAAGGAAATATTAACCAATACCCTTATAATAAATAATAAATATTGTTGACAGTTTTTTGATGAATCAAAATAACTTTTTTTTTTTTTTTTTGGGTGTGTGCCTGCCTGCTCATGCAAGAAGAAGTAAAATTCTAGTGTAACTTATTACGTCAAAAAATATCGCCTCAAAAGTTTACTTTAGTAAAATTAATTATATAATCCGGCAGAATTACCTTAAAGACCCGGCCGAAACTGCAAATTACAAGTACAAATAACCAAGGTCAATTCCGTCATTGAAATAGAACGGTCATAACAATAATGACACTTTTTGAAATCTATCTCCCTCCTCACACACTTTTCCTCTTCTCTCTCTCTCTCTCTCTCTCTCTCTGTGCAATGTACACTTTTTTTCCTTGGCCACAAAGTCTTCCTTTCTTCACCACCACCCCCTAATGCACATTTTCTCTTTTTCTCACCTAAATCTAACTTCTGCACAGGAACCTCACCTGTTTCACCAATGGCGGATTCAAGTCCTTACACCAAGACCCATTTCCCATTTTCAGAGCCTAACACAACAAACCCCAAATGCAAAGGTATGTCCTTTACAAATTTTTTCTTCAAAGCTCTATTCTTTGCAATCTTCCTCCTTGTTCTCCCACTTTTCCCTTCACAAGCTCCTGACTTTATCAACCAAACCATCCTCACCAAGTTCTGGGAGCTTATTCACCTCCTCTTTATAGGCATTGCTGTGTCCTATGGTTTGTTCAGTAGAAGAAATGCCCAAATGGGCATGGAAGAAACTCACTCAAATTTCGATAATTCAGTGTCTTATGTGTCTAGGATGTTGAATGTCACATCGATTTTCGAAGATGGGTTCGAAAATCCATGTGGGTCGGATGAGAAGAGAGTGATTTTCGATAGTGAGCATATGGGTTTGCCTGTGTGCTCTAATGGTAACACTGTTGTTGAGGAACAGTGTGAACCCCATTTTGCAATGTATAAGAATGGATTTGAAAATCCATATGGGTGTGATCAGAGCAATGTGGTACAAGCTTGGAATTCTCAGTATTTTCAAGGTGAATCTGTGGCTGTAGTGGCTCAGCCAAGCTATGGTCTTGATGAATGTGTTAAACCCGGATCGTTTATCGATTATAAGCCTCTGGGATTACCAGTTAGGAGTTTAAAGTCTAAGGTGAGAAAGAGGGATGGTGCTGAGTTTACTAGTGGGAGTGAATCTAGCTCAGGTTCAAGGGGTTCATCTACATCTAGGAGTTCTGATAGTAGAAGAAGAGGAGGGAATTTTGGGGATTTGGGTCCTATGAAATTGGAGCAGGAGTTTGATGAAGCTGCAGCAGCAGCAGCTGCTGCTGTGGCTTCCTCAATTCCGTGGCGCTCGAGATCTATGAGGAATGAAATGAGAAATAGAGTGGGGAATGGTAATCGCTCTGCGCATTTTAGGCCTCATTCTGTTGATGAAACTCAATTTGAGTCATTCAAATCACAGTCCTTCACGTCGACAGCATCTTTCTCATCCCATGCTAGTTCAGTCTCTTCCTCACAGTCTATTTCCTCAGAGTCACAAAACTCGAGTACAGAAGCTTTGGGAAAACAGAAGAGTAGTCAAGGGGCTTTTTTGGAGGCTTCACTATCACCAAGAATACCAAAAAATGATAAGAGTTCATTGAATGTATTGCATTCCCGGCATTATAGTATCGGTTCTGCATCTGGAAGAGATGTTTCGAGAAGCTCTGAAGATGAGTTGAAGGAATGGAGTAGGAGTAGAAGAGAGGATCCACGGGATAGCATCGGTTCTGCATCTGACAGAGATGTTTCAAGAAGCTCTAAGGATGATTTAAAGGAATGGAGTAGGAGTAGAAGAGAGGATCCACAGGATAGCATCAGTTCTGCATCTGACAGAGATATTTCGAGAAGCCCTAAAGATGAGTTAAAGGAATGGAGTAGGAGTAGAAGGGAGGATCCACGGGATAGCAAAGAGTCCAGTCCGGATTCTTCGAAATTGAACATGAGCCCAACAAGCCTCACAAAAGCTCCCTCAAGGGGAAAATCAGTTAGAACAATTAGGGCTAGTAGACTGCCTGCAGGGGCAATGAAAAATGGAGAGATTTGTCAAAATCAAATTGACCATAAGGATGAAAAGAGACGTGAAAATTTGGAGGAAGCATATATGAGGAAAGAGAAAGCAAAAGTTGCAGTCGAAAGTCTGATGATTGGCACTAGTAAACAAAATCTTGATAATCCCTACCCTATGCCAAATGGAACAAATGCAAAGTATCACAAGAAGGGGGAATTTTCTGAGAATGCTGCTCTAGGGTCTGATCAAGACTCAGAGAGTGAGGCTGAAAGCTTTCAAGTAAGCTCTGAAGAAGATGCTGTGCCTGGCTCTGTTGATGATGCAGGACCATACTCTGATGAGGTAGATAAGAAAGCTGGTGAGTTTATAGCTAAGTTTAGGGAGCAGATTAGGCTTCAGAAGATGGCATCGATTGGAAGATCAAGAGGGGTAGGTGTGGGCGGAAACCATTTTAGATGATATATAAGCTTATGCTGTTATATATATATATATATATATATATTTCTAACAAGATGGTCACGATCATTTGAAGTTGATGATTCTTCATCTAATCTTCTTTTTATCATGGTCTTTGGGTAATATATGCTTTTTTGTTGGATTACACTTGGGTACTCATGAATTTACAATTTAATCATGTAATAGAGGTTCAATATCCTTAAATCCAGAAACTTTTCATGGGACGAATTGTTGTAATTTCTTCATTTTCATAATAAAATTGTCATGCCTTTAAATCATGCTGCACTGAATTTTGTTCGCCTTTTGCAGTAGCTTCCATTGGAACGTTATACTTGCATGAAAACATTATTGAGAACTAGCTCAAAAATTACATCTATGAGATTATATTGGATACCTTATCATGTTCGTGAAAATGGGGAGCCTAAATAAATTGAAGCATTTATTTTATGTAGCATCTTAAATTGTATTGCAAAGTTTCTAAAATGAGTTGTTTGTACTGTAAAAGAGGTTGTACTCAATGTTTTCCTGTTGATTATATCCAATCTCCTTTGATGACTATCTTATAGAACTGATTTTTGCTTCTAAATGCTTTACTAGTGGTGAATGTCATAATCTTAAGCTGCCAAATGCTGGCCTAATGTTCAGTTTTGGGATCCTTGATACAAGGTATTACATATTTGTCCTGCACAGATCTGGTCATTTTTTGTTTTTGTTTTTTTTCTGTTTTTGAGAATGACTTTTAAAGGTCCTCTGAGGATCATCAAATAGATTTGAAACCTTAGTTGCATAATAAGTACCCTTTGGTGGAACCTGGGGGTGGGGATGCCCCTTACCTTATTTGTATCTCTTGCCTAACCAATTTAGCACATTTGCACAGAGTTTCCCTCTTTGTTGAGGTTGCGTGAAACTTCCAAATGCAGGGTGAGGATGCATTGAGGCTTTTTTCATGGCAAATGCATTAGGAGAAAAGTCAATAAGATATTGACCATGTGAATGAAGGCAAATGCAACTCCTAGAAACTCCCATCATTACTTGCAGTTCCTTACTGAATATTATGAAAGTTCTTTGCACTTGTGTTTTTCTTTACTGGTTGGGGAGGTGGAGGAAATGTGTGTTGAGTCCAAAATGTAATGTGAATTGTTCTCACTAAGATTGTATATGTACAAGGATCAATTATGCAGTTGTCCCATAAAAAGATTTCAATTTGCTCTCTCTGTCTCTCTGTCTCTAAGTTGGTGAGTAGCAGATACACCACCACTATCACCAATCAACAATCAAGTTGTCAAGCTCCTGCTAGTCCCTACCGTGATTCTTACATTCAAGACAAGCATTGAGATTGCTTTGTCTTTTAGATCTGTTATTCAAATGTCCAATTTTTTTACCAAAAGAGACCTTACTCAAAATTTCACTAGGATCATTGCTAATGGGAAAATGTTGAAGCTATTATTAATTTTACTATAAAAGGCTTACTAAACTTGATAATGAATGTAATTAGTGTCACATCAACAACATGATAAATAATTCTCTAGGTTACTTTTAAAGTTGACATCAATTTATAAAGTTTTTATAGTAAAATTTATAGTAGGCACAACTTCTCCTTTGTTGAGAAGATATTGTAGTAACAAATAACCTTATGAGTCATGGTTGAAACTTGAAATTGACCGCATGGCAAGAATCACAGAAATAAAGAGGACGATAATTTTATTGATTCAAAATATATAAATCAAGATGAAACCTCATAAAAAGTTGATACATTTATTATCTTTCTATGTAGAAATACTTATAATATTTATAGATTTAAATATTTTATACAAATTTATAAAAGAAGAAGATATATAATTTTCCATTTCTACTTGAATATATCTCTACTTTTATTGAACAAAATAAATAACCTTTGTTTTCTAGTAAAAATAACTATTAAATTTATGATCAATTATTTTGCATGTAAGAGATGTTGATAGTAAAATGCAATAAAATTTCCTTATTATATAAATAAAGTATATGGCTTCATCAATTTTGATTGGCAATTGCCTTATCATAGTTTTCGACACACACATGTGCACGCCCCCACACATTTTAGTTTTAAGTACTGTCTTATTAGTAGAAGCGTTATTAAAGGAAATTGTTTTTGAAAGATAGGACTTTTCATAAGGATTTTTTCAAATCTCATCTTTTGACATTGACATTAGTGTCTACTTTGGTCACTGGACTTTGGATTTGAACAGTTAACTTCATGGATGTTAAGTTTGTATCAAATCAAAACTTTTGTCAATGTTTTTAGTTAAAGTTTAATGAATTTAATTATGTGACATGCATATATATATATATATATATGTGTGTAATTAACTCCCTTAAGATTTCAATTCGCTTTTGATAATTGTATTCTTTATTATCAAACTAAGATACCAATTAATTTTTGATATAAATGGGAATTGAACTCAGATTTCTTATTCAACAATTCGAAATTTTACTAATTAAACTAACTGGAAGTCCTAATGGCTTGATACCACTGAAAATAAAATTAGAAAGAGGAAAAGAATAAGAAGAACAAGGACTGATAAGAATGCTACCCAATCTAGCAAGAAAAGTGCCAAATTGGATAAAAATGTTACCTAATTTGACTAGGATGATGATAGATCTAGATTTTGACTAACATCTAACTCAATTAATTTGCACACAGGGCATTATATTATTGAGGGAAAAACCACCCGACATTATATATATATATATATAAATCAAATTCAACCACAAAATAAAAGAGCCTACACAAAATACTAATAAAAAAGAAACTTTTCTATCTAATAATATATAAGACTTATTTAAACACGTACAAAAGTAAAAATGAGAATAATAGAATTGTATGTATGGTTAACCCTATATGTATATAGATATATATATATATATATATATCTTTTAATTTTTATTTATATTGATAATTCAACAATACAGTAAGATAAGAGAGATTTGAACTCTAGAGATATCTTTATTGAAAATCACAAAAGATGTCAACTAATTGAGATACAAGACTTTTGTCAACCAGTTTCCTTTATTCCATTATTATTCCAACAATGTTGTGCTGCACTAATCTAAAATGCCAATCAGCGCATCAATTAGTTAAATCCCAATCAGCTTTTAACTCATACTTTTTGTTGTCAAAGCTTTGATAGATACCAAACGATGTAATCGACTGGTAATTTATTGCATGGCCTGCATCACTGCTGGGATCGAAGGCATACCAGTTTGCAGTAAAGTGGCCAAATGACGCAGTGCTGTTAAGTTTTTCGTTTCTTGTAACATTCCACTTGTAAACATCATTGAATTTGAGCGAAATCTCAGGTTCACCAGCAATTTGAACCTTGACCGATGCGCCACCTGCAGTTATGGCATTTTTAATTTGAATCTCAGGCAACTTAATGTCAGCTGTTTCGGCAATTGTTATGATACTAACCAAGCAAAAGCACAATGCAAAGATGTGGGAGATGGCAAAGAGGCTTAGATTAGTCATTTTCGCAAGCAGATGGTGTTGAAATATTTGGGTATCCTTCCCAGTGGCGTGGTCAAGAATTTATCTTTAAGGTGTTAAATATAAAAATAGATAATTAATTTTTATTTTGGTCTAAAATAGTAATGTACTAGTGTCTGAATTACTGTCTTCCCTTTTTTTTTTTTTTTTTTTGAAGAATAAGTCAATAGTCTAAAACTTGCCTATGAAACTAAATTTTTTAAATTAAATTATCATCCGTTAAGTATAATAGCTAAAATTTTTAAAAAATACTAATAATTTAATAATTGCTAAATAAAAGACAAACAATCATTCAAATTTCAATGTATAAAAAAAAAAGAAATGATATGTCTACAATATTTTTACAATAAATCTTAAGTGGCAGGTTGTTACTTGTTGTTATTATTAGGACAAAAAAGTAATCTTAGTGTTAGTTTCAAATTTGAATCAATAACAACTAACCCATCTGTGATTTATTGTAAAAATGTTGTAGACGTAACATCTCTAAAAAAAAAATCTAATAAACTACAACCAAGTACATGTTATATTATTTTATCTATAAATTAAATAATAAAAAGTAGTATATTTTAATTACACAGCTACACACTACTTTTTGTAAAAAGAATCTTAACCACACACGTAATTCTCTAGGGGAGGAGAATAAGGATTGATGGGGACTGCAATTATTATTTACTTGTATCAATGTATTGTTACATACATTGTAAATGACGATGAAGAACTAGAAATACAGAAAAGAAAGAAAAAGAGGCAAATGGGGGGAGAGAGAGAGAGAGTCACCTGTGGACCTACAGCTGCGCCTTCAATCTATCTGCTGTTGCCGTGGTGCAAGTAAGCCCTAGAGGCTGGAAGTGTTAAAATTATAGATTTTTTTTTTTTTTTTACCTTTTATTTGTTGAGATAATTTTTTAAAATAAGTATGTGTTCATATTAATATGCTAAATGTATAATTATTGTAGTAATTTTTTGACATTTATTATCACTAATTGGATTGTATCCTATAGAAATGAAAGTTATATGTAATGTAATTTTAGAATTTCTTTTATATATTATCTGCTGGGGTATTGGGGGGCCAAAAGGATAAGTGCTCTTTAAAATTTTTTTAATTTGGTTAGCATAACTCCAAAATAGTCTGGAACCCATAAAAGAGTGATATTTATAATATTTATAATAAAAACTCATTTTACATTCAAAACAGCAATCTCCTGTTCTAGATTAAAATATGTTGAGTTCCTAACATAACACCATAAAGTTTTAAGATTATATATATATATATATATATATATATATATATATATATTATTGTCAATGAATGCTTTGCTTCTTGCATTGTTTCCCACGCTTCATGGCCCCAATTTCTTTCTTCTTAAGATAAGTTTAAAGGGTAAAGCATGGTGGGGTAGAGTATTTTTTCTGTAATCTTTTTTGGCTTGATCAAAAAGTCTTAATGTCCTCCAAATCACAAGGTGTTCTAACACTAAGCGTGAATCCCGGATAACTAGTGCTAGAAAGTAGATAGCCATGAAGACTTCAATCACTAAAATAATTTTTATTTATTTTATAATTGATATTTAAATAAACATTGAGTAGTTTAATTTTTGTATTAATTTAATCTTAGTCACGTTATGGACGCTTTCTACTCACTCTTGTTTAAATATACCCCTACTTGGTCGATTACTCATAGCCAAAGTGGATGTGTTAATGGAATTGTTGAAAATAGTGAGTGATTTACCACATCAACATGTTGTGAAATTGGGTTTGTCCATTGTGTTGTTAAAAATTTGAACTAATTATCTATGAATAGTTATGATCAAACACTTTATATGGAGTTATTCAACCAACTCTAGAAAATCTTCAATTTTTAGGCTATGTTTGGTTCAAAAAAAAGTGATTTCCGGAAATTATTTTTCTGCATTTATTGGTTTTTTGAGCGGTGAAAAATGATAGTCAATCAGAAATTGTTTTTCAGTTGAATGTAAAATAGAGGCACTTATGGCAAAAATTGGTTTATACTTTCATTTATCGTAAACCATTTTCCATCTCACCCAAAACTTATCAACAGAACCTCCACTCTCCCCCCCACTATCTGCCACCCAACCACTACCCCCACTAACATCTCTGGTCTCCAATGGCCAACCATGACTGCCGGTGGCTAGTGGCCATTGCCACGGTAGATCCTCAATCACAAATTTTTAATCTAAAATTTTTCTTTTTTGTTATTACTATTATATATGTGCTTGGGAGATGAGAAAATGTGAGAAAGTAGTAAAAAAAACGCCTTTCATAATATTTTTAGGTACGCAACCAAATATTGGAAATATTTTCTAGAGTATTTTTAAGAACATAACAAAATACTAGAAAATAATTTATTTTCCAAAAATATTTTTACTTGAAACATATTTTACAGGCGGTAAATATTTTTCATCCAACCATATAGGAAAAGGAAAGTAAAATGAAGAGAGAGAGAGAGAGATAGAGAGAATTCATTCTCCCTCCCGTGATCCTAGAAATATTTTATACAACAAAGGGGCATAAATGATAATACAAGAAACCACAGGGGTGTAGTATGATATTTTCCCATTTCCAGCAAACTGAGGATAACATGACACAGTAAACAGGAAACGGCTAACCGTGTTGGGTCTCTCTTCTTCCTTCTTTTTTTTGGTAAACACAGTAACATATGCTGCAAACCTCAAATTTCCAAAGAAACCATGTTGCTAACTTACTCATCAGCTCCCTCTTTCATATCCAACCCACCTTTTCCTTGTAAGTCTCTCTCTCTCTCTCTCTCTCTCTCTCTCTCTCTCTCACACACACACACACACACACACACACACACACATACCCTCTAGAAACACACTCATTTACTGTCTAATTTAATATCAGAATTTGGGGTGTGGAACTTCTCAGCATTTTGTGGGTATTGCAGCTTTTAGTGTGTTTTGAAAAATTGCCTCCACTATATTGTTTGCAGCTTAAAAAAAATGATGTCTTTTTGCTAATAAGAGCAATTTTTTCTTATTTTTGCAAATGAAGGAAAATTCTGTTTTAGGGTCTTTTGCTTCTTGTAAAAATAAGCCACTTAAACAAAAAGCATCTGTTCACTGTGCTTAAGATACTTATTAAAGAATATATATGCATCACTGTCATTTGCATTCAAATGATGCATGGTCATATAGCAACAATACTTTCTAAGGTTAAATTTCTACCAGAACATGCAGTGTTTAACAGTGACTGCCTGCCTCACCGTTTGATTTCATGAGTTGTATAATATTTATGATAAGGATATATTAACTGGGCACTAAGTGATGGAGATTGCAAAGTTTTTGTCTTCTCCAATTCAGATTCTCAATATTTTCTTGACACATAAGAAAATTGGGATAGGGTGAGTAAATTATTAGTCTTAAAATGAAAGAAAATTCTATAATTATTAATGACTGATCTCTTGCAAAAACTCATAATTTGGGAAACAGTATATTTATAATTTACAAAAATTCATATTTTGGAAATTATAGTTCTTTTATGAAATTTTTTTTACTTATAAAGCAAGAGTATTGCTGAAAATAGTCTATTATGATTGTTGTTGTTTCAATAACAAGAAATTTTTTTAAAATTCAAATAAATCCTTTTTGTTAATGTTTGATTTGAACCAAAAAGGTCCAGCAAGGTTCTGACCTCCCAGCTTATATAGTTCTCTTAGTGATCACAGTAATTCCCCTCTGATATTTCTCAATAATCATCACATATTTTACCTACTCTATTCTTGAATTATATGACAACCAGAGGTCACCATATACCTGTTCTCTCTTTGCAGAATCAATACACACTATAATCTTTAATAAGAAATTATTGGATCCTTACAACTTTTTGGGGTTACTGTGGTTGTGAGATTCTAAAATTTCCTTTTTACTCAGTAACAAAAGGAAGCATGAGCATAATCATATTTTCCATCTTCAACCATCTTTATCTTCCAAAATGAAGGGAAATAATTCTAATTTCTTCTTTTATCAATATATCTTATCTACACTGTATGGCAGACAGAATTGTTTCAGTATGTACTATGCTAGGAAGTTTTGATACTCAGAAAAAGCAAATAACGCGTAGCTGTCCAATTCTCAACTTGAAAGATGAAAGGTTAGATTTTGATGAATTGGTTGATGGATTTTATGCTGTAATTGCTGAGTTTTTTTTTTTTTTTGGTTAACAATAAAAAATTGTTGCTTATGAAACAAAATCATTTTCAGACAGAGTGGTTACACATCACATGTTGATGAGACAATAAGGCGGAGGCTTTTATTTGGTTTGGTCACAACAGCCTTGTTTCCAACTCTATCTTCTTCTGGAAAAACAAAGAGTAAGAATCCATATGATGAAAAACGCTTGCTAGAACAAAATAAGCGGGTACAGAAAGAAAACAATGCACCTGAAGACTTTCCAAGTTTTGTCAGAGAAGGTTTGTGTCATGCTGTTGTTGCAAAGCCATTACTCTTCTCTCTTTCTTTTTTTTTCTTTTTTTATTAAAATTCAATAGTTGGGGGTGTGGGAATTTGAATCGTAGATGTCTATGATGCAAAGGCATTACTTTGAATATAAGCTATGGTGTAACCAATAATTCATCTAGTAAAAAACTACCTTTTCAGGCTAAATATTGTGTCCTCTGACTCTGATCTTGAGATCATGGTCATATTAAAAGTGCAATTACACTTGTTTCTCTCTCTCTCTCTGCTTGCTATGTAATATCTTTGTGATTGATTACCTCAAAAATTCTGTTTAATCAAGATTCATGTTTGAATAAATTTTTCAGGTTTTCAAGTTAATGTAGTAACACCAGAAAACTACATAAAATGTGATTCTGGGCTTATATATCGGGACTTTGAAGTTGGTAAAGGTGATTGCCCAAAGGATGGTCAGCAGGTTTTACTTTCATTGTCTTTGATAGCTATGGTTTAGTTTCCTGAACTTTAGATTTTGATATTTTCGTAGAAGAAACATTCCAAAATTTGTTATATGATGTTAAGTACTAGAATTAATGTACATACTTTAAACTGTAGAACCAAATAAAATAAGTAATGTGCTGATATAAGGGAAGAAGAAAATTTTCCTGCAATCTCTGAGTATGGGGATTTATATATGGTTTGAAAATTTTCTCTCTTCCAATCCTAACCTCAAACCTGACGTGAGGTACTTTGCAGGTGACTTTTCACTATGTTGGCTATAATGAGTCAGGCCGCCGTATTGACAGCACATACCTACAGGGTTCCCCTGCCAAAATCCGCTTGGGCAATAATGCATTGGTACCAGGTGTGGAAAGAAATAATTCTGAATAACATGATAGTCTTGTCTGATTTCTTTGTAACCATATGTTGAGGTATCTCCTTTACCCCAAGGTTAAAAAAATATGGGAGTAGCTAAGCTGCAGAAGTTTATGCAGGATTTGAGGAAGGTATTCGAGACATGAGACCTGGGGGAAAAAGAAGAATAATCATTCCACCAGAACTTGGACCACCGGTCAGTTTCTCAAATCTCTGACTTATGCTCTCTTTTGTGTAAATTGGCCTTTTTCAGAGGGAATTAGCAGTTGCGTCAACAATTCCAACTTGCTAGTCTTTATGTTTATCTATGAGTTATATGTATGTAAACAAATGAAGAATCAAATCCTTTGATTCAATTTTTAAGAAACTCTGGACAATTATGGAGGTTTGGACAAAATATAATTGTTGGTGTTAGGGATCCAACTTGGGTCATGACAGGCAGTTGGGGCACAACATAATCATATTGCCTGACCAAGAATTGATTTCTTAAGTTCTCTTCATGCACAGCCTAGTAACTAAAATTTTGATGGAATGTTCCTCCAAGAATTTTGACACCCCCTCCAGTGTAGGCTCCTCTGTAGATAAAATTAATGCATACTATTTTTTAGTTGGGAGTTGAAATGTCATATTACTTGTGTTGGTACTGAATTTTTAAGGAATGAATGCCAAACTAGTGAGTTTATGAATTATGATACCATATGCAAATTTTTCCAACTATATTATAACAAAGTAACTTGGTTGATAAGAATATCTTGTTTTCTCAGGTTGGACCTTCCACCTTTTTCAGCGCAAAACAGTTTGAAGTTTTTGATGTTGAGCTGCTTAGCATTCAGACCTGTCAAAGGAGGACCATAGCTTTTTACTCTGATTTTGTGTGCAATTAAGTGATGAAGCTATATTGTGCCCATTTGAGTCCTGCATATCTCACCATTTTTTTTGGGGGTAATTGATAAGTTTTTGAATGAAGAAATGTCCTCTGCAACACGTGCAGGTAAATCCTTAAGTTCTCATTGGGTAATTGGTATATAAATGGCTACAAAATCAGAAACTTCTTTTTGTAAACTGAAATATTATGTTGAAAATTGAATGAAGATAAGTTGCACTAATGTAGAAAATTGAATGAAGATGAGCTTCACTTGTTTTTATACATTTGATGCTACAAAATATTAAAAGGTATGCCACTACTTTTTTAAGATCTGAAATATGACCATTCAAAGAAAATAGTGTCAAGCTTGGCAAATGTGGCTGCTACACCAGTGGAACAACAGTGGCTCAATGGCACTATGTTGATGATAGCTGCCAACTATAACAAATTTGTTGTCCTTGTCAAGTGGTGGGCAACCAAGCCCATCTAATGGCGGTGTTTGGTTAGCAGTTTACTATGGAATAATTTACTAATGCTTTTCAAAGAAAAAAAAAATAGCTGCAAAAGAGGCACCCAACATGGGCAGTGAAACCTTTGAACCAAAAAGCTGGCACCTAACATAGGTGGTGAAACCTTTGAACCAAAAAGCCTACTCGATATTTGCCCGTATCTAAACACAGGGACCAAGCAATTCTAGCAAAATTGGCTAAATTTTTGCTCATAAGACAGAAAAGTACCATTACGGAGGAAATACAGAAGACACTAACATGTTGCTCATGTTGCTATACCCCCCATAAAAGAAGAGACATGAGAATTGCGGAGGCATTCAACAGCCACTTACACTAGGGAATATAAAAAAATTCATTTGGAAAATTGATCTTAGGGAAGTCACACTACTCGATGATACCTAGTCACGTCCTTGTTTACCAGTGATTTACTTCATTGCTAGAACATGCTGTTTCTTGAATCCTAAATATCAATAAAGAAGAGAACCATTCCTACAGCTCGAAAAACCAGACATATCCAAAGTAACGCTTAACTGAGTAATCACTTTGCATGGAATATGGAAAGGAGTGCCCCTTGATCTAACACAATTTTTGTAGCTTGTAGCCAGATAATTAATATGATGTCCTCACGATAACAATCCATGGACCTTTTTTTTCTTTTTCGTTTTTTTTATTTAAAGAATCAATCCATAGACATGGTTCCACCGTGAATGATCGCTATATAGATGAATATTGTAATTTCCCATAGATTGTTCTAACAAATGTCTATTATGATACATTTGGCTACAACCTACTCAAATACACACTTAATACAAGACAACCAATGCTACAACAGATGACAACTCGTACAAGATGCACAAAAATTTCCTAAAGAAATAATCAAGCCTCTTCTACAGGTTCTAAAGGGGCCCTTTGATAGCCAAATGTCTCTTCTGTCCTCGGATCAGCATGATACTGCCCATAAAATGCATAAACACCAATTGTAATAATGCTAAGGATGACGAATCTCACCCATCCTTCATAGTGTAACTGCCCAAAGAAAAGAAAACAGATATAAATTTAATATAAAAGGTACGATTTCATTTCCTTGATTGATATCTTCCCTAGCACAGTTTTTATAAGATGTCATTTATGAGCATACCTGAGCAAATAAAAACATGTTCAAGAAGATGCAAAGAGCTGGCAAAGTAGGAACCCAAGGACAAGAAAACCCTGGCGGAACTGCATAATCCTGAGAAGAAGAACAAATAAAAAGGGTTTAGACAGAGAGAACTATATTCAATGCAAGTTATACATGAGTCGTTACACGTAATCAAATTAACAATAATAAATAAAGCTGGAAGACAAAGCCTACCATCCTATAAGCAGTAAGTAGTGACAGCATCAATCACTGGAAAACTATGAGACTTCCCATTCTCTCTCTCTCTCTCTCTCTCTCTCTCTCTCTCTCTCTCTCATGATAGTGAAGCAACTACTTCTGCACATCTATATGAACATAAATGCCCTAGACCTTGCCTCTAATATGTACTTCTAAGTTATAACACCAAAAAAGATTATGAGGTTCATAATGATAATTTTCAAAATTACAGATATACAATTTTGGAAATTAAAGAGTTTTCATGTTGTTGCCATTTTTATTTTTATTGTGTTCAGCTTGTCATACTTCTTTAGTCGGTAATTCCATTTTGGAGGCATTTTAATATTATAGTGCAGGCACCATGCAATTAGTAAAATGGAATATTCAATTTAAATTAAAGATCAATACTCACTTGGTGGAAAATGAGAGCAAAAGAAGCAATACTTGCTAGAACTACAGCTACAATCAGAAAGATAAACGAAGCACTGACACGGTAGAATAGTCCAGCACCAAAACCACAACAGGCAACTGTGATGAGGCAGATGACACCTTCCAGCCAAGATGAAGATAACACTTGACTTGCTGTCTTATCATTCCAGCGAAGAGTTATAACGCATGCTGAGACAACAGAATAGCCTGTCTGAAATGAGCCAATGTATACTGTGAGACGCAAATAGAGCAATTTTTCTAATGGCAGAAAATACGCAAGCATATTAGCCCTAATAATAGTGAGATCTAGTTTCATAAAAATATTGCAATCGCCCATTACAGAATGTCACTCATTGTACTTTGAACAGTTCCATCTTATGCATGAACTGAGGATAATGCAACGATGTAAATAGTACTTGCATGAACTGCGTGTTAGTTTGGGAAAATAAAAACTAGCCTCAATCCAATATAGATAAAATCTAATCAATAAACAACCTTAACATGTTGCAAACAAGAATTGTAAACTGACTTACCAATGTGCCAACTGAAAGAATGTGTGAGAGCACATGCACATTAAATAGCCCTGCCAAAACACTAGCAACAATACCAACCCAGACCTGAGAATGAATAGGAGTGTGGCGCTTTGGGTGTACTTTAGCAAATAATGCAGGTAGTAAGCCATCCCTTCCAAGCCCAAGATATAACCGAGACTGATCACGAGAAACATCCCATCATTTACATTGCCACACACTACAGGATGAGGGCACATCAATTATGTCAAAAGTCTAAAGTGTCTCACCTGAACATAAAGACCGACTAGAAGGGTTGTTGTAAGTCCAGCAACGGCACCTATGCTGATCAGAACTGAAACATATTTCAAGCCCTTGGATGTAAAAGCTTCAGCCAAAGGAGCATCTTCCCCGAGGAACTTGTAAGGTACCATTCCAGTTATCACTAAACAGACACCAATATATAATGCAATACATATGAGAAGGCTTCCCATGATGCCTATTGGCAAATCCCGCTGAAGGATCAAAGTAAAGAGGAAAAGAAAAATGTTAAACAATTTATAAATTTTTAAACCGACATATCAAAAAATAGAAATTCAAATTTCTAGAGTACTAATTCCAGAAGGCATCAAATCAATATCAATGTGATATACCTGTGGTCTCTTTGATTCTTCAGCTGAATTAGCAACTGCATCAAATCCAACATATGCAAAGAATACTACAGTAGCTCCAGTCAGAATTGATTTAACACCATTTGGAGCAAAAGGAGACCAATTTGAAACATCCACCTCAAAAGCACCAACAAAGACAACAATAATAACAATGATGATCTGCAGCAAAGTTGGGGTAGAATAAATATTCTTGTTTGAGTTTATAAACATTCGCTTGCTTTTAAAGAATGGGAGGATGGGAAGTGCACCTTTAGCGCAGTCATGAATGAGTTCAAAGCAGAGGATTCTCCAACACCCCGGCAAAGAATTATAGTAAGAAGCACTAGCAGAATTGGAGCTAATAAGTTGATAGATAGAGCTCCTCCTAGAAACTCTTCACCATTTCCAATCCAGTTTGGCATACCTTTGAAAATGGGAAAAAGTTCTAGAATTGTAACTACATAGCTTGCTAAGCTTCGAGCTATGCTAGCTGCCCCAATATGATAGTCAAGCATTAGTTGTGCAAATACAAGAAAAGCAGTAAGTTCATTGAAGGCTGTGTAGGTATACATGTATGCTCCCCCAACAAGAGCAGGAAAACGAGAAGCTAACTCGGCATAACAGAGCGCATTTAACACACACACTGCTCCAGCTAGCGCAAAACTAATTGTAACTCCTGCATTTTTAATAACAAATAAAGAGTAAGGTCACAACCAAGACCAATCACATAAGATACACACCAAAAAGTACAAGTGCCAGCAAACATATTAAAACAATATTTTAGATTTTATTAAAGCATATAAATGATGTTCTAAGGTACAAAAGATAATTACATTACTCCTTATTCAGATGCATTCATCACTACATTTTGTTCACAGATTCATTTTAACTGTCTTAACAAAAAGTATGTGACAATAAGGCTCACGGTTATCTTCAATCCTAAAATCACCTTGAACTGATGGAGTAGAATCCCAATAAACAAACCATGGTAAAGTTCATAATCAATTCAATCAAGAAAATTTCCCAAAAATCAAATGCAATTGAATATTCAAGTAATATACAAGAATTTCTTTCAGAAGTGACAAAGTTCGATTTTTTTTTTTTTCAGAGTCAGTGCAATCAGAGGGTATGACCTCACACTCGACCCCTTAATTACGGGGATGAGGATTTGCTTTTTGAATTATTCTTACCATGTTATTTTCTATGCTTCTTCCATAATTTTTTTTTTTTTTTAATTGTGAAGTCACACTATTCACCCAGCAAAAAAATCTCATCTCATGCATCAGATATATGCATCATCCCTCTCTTAGCGTGCAGACCCCACATGGCTATAGGCCCACACGCTAGGAGAGTGACGATGCATATAACCAATACATGAGATAATTATTGCAACCTCACACTCTACCCCATTCCCATTCTTACATATAGTGCCTCTTCCCTAATACAAAGTAATTTGACGATAGTGTCCTTAAAATCCTATTCGTCCCATGTGAAATAAATTGTTCAAAATTTCTTCAACTTTAAATATATTTGAAGTGTATTTGAATGAGGATATCTTCATTGACTTCTATGATGATTAACAAATAAGTTACCTAAGCTAAAAAGTGAAAGCTTTAAAAAAGTCATTTGCAAGCTAATGATGAAAAAAAAAAAGCTGGAATTGTAAGCTAAAAAAAAGAGACCCGTAAAACCCAATCCAAATGCAAAGAACCCCAAAAAAAAAAAAAAAAAATCATCCAACAAAATGGGAAGAAGCAATAGTAAAAAGACGAACCAGGGCCAACGTCGCGAGCGACGGTGCCGGTGACAACGAAGATGCCGGCGCCGATAGAAGCTCCGACGCCGATGAGAACGAGGTCGAGCAAGCCGAGTCGCCGGACGAGTCCATCGCCGACAGCACGAACGGAGTTTTCCGACGGAGAAACCTGCGGCTTTGTTCTGAGCGCCGAGGAGCAGAAATTAGACCACCACGTAGACGAAGACGAAGACGTAGAAGACGACGTCGTATTATAAGGAGCAGTAGTAGTAGAAGAAGAAGAATAAGAAGAAATCCTTGAATTTCTGTTGCTCCCTTTGCCTCGTCCCATGGCCGAAGAAACAGAGAGAGAGAGAGAGAGAAGACTTTTTGTTGTTTGTATCTAAATTATGGTTGGATCGTTTTGGGACACGGATTTGTGTAGTCGGTATTTATAAGTTTTTTTTAGTTCGAAACTGTGTGTTTGGTAATTTATCTACATAATTTAATATAAGAGATAAAAAGGAAAGTACGGCTTTTGTTTTGTTTGTTTTTTTGGGACCTACCAGTTGGGACTTGGGAGTATCATGGCACACGTATGTGGACTTGTTCTCGAACATAATTCACACTTTTGGATTTTTAATTGATTTTTAACTTGTATTGTCTGAAATTTTTTTTTTTTTTTTTATTGGAAATGGGAATATTTACACGTGCTAATTTGTAGTATGAGTTTTTGTTTTTATTTTGTATGGGTAACTAGTGACATTAAGAGCATTTGCAATGGGTCAAGAATACGCCAAATGTAACCAAAATTTAGCAATCAGATCTAATTTGTCTCAACCACCGGAAGGCTAAACATGAAAAAATGTAAATTTTTTTGGCATAGTACTACAGTATCATTGTAAATGTATGATGGTACTGTAGCACTGTGCCGAAACAAAATAATAATATTTTAATTAGCGTTGAAGTTCTCATTGATATTTGGTTTGAGGTCTCTCATTGATATTTTAGTGACTGTTGGAATAGTTGTTGAATTTGAAAAAAAAAATTACGGTTGGAAAGAAATAATAAAGAAAGATTAAAAAAATAATATTTTAATAAAATGGTAAAATAATAGAGTTTTGGGATGTTTGGTGTATTATAAAATGGTATAGTATAATTGATAAAGTAACTTTTTAGATTGGTAAAATGGGATAGGATGACATTTTTCATTGTAAATGCTATAAGGTTTTCTATTTTTTTTTTTTTAAATTCTAAAGAGAAAAAAAATAGGGTTTTCTTTTACTGTGCGAATTAATATTTACTGGTGTGGAGAGAGTATGCGCTACGTCAGATGGAACGGATATTAACATTTCGTTGTTGCACTTGTAGGAGATATATGTTTTTTTTTTTTTTTGGGGGTCTAGTCTAATAATGCTAAACGTGTGAATGTGGAGATCTTCAATCATTCATTAGCATATGCTCTGCAAGCATATAAAAGATCCATTGGACAAAATAATTTGGATGTTGATTTCTTGGGGGCTTTTTTTGGAAATTAAATAAAAAATAAAGGAAGAAATTAATTTTAGTCAAAATTGAATGAGGAATAAAATCTGCTTAAGCAAACAAACTGTTGAAGGCCATTTTTGTACGTAGACACGTGTCTTCCATTGGAGGGGTGACTTTGCTAGACCCAGATTTGTTTTGGGGAGTTCAATCCAGAACTTGACACTAGGCCGCATAGACCAATGACTTCCAATGCATTTTTAAGCCTACCAAGTAGACAAATCCCAAAATATAAGAATCGTGATAATAGTTGAAATAAATAAATAATATGTTTAGCATAATAGCTTTGATTAAATGATGAGTTGAATATCATAATTATTTATATTAAGTGATATCCAATATTAGAGAATAATTAGTTAAGTGTCAATGTCCAATAATGGGATGAGTCCAAAATAGTCCATATCCAGCTGTGGTTTATGTTTAAATAATATATATCCAACAGTGATTTATATCCAAATAATATATATCCAACAGTGGTTTATGTCCAAATAATATACATGTCCAGTGATGGTTTATGTCTAGGTAATATATGTCCAGTAGTGGAATGAGCTCAATTTGTCAATGTTTTTATATTCATTATAGAAATATTAGTGAATCCATTTTTGTTAAATAGTAAGATATTATCAGAGTAACTTGCATTTGGCGGTATAGTGATAATAAAACAATATGTACTCAACAATGTAAGTTTATAGATTGAGACATAATGACTTATCTTGATATGGTTTGGGGTTCAAACTATAGCATCACTTTATATGGCTTATAACTCCAGTCGTATAGCTTCAATGAGCTAATAACATTCCACTTCATAGTTTGTGGCTCTAGCCATATAACATCAATGGACTAATAACATTTCAACAGCATAATAAAATGAGTCCAGCAGTACAGTATGATATTATGAGTCCATTCATGGTGACTTCATGATTGAAGGGGAAAAATGGGTGCAATTGGAGGGAGGGAGAATATGTTCAGCCGTGTACATAGGTTGGTTAAGTTTATCCCCTTTATCATGCACTTAAATAATTTTTCTCATGTAATGCTCTTTTAGTTTTTAGTTAAATATGGGTGATATTGCCTTCCATGAGAGGGGCTTTTAGTATTATAAGTTCGTGTCTTTCATAAGAAGGGTTTTTAGCATTATAATTGAATGTCTTCCATGAGAAGGGCTTTTGTAACATGTTCTTGAAAGAGTGTTTGATATTTTTTAAGATGTATGAAGATGGTAAGAAATATATATGTTTTATGAGATATGATAATTGCAATATGTATAGGAAGTATGTATAGATATTTTGTGGGAAAAATGATTTGCAAGGTAAAGAGTTGTAATGTTTGTTTACTATGAGATTTTTGCAAGAGAAATGGAGAAGTAGATGTTTAGAGATATGGGTAGCAAGATAGATGTATTTTCTAAATATGGAGAATGAGTATAAGATGAGTAATGGTGTGTTGTGTTTTAGAATAAGAGAGTGTGGGAGAGATGGATAGTGGTGTTCTAGTGTGTTAGAAGAGTTGTGGCTTAGTCCTCTTTATATAGAGCCAAGTATGTAACTAAATGAGATTTAGTTAAAGGAATAATCAACAAATAAGGAAAAGTATTTGGCAAAGTAAGCGATGTCCTTAGTTGGTTTTTGGTTTTAAGCTATAAGAGGAAAATTTGAAATGCCAAGATTGCTAAAAAGGCTATACAGCTGTCTGTCACAACTGACATAGCAGATGATGTTAGTTGAATGATATCTTCTGCTGGAGGAAAATATTTAGCATTTAATTCATGGTTTGGCTGAAAATAGTATGATATCTTTTTATGTGATCTTTGCTTCTTTGGGTATAGCAGCAAGCTGTTGGGGTTTAGCATTAATGGGCTGATGATGTCATTCTGGACATGTGTCATTTACTGGAACTTCTGCTAATACCTTTTGGCTAAGTTTCATCTTTTGGAAAATTATATGTTTAGTCCATGGTTTTATTATAATATAATTTTAGTAAGTAACAAACTAATTGGTTGATACTTGATGAAGCTTTTGAGATTTAGTTTTTGGTCTCTTTATATTATGATATTAAATAGATTTTTTATATATTTAGAGATAGCCAATAAGATTTAGGCATGTGTTTGGGTTGTATTTAGATGAAAATAATGGTATAATTTATATGAAATAATGTAATTAGATTATATGATGAATATTAAGTCTAAGGTAATGGAGAGTTTTATCATTCTAAGTGTTTATGTGATATTGTAGGCTTACTAGATGTTAGTTATTGCACACTATGCCGTCAGAGTTCAGGGAATTGGGGAAGACATGCCAAGCAACATGTTTCCTTTATTAACTTTGAACCACTGGAACTTTACTAAACATATTTCTTGGCCCTCTAAACCACGAATCCCAAAATTCCCTCGATGAAACTCATGAGTTTGGATCATGAGCTAAAAATGAGAAAATGTGCCATAAGCTTGAACCATGGGCTTTGATGAGATAATATTACCATGAGTTTTGGACCATGGGCTTTGGCATCGTTTTGTGTAAATATGGGCTCTTTTGGGTTTTAAAAGATATTTTCCCAAGATCCATAATATTTTGATGTGGTGCGGGTTGCCAATGAAATAAAGTCATATGGCGTGAAAATTTTGTCCTCAACATACTTCTACTACTCTAGTAAGGGGAGAAAAACGAAAAGGTATGTGGTGTTTCTGTTCCATATAGCATCACACACACAGTGTGTGGGTTTTATGATTAGGTGGGGCACACACACTATAAGTGTGATGTTGTATGGAGCAGAAACAGAATATACTTCACTACTGGGTAGGGCCCACATACTGTGAGTGTGATGTTGTATAAAGTGGAAATATAATATTCTTTCATTGTTGAGTAGGGACCACATGCTGTGAGTGTGATGTTGTATGGAGGGGAAACATAATGTACTTTCATTGCTAAGTGGGGACCACACATTGTGACTATGATGTTGTATGGAGCAAAAACATAATGTACTTTCACTGTTGGGTGGGGACCACATGCTATGAGTGTGATGTTATATAGAGTAGAAACATAATATGCTTTTGCTATTAGGTGGGGCCCACATGTTGTGAGTGTGATGTTGTATGGAACGGAAACATAATATATTTTTGCTGGGTGGGTGGGGCCACACACTGTGAGTGTGATGTTGTATGGAGCGAAAATATAATATACTTTGGGCCCATGCATTGTGAATGTGATACTATATGAGTGGAAATACCATATACTTTCATGAGAAAAACTACATACAAACCACACAATTAAAAGCTAATTAAACCATTCTTTAATAAGATAGAAACAAAATTTGGGATGCTTCTTGGTCATAGTTAATAAAAAAATGTGACAACACTCTTCATTAAAACTAGAATTTCCTATTCATCTTTCATGATTTGTATAGCAATGACAATGGGTAGGCTTTTTTCTTTTTAGAAAATTTATAGACAACTTTTGCACAACATTTTTCATAATTTCGAAACAATAATTGTGAGTAGTAAAGAAAAAATTATGGATCCATATACAAATGATTGTACACTTCACACAGTCAACCACTTCATCAAATTTATGCACAAGTTGTGGTAGAAAAAGTTCCCCCCACCCCCGCCCAATTCTAATATTAAGAGTTAAGCCTTTTTAAATGGATAAGGGTCAAGTTTGGATTCAAATTTAACTGGTAAGTGGTTTTGAGTTTTTTTCCCCATAAAGGACAAAGGGGTAATATTAGTTTTTTTTTTTTTTTTTTTTTTTTATTACTTTCATATGTTTTTCTTAGTAACCATCATATATATATATATATATTTTTTTTTATCTTCTCATGGATAGTGAAATTATTTATTTATTTATTGCTAAATATTGTTCATTGTTACCAAACCGTGGTTAGGGTTTAGTCCATAAAATCTTTTAAGAATTTGGAGTAGTTTGTTATTGTTGTCCTCTATATAATTTGGAGTATTCAATACCTAATTTTTGGTGATAACATTACCTCTTTTTCCTGAATCGAAAACAAAATAAACAAAAACACTTGGATAAGGATAAGGCATCTCTAATAGCACTAAGTTGGAAACATAGAGTTGGAGATTCCTTGGACTTAAGGAGCCTATGAAAAAAATGAGAATCACCCCACTTAACATACCTTTTTGGCAGGTAATATCTATTACTTTTTAGATAAGGAATAGATTTTTCTTCCAAACTGATAAAATGCAAAGTGCAAATATGAATTTTAAGAAATTTCCAGCACATTCAATGAAGCATTTCAAAACTTCCAATGAAAACACTTTCTTAGTAAAGGAAGATATGATTAGCATCATAGTGCGATAGTTCACGGTTATTATTTTGATATATGATATAGCAAACGTTTAGAGAGAGAGAGAGAGAGAGAGAGATATGTGTATGAATATATATATATATATATATATATATATATATTAAAAAAAAGTAATGAAAGTTTCATTACTTTTGACAATTTACAAAGAAAACCATATTGTGACTCCAAAGTAATGATATGTTCAAAAGGAAGGATGAGAACTATTTTTAAATGGTTTATTAGTAATTCAATAGTTACGATGACAAATTGAGATTTAAATTCTGAATGTTTCTGTTAAAAATATAAAAAAAAGTATTAATTGAGTTACAAGTAAGGTTAGAACTATAAGGGCAGAAATTACAATGAGAGTATGCATGATAATCAAGATAGACATAAACTTTTTTTTTTTTTTTTGAGAAACAGACTATTGCTTGACTGTGTTACTTTTTTACATCCTAATAGCTTCTTCCCTATTGATGTAAATGCCTGCGCTATTGCTCTATTAACGCAAATCTACGTTGCTATTTGAAACTTTAAGCCTATAAGCAACTCATATTCTGGGCTTGAGTTAAAAAGTTTTGAGCCCAAACCGATCTGACTTTTTTTTTGGGCCCTGCTCTGGTCATATGTGATGCACGTGTTAGATGAATGTTTTTAATGTGTTTTAAAATTCATTAAATATTGACTGATGTACATTTTGTTTCTTGGTTATTATTTATGTCCATGTATTTCTCTCTCCCCCCCCCCCCCCAAAAAAAAAGAGTCCATGTGAATATTATAGATGTTTTGTGTGTATTGTATACTATATGCACTTGCTCCTTCGGGTATTTGTTAGGGGTGACAATTCATGTTCGAGTGTCGGGTTTGTGTCGTGTCAATTCTTGAGTATTTGACTATATAAGTCAATCCTAATCTGACATATTTATTAAACGAGTTAGGATTTATCAACCCTAATACAACTCATTTATTAAACGGGTTAGTCGTGTCGACCTGTTTATCATATTTTATCAAAACGAAAAAAAAAAAAAAATTGCATCATAAACAAATAAATATTTGTTAATTTAAAATTCAGAACTAATGAATAACTGCATCACAAATAATAATACAAAACTAAAGCTTATCTCAATATTACAAATAATCAATCATAATATGTCAAAGAAAATAAACCACAACAACTAATAAGTTTTGTGGGGCCAGAGAATTTGTGTCTCGGCCCACTTTCCATTAGGGCCCAGGGCCCACGCCGAGGAGAGTAGTTGCCGAGGACAAGTAGTGAAAGACCAAATAGCCTAGAGATGCAGCCGAAGATGACCCTGTCCTCAGTATCCCAAGGCCTAAAAGGGAAGAACGACATGTCATCAAAGGCAGCCTCCAAAACGCTCCTAAAAGAAAAGGCGAGTAGAACGAGACTCGCACAGGGGTACAGTGTGGGAGGGGTTCAAGGAAAGGACGTCACCTCCGCATTGAATGCGCCAACAAACGTCCTATCCACGTTGATGGGAAAAGACCCCTGAATAGTGTGACTTCGGTTATTGCAACTAACAGAAAGTAGAGAGAGGCGGCTGATGGGACAGGCACTCGAGTAGTTACCTGCCTGATCGACAGGTGGAAGGTTAGGATCAACTGAGAAAGGCTATATAATGTAAGGATTCATGCGCCAAGAAGGTGGTGGAAACAATTATAACCAAAAAGTGAAAGGAATAATAAGAACATGAAGCTCAATGGACAAGGTCCATGGACAAACTTAGTTCACCTCTGTGCGTCCACCATGAACACCACGACTAACCACTGTCCGGTGACCAAGGCCTAGCCTTTCAGCCCACGCTCTACAAATTTTATTGTTTGGGCCTCAAACGTTCGAACCCAATAAACCAATTGGGGTCGCTACAAATTGAGTCCTTACAATTGACGCCGTTTGTGGGAAGGCTTGTGCGTTGGCACAGGTGGTGGCTCGAGCTCCTATCAAACAGGGGCCTGAGAAAACCCCTCCGTCATTTCCAGCAACAAGCTATTGTTGTCTTAATATAAAGATCCACTAGGGGCTACGCTTCGAAGCACTAGTGGCGTGGACAGTTCTAAGGGGCTTCCAACATCAAATCAACGCCCCACACCTTGGCCGAGGGGCTAGTCCTCGAAACTTAATGAAAATCCAAATTTTGGACAAAACCAAGGTATTGCATGGTTCTTGGATTCAAACCTATGGGGAAACCAACTACTTAAAGAAAATCCAAGTTTTGGACAGAACCAAGGTATTGCATGGTCCTCGGACTCAAACCTATGGGAAAACCAACTACTTAAAAAAAATCCAAGTTTTGAACAGAACCAAGGTATTGCATGGTCCTCGGACTCAAACCTATGGGGAAACCAACTACTTAAAGCAAATCCAAGTTTTGGACAGAATCAAGGTATTGCATGGTCCTCGGATTCAAACTTATGGGGAAACCAACTACTTAAAGAAAATCCAAGTTTTGGACAGAACAAAGGTATTGCATGGTTCTCGGACTCAAACCTATGGGGAAACCAACTACTTAAAGAAAATCCAAGTTTTGGACAGAACCAATGTATTGCATGGTCCTCAGACTCAAACCTATGGGGAAACCAATTACTTAAAGAAAATTCAAGTTTTGGACAGAACCAAGGTATTGCATGGTCCTCGGACTCAAACCTATGGGAAGCTAGATACTCCAAGAAAATCTAAGTACCAGGCTCGGCCTAACAACACACTCGGCACCTCGGATGATACCTTTGGCTCCCCAGAAGTATGTTCAGATACAAGTTCAACGCCCCATGGGTATGGGTAAGTTAGAATTCCGGGATGTGATCCCAAATATATCATATGCACAACTATTCATACATGTTAAGATAACTAGTTCAAAAACCAAGAGATTCGTAACAATAGTAAATATAGGCAAGGGCAACTAACATGTAATTTAAAGGAAAAAGGAAGAAAAGAATTTCATATATGTGGTCAATGAGTTCAACTACAAGCAAATTCTAAAGTCTTCAAAACAAAAGGGAAACTAGTTAACAGCTAAACTAGAAACAAATACAAAAGTTGGCCAGGGCTTCTACTTCTTCGATTTCGTTTTGGCCACATCTTGGGAAGGCCGAGCAGGACTAGCCTCGGGGCCCTGGGAGACATCCCTTTCTTGGGAAGGCTGAGCAGGACTAGTCTCGATGCTTTTGGGGACATCAGTAAGGGGAATGGCCTATAGGTGCTGAGCAAGGATGGTTGGCTCCTCGGCGCCAGAGATCTGAATACTGACCGTAGACTCGGCAGCCTCTTTAGGCATCTCGGGATTCAGACCTCCAGGTGCTTCTGTCGCATCATGAGGCCCTCCTCCCTCGGTCGACTCGCCAAGAGTGACGATGATCTGAACAGCTTCTAACTGAGCAGCCTCAGCCTCCTGTGGAACGCTCATAGTCTTGAAGCTGGCGGAGGCGGTCTCACGGATGGCTGGAGGATAAAATACGCTTTTCGCCTTCCATAAGTCGGACGAAACTTCCACCCCAGCTCGTTTGAGGGCCTCGTCCCAAACCTAGGAGCAGTATAGCCTGCATACTCCAGGAATTTGAGCTTTAAGGGCTGGGTTTCAGCCACCCCCGCCTCGTAACCCTCCTCCTCGACCTTGTCCTTAGCAGTTTCGGCCTCAGTTCTGGCAAACTCAGCCTCCTGCTTGGCCCTCATGGCTTCATCCCTGGCAAATTCCGCCACGCCCTTAGCATTGTTTGCCTCGATCAATTTCTTATTTAAATCACTGATCTGCCCTTTAGCAATCTGCAATTGCTCCTCGGCGGCGAGTAGGCGCTTTGTCTATTCCTCGACCTGTTTTTGGGCACCAGTCAAACCTGCCACGACACTATCCCGGGCTCGGGCAGCCTCTTTTAAGTCCTCCCTGGCCTTCGCGAGGTCAGTCTCGAAAGTTTTGAGGGTCCGTGAAACATCTATACGTTTACTGCGCTCAAGCTCGACGGTCTTACTCTGCCCCTTAACTTCTTCCTCCATTCTATAGGTAGCCTGGATAGCCTGCCAATTGAAGCGAACACATTATGAACGAGAATCTAGGAGCAAGAATCGACGAAGTTATAAGTTTTAAGAGCCTTACCATACCAGGTACCTCTTCGCGTTGAGGAACACTCCTGCATCCTCATATTCTTCAACTCTTCCATATCAGTAGGAAGCAGCAGGGTCCTCCCTAACGTGTTGGCCACATAACTGCCTTCACCATCTCGAAGGTTCCTCATGAACGCGTTTTCCAGCAATGGCTCCCCGTGGAGCATTGGGGCGGGAAGCCAAGCACTCGACGCGGATTGGGTTTCGATCCCTTTCCCCTGACTTTGGTGCCCGATCTTTAACTGTTTTTGAGCTCGCGGGGTTTCGTCCCTTTCCTGAGAGGATTGAGATTTTCTCCCATCCATGGGTTCCTTACCCTTGGGACTCCTCTTTCTCTTTAGGTCGGCAAGCTCAGGCCGAGCAGATAGAGCTGATTGAGGAGGAGCATGAAGTTTGGGGCGGGGAGATTGTGACTGCGACTTGGAAGAGGAAGACCTAGTCTGTACAGGCTGGGGCTGGGGTGGGGGAGTTAGAACACTGGATTGCGGTTTTCCCTGTTCACCCTTCCCCGGCTGACCCTCAATGAGGTCGAATAAGCTGGTCGAGGGCTTTCTCTTAAGACCCATCTCGGCTTGAGAGGATGTTCCCGCTGGCAACAGTTCCGCTTCGGATAAGTCCGAGTCGCCTAGGTCACCAAAAGGATCCTCGGATGGGTCAGCTTGGTCAAATGCCCCAAGTCCCTCCTCGGACAAACCCAAATCACCTTCGTCCTCCGCTGCCCGGTGAGACGGGGAAGAGCCCGCCAACGAGATGCCCTCCGGGACAAGAGATCCTTCAAATATCAAAAACCCGTTCTCGACTATAGTGATTTTCGGAAGCCGAGGATTGTTAGCGCTAATCACGTGCTTTGGGTCAGCAAATGACTTCTGGATGGGATTGTACCCTAAGATTTTGTGAACGGCTTTGACTTGGCCATCCTCGTCATTTACAAAAACCGCCGCTTGAAGAACAGTCTCTAAATCCACTCGGTTGATCAGATGAAAGTGTCGGTAAAAGGCATGTGGATCTGCAAAAAAAAAAAAAAAAAAAAAAAAAAAAAAGGGCACGTACATGGTTAGTAACCAATCCACACCAAATTAAGATGCCGCAAAGGAGTGGCACCCTCCTACTCTTTATACCCCACCTGGTTCTCCCTCTACCATTGGGCAAGGAAGGCCATCATGTCATTCCCCAGATACGATAAGAAAGTCCTTGTTCAACCCTTTGTTGGACTCGGGGAGGCACTGGATTAGCCAAACCCTATCGTATCTCGTCTTCATGTAGTAGGACTTGCCTTTCAAATTTTGGAGATTGTAGCACCAATTTAGGTCATGATGGGTTAGTCTTAACCCCATTTTTTTCGTTTGAGGCATCCACACAATCCAGAATCTTAAACATATTGGCAGCGCACTGGGTGGGAGCCAATCGGAAATGCCTAAGGTAACTCTTCATTATCGGCCCCATGGGGATTCTCATACCCCCCTCTACGAAGGCGAGAATGGGGATTACCACCTCGCCCGTCCTTCTCATAAGATGCCACTCCCCCACTTTGTAGTGCCTCAAACTTACGTTGGGGGGAATCCTATAGTCGGCGATGAACTTTTTCATCACCTCTTCGGTCTCAACCAACTTTTTCAGTTTAACCATCTTAAGGAGCTACTAAACAGATTTAGGGGGTGACGGGAGAAGGAGAGGAACAAGATAAAAATAAACCCAGAAAAGAAAAAGCACGAGTTAGTGAAGGCAGAGAACTTACAGAAAAGAGGAAAGGTTTCTTGGACAGGCTTTTTGTGCTGGAGATAGACTTGAATTTGGATGAAAGTTTGACTGAACCCAGGATACGTGCGCTAAAACTCTTAAGTGCAAAAGTGAAGAGACAAATCAGTTCCAAAAATTATTTATACCTCACATCGAGAGTAACTGCACGAATTTTCCCGCCCATAAAGGTAAGGAAATCTCCACGGTTAGATCACCATCGCACCGTTGAACGTGGGAAGCACAGAGCCGCCCGCATTTAATGAAGACACGTTTCACCTTCCAAGGCCCCAAGAACGTGTCTCGGGCAGACGAAGAGTCTCTGGAACTGATAGGTGATTGACAAGCTTTAACAGAGGCCTGATGTCATCAAAACCCTCTTTTCCGTCCGAGGATCCGGACAGCAGGATTTTGAGGGGCTATTGTGGGGCCAGAGAATTTGTGTCCCGGCCCACTTTCCATTAGGGCCCAGGGCCCGCGCCGAGGAGAGTAGTTGCCGAGGACAAGTAGTGAAAGACCAAATAGCCTAGAGATGCAGCCGAGGATGACCCTGTCCTCGGTATCCCAAGGCCTAAAAGGGAAGAACGACATGTCATCAAAGGCAGCCTCCAAAACGCTCCTAAAAGAAAAGGCGAGTAGAACGAGACTCGCACGGGAGTACAGTGTGGGAGGGGTTCAAGGAAAGGACGTCACCTCCGCATTGAATGCGCCAACAAACGTCCTATCCACATTGATGGGAAAAGACCCCTAAATAGTGTGACTTCAGTTATTGCAACTAATAGAAAGTAGGGGGAGGCGGCTGATGGGACAGACACTCGAGTAGTTACCTGCCTGATCGACAGGTGGAAGGTCAGGATCAACTGAGAAGGGCTATATAATGTAAGGATTCATGCGCCAAGAAGGTGGTGGAAACAATTGTAACCAAAAAGTGAAAGGAATAATAAGAACATGAAGCTCAATGGACAAGGTCCACGGACAAACTTAGTTCACCTCTATGCGTCCGCCATGAACACCATGACTAACCACTGTCTGGTGACCAAGGCCTAGCCTTTCAGCCCACGCTCTACAAATTTTATTGTTTGGGCCTCAAACGTTCGAACCCAATAAACCAATTGGGATCGCTACAAATTAAGTCCTTACAAGTTTATTTACCTAGAGTTTGACAGGTCAAACAGGTTCCATGTGATGGACACTAACCCAACCCATTTATTAAATGGGTAAGTCGTGTCAACCCGAATATGACACGAACCCATTAAGTCTCAACCAATTATTAACAAATGATTTTAGAACATTTGTTAACCTTTCCCTTATTTTATGACTTCCAAGTTAGGAGGTAGTATTTTCTGTAGGAGATCATTTTTTGTGAGTGTTATATTAGGCACATTATTTGTCACATTAATTTATAAGTTTTATTTAATAAAATTTGTAATATCTTTAAAATTTTTCTTAGTTTTTTTCCCAAATTAAGCTTGAGTTGGCATGGCTAACACTCTAAGGCTAATTTCTATATGCTTGATGTCTTGATGCATGTTAAGCCAGTATTTGGACAACGCACCAATTATGTTTGTTGTGCCTAGTTGACTATTAGTCCCTCCATTTTAGTATTGTTGATGCCCACTTTTGAAAAAGGGCCTAATAGCAAAAAAAACCCAACAATATGAAGAAAGTGAGAAGAGAAAATAGTAAAGTAAGCCCAGCAAGCTGGAATGGCAGAAATGATGGCCAACAGGCCCACTAGAGTAATAAGAGGTAAAGAGGAAGTAAATGGGTTGAGAAAGCCTAAGGAATGAAGTAGTAAGCTTATAGGAACAATAAGAGGTAAAGAGAAAGTAAATAGGCCGGGAAAGCCTAGGAAATGAATTAGTAAATTCATTGGGTTGGCTTAAAGGCCAATAAACTTGAAAAGTAATAAGAGGTAAAGATGTGGTAATTGGGCCGAGGAAACCCTAAGAATTTAGCAAAAAGCCCATAGAAGTAAAAGAGGTAAAGAGGAAGTGAATGGGACGAGGAAGCCCGAGGAATGAATTGGGCTGGCATAGGAATGTTGGCCAACAAAACCCAAAAGAGGTAAAGATGTGGAAAGTGGACTGGCATAGCAGGAGCATCAGCCCGTAAGCCCACGAGTAACAAAAAAATAAAAGAGAGAGAGGTAATGATATAGCAGAAACAACAAAGTGGCCTAGTAGGATCCCTAGCCAAGAGGCCCACAAACATAGGAAAGAAGAGAACATGGGCTAGGCAGGAAGGAGAGGGCCTTCACCCAAGCAATGCCCAACCTAGGGAAGGAGTGAAAAGGCAAGGGACATGAGCTCAAAAGCCCATATGTCCTTCACGCCGCAAGAGTTAAACACCCATCAGAACGTATAACAGAATTAGACAAACATGGAGGTAGCAGGAATGGCATGAAGGCCAGAAAGGAATGGATTCAGACAAAAGTGGAGCATACACAAAGGGCCTAGGCACCACCTACTTGTACCCAACCAATACATAGGAGGTGGGCCATGGGTCAAGGGTATTAAAGGGTGTGGTCTAGCGGTGGGGAGAAAGATGGAGTCTATTTTGGGGTTCTCGCTCAAACTTCTTTAGATAAATGTCCTGCTAAGATGGTATCTCACTCAAAAAAAGTAAGAATGAGCTGAGACCACTTGATGCATGCCATAGAGGTAGGTGAGAGAGAGGCTTAATCCTTATCCAAATGAGAGTAGTGAGAATGGAGGAAGGTAAGAAACAAGACAAGCCATTTTGTTTGGGAATGAGGAGTGGTGCAGCCAACACATTCAATACAATGATAGTGGCTGGGCAACTGACAGGCCAGTAGGTAGTCTTGGAAGGACACCCATAAGGAGCCAAAAGCAGTTGAAGGGTAAAAAAATGGAAAATCCCATCATCACAGACAATATAAAGGATGGTAGCTGTGAACAGTAGAGGTTCATCAGAAAAAAAAAAGGTATCATCACCATGAAAAGAAATAGAGGTAGAACAAGGAAGAAAAGGAGGGAAATGAAAAGGAAAACACAGAAATCAAAGAAAAGCATGAGTGATAGGAATAGAGGCATGCATCAATAGGCTACCAATTTCTCTCCCTCTTGATAGACCCACACTTTGAGAAATTAAGAATTAGAGTTTAAGCCATCTAGGTCATTTTTCCAAAGTGCATAACCTCTATGGCAAAAGCCTTCTTTAAGGTTACTCACATTGGAGATCGACTCCCTTTTTGGATTTGTATTTGCTAAATAGCTAAGTCCATTTCTTTGGCAGATGAGTTTTGCTTTTTTGATTGATGAACGATTAGTTTGTTACCTTATTATTGAATTGCTTGCCGTAACTTTGTTATTTGTGGTTGTATTATTCTACCATAACCTTGTTAGATTCCTTTGTCCTTTTATTTAGGCGCTAGCATTATTTGTTAAATGTTATAGCTACTCTGCTACATTGTATTTCCTGTTGTAATATCTGTAATAGTTGTTCCTGCAGTGGGCACGCCATACACTTAGGACTCCTGCCAAGGCGTGTTTATGTTAGGATGGCCCAACTTGTGCACAAATTGCCCTAAGGTGTGTTTCACTTAGGCCAGTCCCAACTCTTGTGGTATAGCAGGAGAGGTCAAAGCCCAACAATACAAAAGGCCCACCACATGTATGAACAATACTAACACAACATTTTTTTTTTTTAACAATTTGTTGAGAAGACAGATTTTGATTAGTGCAATATTATCTTTATTGAAACCACTAATCACAATCTGTCATCTCAATAGTTGTAAAATTTGTTGTATTAGACTTATTATCTCATCCATATGAAAGCTTAGCTATAATGAAAAGACAATTTTTGAGACTAACCTATATGATGTAATGATAAGTCAATACCGTTGAGCCCTTTGACTAGAGTGATACGTACAATTTGCATCTCACAATGAAGAGACCGTGGATTCAGATCCTAATGTTGTAGTTCACTTAAAAATTTTGTGAGCAATATATATGGTAAATTTATTTTATAAAATACTAGTGTAAGTTGGGGAAAAAAAAGTAGAAAACTAGTGTAAATCAAAAGATCAAAAGAAAAGGAAATTGTCGATTTACTTTACTTTGAAGCCAACTAGCTCTTATCATGGTTATGAGTTAAGATTTTTTCGGAAAAATTACGGAATAAATCCTACAGGAAAAAAAAAAAGTCATTTAAGTCGATAAAATTTTTTACAATACCAATATATTTTATTTCATTTTTTTTCCCAAACGAGACCAAATTTCTTATACCACAAATTGCCTGCGCAAAAAAACTTATAATTTCTTTTTGAAAAGTTTTGTGCCGTGTTAAGACTTTGTAAATATAGCCCAATATGCATGAAATTACAAGAGTCAAAGAAAAGTTAAGTTGAGAGAGAGAGAGAGAGAGAGAGAGAGAGAGAGAGAGAGAGAGAGAGAGAGAGAGAGAGAGAGAGAGAGAGAGAGAGAGAGAGAGGGAGGAGGTTGTCTTTGACTTGTGTAATTTATTTTATTTTATTTGAGAAACAAGACAATGCATTTCATTAAGGAAGGCTATTGAGGTCGGCCTAAAAAACCGATAAAAAGTCTGGTGGTACATCTTCCATCCAGACGGTCATATAAGGTAAAGATTTCACTTTTCTTGCTAAGGAATGAGCCAACTTATTACACTGTCAGTGTACAAAGGATAAATTAAAAGCTAAAAAATGTGAGCTGAGGAATAGAATGTCTTGTGTAAGGTGTCCATACTATGCCAAGTTTCTGTCACCATTCTTCATTGCTTTGAATAGGATCTCATTGGCACCTTCAAGTACTATGTTGTCAAGACCAATTTCCAGTGCAAGCTCCATCGCTCTTCATGCTACCAATGCCTTAATCTCGATCACAGTGGCTGGCAGAGGGAGTTGTTGCGTTAGTGAAGCCATTACGAGGCCTTCACTGTTTCAAATTACAACCCCCAGGCCAGCTTTGTTGTCTTAAGCAAAAGTTGCAGCATCATAGTTGATCTTGTCCCGCGGGGCTTCCAGAGGAGACCAGGATGCTTGCTGTTGGCTTCGGTGCAGTGATGAGGTCGCTGGAGAGGCAAGGGCTTTAATTTGTCGTTCCCGAAAGTGCTCTAGTATTTTGTTGAGGGGCAGACCGCCTTGCCTAATTGGAGATTGTTTTGGTGATTCCACAAGTTCCAAAATGACAAGGGAGAACAGCTCCAGATCCTCATTACTTGCAAAAACAAATTCAATAAGGTCAGTGAACGTCCTGCTGCCTCTAAGTGCATCATGGTACCACATTGGAATTTGTCTCCACATGGAATCCAGCACTGGGCAGCAGTAAAGGGCATGATTTGTGTCTTCCTAGTGCATTTTGCAGATATCACACAAGTTATCAGTGGTGATTTTGCGGCGGACTAGGTTTGCTTTGGTAGGTAAGGAATTCGTGTAAGCTTGCCAAACCTGGTTCTTAACCTTGTTAGGCACTTCTAGGACCCGTATTTTTTTCCACAAAGGTTTCATGGATTTTGTGTCTGATGGTCCTGGTTATTGGATTTTATTTGCTTCCTGTAAGAATCAATATCCAGACTTGACCAAGTACTCTCCGTCTGGATTAAAAGGCCAGATCAGAACATCATCTTGAATGGAGCGACAAAGAGGGATATTCTTTATAATAGCAGCCTCAAAATCATAGAAAACCTGGTCAATCACTTCCTCCCTCCATGTTCTATAAACCGGGTCAATCAGGTCACTAACCCAAACCGTAACTCCCTCCTCAAGCTTTGGAGATATATTCTAGGATTGTTCTTCACAGGGAGCCAGTTATCTTCCCAAACCTAAATTGAATTCCCCAGGCTGATTCTCCACACTACTCCTCGCTTAATAACATCCCTCCCTTTAATTATGCTCTTCCAGGCATAAGATGCATTATTCAAAGTTTTGGCTTCCATCACAATAGTAGTTGGAAAAAATTTGGCTTTGAAAACCCTATAGAACAGTGACTAAGTATCATGTAGGAGCCTCCAAGTTTGCTTGGCCAAAAGTGCATTATTGAACATGACTAAGTCTTTAAAACCCATACCCCCCTGCAATTTGGGTTTACATAAATCTGACCACTTCACCCAATGAATCTTTCTATTATCACCTCTTTGTTCACAAAAAAATTTATGAATTAGGAACTCAATCTTATTACATAGTGTAAGTGGAAGCTTAAAGCATTGACTTGTATAGATTGAATCATCCTTTTTAAGATTTTTTTTTTTCTTAATTTATCTTAATTTTTATAAGCATATTTAGTAACTAATTATTAATCCTATTATAGGGTTATGGTTATTTTTTTTAATTAAATTTATAATGTATTTCATGTAGGGGTGTCCACAAATCGGGCCGGGTCGGGTTTGTGCCTAACTCGGACTCGACCCGAAGCTGTTGGGTGGGTGAAAATGGAACCCGCAACCAACCCGGAATGTTAGTCGGATCGGCCGGTTCGGGTCGCGTCGGGCTTCGGGTTATACCGGTCGGTTTTGGGTTTTATCGTCAGTGTCTTCGTTCTGGCCGGATCCGTCGAGATCTGGCCAGATCACGGTGAGATCTCGCTAGATCTCAACATGATCTTGCCAGATCTCATCGAATCTAGACTAGATCTCGATGAGATCTCGTCGTATCTCGTCTGATCTGATGGGTTTCAAGTAATTTTTTGCCGGAGAACTCCAAGTATCGTCGATTTTTGTATGTTTTTGCCAGAGAACTCCAAATATCGTTGGAAGTTTTTGACTCTATGCTCGGGTTGGGTTGCTCGGGTTTTGGGAGAGGAAACCCGCCAACCGACCCGAAGACATTAGGTTCTATGGGCAGCGACTGGCCACCGATCATCGAAGTGGTCAGTTCGAGCAGTTTTCGGTTCGGGTTCAGGCAGGTTGCTTGATTTGGTCGGGTTCCAAGTTGGGTTGGATAGTCCTAATTTCATGTGTTATTTCTTGTCCCCATCATGAAGTTTGATTGTGGTTAACGCACTACAATTAATAAATAAAACATTAAAAAAAAATGTAAGAGTGAATAGAGATTTTATTATAAGTGATTGGAGGTTTTTATTTTTATTTTTATTTTTAAATCAAATGATTGGAATGGTTGAAAATAGGACCTATTCCTGTCCTATAACATATTAGGACAATATTCTTTTTGAAAAAAAAGTATGACTTCTCCTTTTCTGCGCCAGCCACAGTTGATTTAATATTTTACATAAAGCAGACAAGACTTGTGAAATGCAATACTTACGTTACTTTTACACAATTGTAGATAAAATGTCAAAACACTTAAAAGAAGAAGAAGAAAGAAAAAGCTTGGATTTTTTAGCCTACATGTTTGATATTCATTTTTCTGTTCTAACTTGTAGTAATATAAGGTGGTTTTACTACCAAATAATCAGAGAATTCATGGTAATGCTCATGATGTATTTGATTTACGTGTTTAAATAATGTAATTTGGAACTTATTAAGTCAAATTGGAATTTTTATTTTGTATCGTGGGAATATACAACATCCTACTCACGATGAGACAAAGTACCACCTCAACAAATAGGCTAGCATTCTTTTTTTTTTAGCAAAATCAAATAGGCTAGCTTATGATCCACTTAGATTGAGGAAGAGTAAGGGGGAGTAGAGTAGAGTAGAGTAAATTTAGTACAAAATCAGCTTATTTTTAGCCAACTCTGTTCTACTCCCCTCCACTCTTCTTCCTTCCCCCCTCCATCCAAACAGGCCATTAGGGTAAAATCAATGTGACATGACTTATTAAAGAACATGGTTAGTGTTGAATTACATGCTCTTTTTTTTGGGGGGGAGGGGGAGGGGGAGGGGGAGGGAGGGGGAATAAAACTTTACCCTCCTAAACTGTATCCCATTTCATAGTTTTCTTATCTTCCGAAACTATGAGAATGTATACTTATTTTCTTAAACTATTCATTATCTATGAGATGGGATGCAAAATGTTACATGGGTAATAGTTTAGGGGGGGTAAGCGTGCACTTTCATAGTTTAGAGAGTAAGTGTTATGCAGATAATAATTTAAGGGAAAAAATATGTATTCTCATAGTTTATGAAGGGTAATTAGGGGTGTCAATGTTCGACCCAACCCGCGAACACGACACGAACCCAACACGGTTTTTTTCGGGTTAGGGTTGGGCCTTAATGGGTTTGGGTCATAAACGGGTCGACCCGAAAGCGACACGATAAGAAACGTGTCATAAGCGGGTCAACCCGCGTAACCCGCAATAGACACATTTGACACGCCAATTTATTTGTGTCAAACCCGAAATGACCCACTTAACACAACCCGTTTAATTCGTATAACAAATAAATAATTATTTTATTTTAGGTTTGTCAAATACCTTTTATATCCAACATATATTTTAAATTTAAAAAGAAAAGTAAGTAATTACAAATGAGAAAGGTAATCTTATTTGTTTCATTAATTATTATTACTCTTACATTATTATTATTTAGTTCTTATAAAACTGTTGAGGCATGATCATATTTTGTAACTGCTAATACTTTTTTTTTTTTTTGGCATAGAACTTGTACAAATGAAATTTAATGAGCTTGTGGAAGATGTTATGAACTTGGACATCAACAAAGAATCTATGGATGATAATCGTGGTCATAGTCTGGATTAGTCTACTATTTGCTCAAATTCTTTCAATATTGATACTTAGCATTTGGCGAGTTCCAAGGATATTATATTTTTGTTGAACTATGTTATTTTATTTTTATTAAACTATGTTATTTTGAATTTGGGTTGAAGTGTTGCACTTCTTTTGGAGTGTAAAGAATTATTTCTAGATGAATGTTATATTTTTATTGAACTGTATTAGTTTGAATGTGGGTCGAAGACTTAAAGTGTATGCACTGGTTTTTGGGATGTAAAAAAAAATAATTTATAGATGGATGTTATATTTAATATTATGCAGGTTGAAATGGGTTGTGTTACATTCGTGTCAACCCAACACGATTCGTTTATTAAACGTGTCAAATGGGTTGGGTCAGGTCAACTCGTCTTATTAACAAGTCGGGTTAGGGTTGAAAGATCCTGACACGATTATTAAATGGGTCGGGTTAGGGTTGAGCCATCTAGTCTAATACCCCTACCTCGACACGACACGAACCCGACACGCTAACCCGAATTGACACCCCTAAGGGTAATTATAAATAATATATAGTTTAGGAAGATTAAGTGTAATTTAAAAAATAATTAAATAAAATACTTGGATAGAAGAAAGAAAAAGCAACCTTCTCGAAAACCACACAAATATGAGGTGACTCCTACCAAAATACATGTATAGGCAAATTTAGCAAAATTGTGGGCAACACAATGTGCTTCTCCATTTTCGTGATAATAAAAATCAAAAAGTGGGAGTTAGGTTATAATTCTATTTTATTAGACTGTGATGAAATAATAATAATAATAATAATAATAATAAATTATTATTATTATTATTATTATTATTTGCTAAATGGTGATGCCTATTGGGTATTGGCTATTGCCAAACATCATAGTCTGCCACATATGCACCATACTTGGATAAAATCTTGCATCTTTCTAAATTTGGCAAGTTCGTGACTAAAAATCTTATTGAACACGAAGCCACATAACTCGCAAGAATTTATTGAACGCAAATAATTACATACTTGGAAGGCATTGTTATTCTTTTTTGATCTATAAAATTAGAGTAATGTTGATGTGACCAACCTTTTATTGGTATTCATTTAGATCCACAATTAATATCACTTTTTCATTTGCCAATAATCACTCACCACATTAGTAATTTGTAAAATTTTTTATTAAATAGTTTGTATTTCTAGCATTATTCATAAATTTAACCACATGAAGGCTTTCCTTATATACTAGCACATTTTTTGGGAAAACAATTAAAAATCATTATTCTCTTACTAATTATTTATAATATAAATTAATCTGGGGAAACAAATTCAACTAGGGTCAAAATGTTAACATAATGACTACATTTTTAAATTCTTATGAGTTACTCATATTTCATATGTATCAATTTTCGTAGGCCAAGAGCATTATAGTTTAATTGACACCTCTTGACGTTTTTATTGGTGAAGTCTAGGGTTCAAATCACCCCATTGTTGTAATTATCAAATTATAAAATTCAACACCTCTCTCTCTCTCTCTCTCTCTCTCTCTCTCTCTCTCTCTCTCTCTCTCTCTCTCTCTCTCTCTCTCTATATATATTTGTAGGCGACTTCCAAATACATCACATATATTGTTCAAAGTCCTTTTTATTTGTTAGAGTTCTTTTTAATGCATTTTTTAGAGTAATATTACTCATAATCCATCTTTTTTTTTTGGGTAAACTGGATTTCATTAATAAAAACTAAACAAGTTCAAGGTGAGGCCTTTCAAAATACGTGCCAATGGCATTAGAGTACGATAACATAGTAAGGTCCCCAGGGGGATCATCAAAAACAATAAGTCCTACTGTTGGCTAGCTCCTTTCCTTGCCAGCTTATCAGTACATTGATTTGTTTCCCGGAAGTAAAGCTTGATCGTCCACCTTGGAATCAAGTTGAGAAGGTACCTGCAGTCCAAAATGAGAACTGAGTGAGCAGTTACTGCAAGCACTCCCCGAGACCCAGTCCACTACCACTTTAGCATCTAAGTCAATTTCAACAGCCTGAAGGTTTAAAGAAATACACAGTTTCAGTCCATCTCTCAAAGCCCACAATTCAGCCTCCACACTCGAAGCTGTTTCGATAGCTCTAGAGAATCCCCAAACCCACATTCCATTATGATCCCTTATAATTCCACCTCCACCTACCAAACCTGGATTTCCCAACGCAGACCCATCTGTATTCAGCTTATGCCATCTCAACATAGGTTTGCTCCATTTAACATTTATTGGATATCTTCTAGCCACACTCCTAACGCCCCCAGCGCAAGACATATAGAATAGAGCCATATTACTCATTTCCCAACTTACCATTGGGTCCAGCTTCTTTAAAAATTCTTTTGTTATGTTGCATCCATAAACCCTATACGCCAAATGCAAACTGAACATCCCAAGGAATAAGAGTCCTTTCCTAAATTTTTGAGTAAGCTAGATTTGATTTAAGCCAACTACACAGGTCCGAATTGAAGAACATGTCGTTGCACTGAGGGTTATTAGTCTCAACCCATAATTTTCTTGCATGCTCGCAATCTCACAAAACATGGATGATTGTTTCGGTTTCCCTACCACAGCTTTCACACATTCTATCTTTAAATATTCCTTTTGTAACTAACAGGTCTTTGACAGGTAGACTATAGAGATAGCATTTCCAAATAAAACATTGGATTTTTGGTGGCGCTTCAACTTTCCAAATCCAATTTCCTGCGAAATCCTCACTAACAGGTCTTCTCTAGCTTATACGCACTCCTCCCATCAAAAAGGCCAGACGAGGAATAGGCCCAACACATGCTATCAGTGCAGGTTTCAGAGAAAGGGATAGGGATAACCTTAATTTTTTGTTGGATCTCACCAAGAAGCACAAAGGAACAGCTATTTGTGTTCCATACCCCATCATGATTCAAATCACCCACCATAACCGATAGATCATCTTGGTTTAGAGGTACTGAAATAAGCTTTCTTAAAGGCCCTTCAGCTAGCCATTTATCCTCCCAAAAGCTTATAGTACTATTCGCCCCCACTAGCCATTTCGATCCTTTAAGAAAAATCTCTTTCCCTTATTTCATAGTAGCCCAAGTTCTAGACCATTTCCTCTCTTGATTTGCGTATTTTCTTTGTAGAAATTTAGCCCAGGCTTGATCCTTCTCCACATGCATCCTCCAGTTGAGTTTAGCAAATAATGCTAAATATTTTGGTCTTGCTTCAGACAAGCAAAGTCCACCTTCCTTCTTTGGTATTGTAATCTTTCCCCAGCTTACACTTTGAAGCTTTTTTTTTTTTTTGGGAGACAATCCCCATAAAAATTTCCCGCTGGTTTTGTCAATAGCATCAAGAGTTTTCCCCGAGAGCATAGCACCCTGCATAACATAGGCTGGGATTGCTCCCAAAACCGATTGGGTCAGCACCACTGTTCCCGCGAAGGAGAGTAAATGAGCATTCCAAGCAGCTAATCTCCCTTGAACTTTCTCCAAAACAAAATCAAACTCTTGATTTGTTAATCCCGGCATCTTCAAAGGGGACCCCAAGTATTTCCCAAGGTTAGGATTAGAATGCAAATTAAGGCATTCATAAAGGACTTCTCTTTCTTCCTTGGGAACATTAGGGGAGAAATAAACACGAGACTTCTTGTTGTTAACTTTTTGTCCCGACAACTCACAAAAGGTATCAAGCGCATCTTTGATATTTTGGCAATTTTTCCTACTTGCTTTGCCAAACAAAACTAAGTCATCAACAAAGAACAGGATCCCAAAGCTTTGAATCCCATTTATCCTTAATAATGAATCCCAAGACCTCCATACAAAAGATAAAATTGTAAAGGGAAACTGGATCTTCCTGTCTAATCCCCCAGGAAGGCTTGAACTCTTCTTGGGCCCCTTCATTCACAAGCACCTCAACACTCGAAGAAGTAACACAACTCATGATAAAACTCCACTCCAACCTGTCATAGGCTTTTTCTGAGTCAATCTTGATAGTCATACTTCCCATTCTGCCTTTCTTCCCACTTGTGGTATGTAGGATTTCTTGGGCTATAATGACATTATCTATGTCTTTCTTTCCTAGCACAAAGGTAGTTTGCATTGGGGAGATGATATTAGGCAACAACAACCTTATTCTAGCAACAATAAACTTAGTGATAACCTTATATACCGTATTACACAAACTAATTGGTATGAAAGCTCCCCAGACAATCAGCTCCAAGTCTTTTTTGGAATGAGATTGATGAGGGTTTTATTAAGGTGTTCAGGAACCTTACCCTTTCCAAAAACATCCTTTACTAATTTAATAATCAACTCCCCAGTTAGCAGCCAAAAGCATTGAAAGAAACCCGCATGCAAACCATTTGGCTCAGGAGCTTTAAAAGGCTTAAGAGACCATATGGCATCTTGAACTTCTTTGCTAGTAGTCGAGGAGGAGATCTGGATAGCTTCCCATTAAATATTTTTACTGGCCAATTAGCAATATCCCACTATCTTCTATGCCCAACCTCCATGCTGGTAGTAAATAGGGAGATGAACCACTCCCTCACATTACTTGCCACATCCTGTACTTCATGTTTCCAAACTCCATTTGTCACACCCCAAACCCAAAAGGGTCTAAAACATGAGAAAAACATCCCAAGGGTATCTGTAGATTTTTCCTTTTTGGCAAATCAAACTATAGGAGATCTTTATTTTCCGTTCTTTTTCACAGGATAAGAATATATAACTATACTAAAATCTCCACATTACAAGTCAGAGTTCTATAACACATTTACAAAAAATAACTAAAAATCATGTACCTCCACATAATACATGAATATATTACAAAACTCATTAAATTACACAAAGTCACAATCTTATCAAGATTAAGGACCTTAACATCGAGTCTAGGCCTACCACGCCAAAGGCTAACAAACCTCAAGCGGCCCACCTCCAATAGAATTAATCAAGGTCTCGTTGAACATCGCAAGATCGAGTCACCAACCATTTACAGCAAAAGTCTCCAAATTTAACATAGCACTCTAATCATCACCAAAGAAGTAAGCTCCATACCCAATGTATAGCTAGTAAATCTGAAAAACTGTTAGAGGGTGGGATGAGCTAATGCCCAGTAAGTAGCATAATTAATGAGAGTGGGGGAAATGCAAGTTTCATTTTCAATAATAATAATATGACATGACAAGAATAATTGAATATTGAAACAAAAATTTTCTCAAAATAGATATATTGAAACTATATACTATAATCTATGAACATCAAAAATATAATTTCTAAAGCCATAATGTCTAACATAAGATAAATTATCACAAATATACCACACTACCACATATACCGGTCAGGGGATCCACCCATTTACAACTGGCATGATATTGTCCTCTCTGGTATGCAGACTCTTTGCCCCATGGACAGTAGCCTCACTCATACCCTCAAGGTTTTTCTCTCCTCCCATGGGCAGCAGAGAGAGCGTGTCAAATAGGACCTCTCTTGCATGTGGTCTCTTGGCCCCATTGGCAGCAGCCTCACCCATACACAATCAAGGAACCTTTTCCCCCCATGGGCAGCAGGGAAGAACACATCATCCAAAGTGAAAGGGCACTGATCTGGATTTGATTCCATTGTCACAAAGACTACGGAAACCAAATCGGGTGATCACAAGGAAATCATACATGGCATGGTGTCAAAACCACATAAAGCTCACGGGTATACACTTTCTTTCAAATACATAGTTTTTAGCCAGGTAATTTCAGAAAAATCTTAAATAATCTAACTTCCACAAAATTTGTAAGATTCTCAACTTCATTTTTGTCAAAAGATTTTCTAACAATTTCCCACATATCAAGACAAGATAAGCATCTTTAAATTTTCTAATATACCATAACATCCAAGATTTCCTTATCAAAGATTAAATAAAAGATGCTCATTTTTCCATATCAACAATTCATGCATTCCCCAAATGCAATACCAAATATGATGCATTTTCATATATATAATCATATATATATATATATATATATATATATATATATATTAAGGTTACGACACAATAGTTTTTAGGAAAATATAGTTTCCATAGGTAATTTCCAAAAGCGTGTCTAACCCAAAAATAACATTTATGCAACATTATTATTTTTCAAAAATCCCATTAAAAAGTACTTACCTTGCAACCCGCAAAAAGCCTAATTCTCCAAACTCCAAAGGAGATTAGCTAGAACCTCAATAATATCAAGCAAACCTAACACAATAAGCATAAGGTTTAAAATTGTATCTAGCTACAATTTAGGAATTGCCAAATAAACACTTAATTAGACAAGCCTAGTATTTAACCTCATCAATAATAACATATTCCACTTCTAAAGTTTCTCAACAGATTGATTCACAAGGCATAAACTCCAATTATAAAGTTAACCAATTTAATATCATCTCCAACATTATGACTAACTTTCATAAAATTTACACTACATCAATAAGAGACCCATGAAAGTAAAATTGAAATATCCTCAAAGACAAGAAATTTAGAACTTCAACTAACTCCAAATAAACCCAATGGCAATGGAAAATTAGATTTACCAACCATCACATGTTATAACTTGAAACCCCTAATTCTCCAAACTCCAAAGGAGATTAGCTAGAACCTCAACAATATCTAGCAAACCTAACACAATAAGCATAAAGTTTAAAATTGTATCTACAATTTAAGAATTGCCAAATAAACACTTAATTAGACAAGCCTAGTATTAACCTCATCAATAATAATATATTCCACTTCCAAAATTTCTCAACAGATTGATTCACAAGGCATAAACTCCAATTATAAAGTTAACCAATTTAATATCATCTCCAACATTATGACTAGCTTCTATAAAATTTACATTACATCAATAAGAGACCCATGAAAGTAAAATTGAAATATCCTCAAAGACAAGAAATTTAGAACTTCAACTAACTCCAAATAAACCCAATGGCAATGGAAAATTAGATTTACCAACCATCACATGTTATAACTCGAAACCCCTAAATTTTCCACCATAAATAAACCTTAGGTAGTCATCATTAGCACAAACCATATATCCACTGATCAAATAATTCTACCAATACAAAACCCATACATACAAACACATAAATATCACTTCCAATGCTCATAAATCACATGGGTATCATTATTAAAGCTTAGATAAACAATAACCTCAAGCAAAAGTGTAAAATCCACCAAAAAGATTAGAAATTTTTACCTCAAAAAAAGGATGTGAAGGTGCTTATGGGTTCTCAATAATTTTCCGGTGATCTTACTAGAAAATGATGGTGGAAATGGTGGTATGGAGGTACTACCGGGAGAGTTTGAGGGAGTGAAGAGAAGTGTTAGACAGGAAATGAAAAAGAAGAAAAAGAAAGAAATGAGAAGAGAGAAGCTGGTCAAAGAGATAAGGGAGAATTGTGAGATATGTGGTGGGAATGGGTGGGGTGGGTGGGGTAGTTGGGAGGCACATGTGAACTTAAAATCTAGTCTTTTTTTTTTTGCTGATTGGGACGTTACCCCATTACAATCAACCAGAGAGACAATGTTGTTCTTTTGCCTTCGAGCTAGAGTAGAAATATGATAAAAGGAAGTGTTACGATCTCCATGAACTAGTCGGTCCACTCGAGATTTCATTACCTAGAAATCCTCTTCAATCTCTTGAACCTCAGCATACTCCCTCCTTAGCTCTTTCTCAAAATCAATGAGAAATTGTGAGGGCTTAACACTGTTAGCATTTTGAATCCCCTTAAGTCTTGCTATGATTCTCCTTTTCCTAGCAAAGATATTTCCAAAGACATTTGTATTCCATATCTTTGCTACAGAAGTGAACTTGTTGATTGCATTCAATAAAGGTTGGGAATTTCTCCAAGAATCTCTGACCACATCTGGGAAGCCCGGGTGTGATAACCAGCAAAGGCGAAAGTGAAAAGGTTTGAGAATGTTCAAGGCTAGCTTTTCCTCAAGCTCAACCAAAATTGGGCAATGATTAGAATTAACTCTTGTAAGATGCCTGACATTTGCTTCTGGATATAGCTATCTCCAGCTAGCATTGCAAAAGCTTCTATCCAATTTCTCCTGAATAAGCTCTGTTATCTGCCTTAGGTTCAACCAAGTGTACTTCACTCCATTGAAACCCTTATCAATCATTCCATAATCATTTAAGCAGCTTTGAAACTTCATAGCTCTCCTCATATTTACAAGTCGACCCCCAAAATTTTTAGCCCCCTTTAATATGTCATTAAAATCCCCCATCATAACCCCAGGTAAGTTATGGTTAGCAACAGCAAATTCTAAATTATTCCATAACACATATTTTTCCCTAAATCTAGGACTAGCATAAACAGCTGATAAAAGCCAAGAGAGGTTTGAATTACTAGCCTTCACCATGGCATGAATTTCTTGCTCTGTGGACGCAAGATGAGTCACTTCAACAGTCACAAAATTCCAAAGAATCCACAGACCACCAACATAGCCTATAGTATCCGTATGAATAGCTCCATCGAAGGGTAACCTATTGGTAATCTCCTTAGCTCGATCCCCACCAATTCTGGTCTCTGTAATGATGAGAATATCAGGCGATGAATCTTTCACCATATCCCAAACTGTCTGGGCAAAATTTGGGCTAAGAGCCCCTCTACAATTTCATACCATTATATTCATCATTAAACGGATGATAGGTAACAGAACAACATCAACAGTGGTTCACAAACCCCCTGACTCAGTAATGCTAGACCTGCTGCTTTCATTTCTCAATTGGAGACTTCTTCTCCATGTATTAGAGTCATTGAGTGCTCTAGGACTCCAATCTCTTCCTCACATGACCTGATCATTAGCACACTGGTCTTTGTGGGATAAAAGACTTGGATTAGCCTTTTTGCTAGGAGATTCCCAGCCATCTTGACATCATTGGTGCCTCCACCATCATCCTTCACTCTATTATGTTGACTATTGGTATCAATCCGCATAAAGTTGGCAGAGGATAGTGGTGGGACATTGTTCTTCAAATGTGGGAATTTCTCTCTACTAATGTGGGTCTGTCTGAGAGGAATATCAACCATGAGTTCGGCCATGTCTGCCATGCTGGGTCTAATATTGGTAAGGACCTGATTTAAGCACTAATGGTTGTAAATGGGAAGATGACTTTCCAAGCTTTCATTAGGCCCATATCGAACCACCCCATAATCTTCGTTGGACTTGCACGAATCATGTTGAAATTTGCATTTGATAATTGAATCACTTTCCCTTGGAGATTGATTTCCCATTATTTCTGATCTTCCATCTTCATTTCGAGCTTGTTGTTTTTTTTTTTTTTTTCAAATTTCACCCTCTAAGAACAAGAGGTTAGATTTCAATTTCTCCAAGAAAGTGTTTTTTTTTTTTTTTGAAAAGTTTCTAGATAGGAGCACCTCTCCTTTCTTTTTGGTTTTGTTGTGAGACACACTAGACAGCAGCCCTACAGAGGTTGAGGTCCTAGCCCCTTTAGTTTTCTTGACACTTCCTTTGTGTGTCATGAACTACCTTTCCCCATCTTAGCTCCATTCTCCACGCTACCTATCAATGCCCCATCATCACTAACCCTAGTTGATGGGCTTAAGACATTAGGATTGCTTTAGGAAGGGCCCTGATTGTTTTTCCCCAAGCCACACTTGTTGTAACATCATTTAACCCTAGACTAGCTGGTTGAGAACCAACTAAACCAAGCGATTTATCATTCATCACTGACTGGTCGTTAATCACAGGCCCATTTGCCTCATGTTTAACTTCCTGTTTCTTGGGCCTAGGCCCAGCTTTCCTTTACATAACAATGGTCTAGGGTTCATACATATCTTCCTCTGCCGGAATAGTTGGCTGCATCGCCCCTTCCTTCCCATTACTCACCTTATCAGTTGCTACTAGAGCTTGAATAATGTAATGGTAGTTGGTCCTTTTATGACCCAAACTTCTACATGAGAAGCACAGGGAGCTCAATCCTTCATAAAAAATTTGCTAAACATATTTCCCAATGAAATATGCTCTAACAAGAGGCTTTTCTAGATCAACCTAGACACAGATTCTAGCAAACCTCCCCCTGGCCTCCATCACAGTGTTGGAATCTATTCTAAGCACCGGCCCAATGGTGCTTTCAATCTCCGCGAGGATCTCATTATCATAGTATTCTATTGGAAGTTTTGGGAGTCTCACCCACATTGCAACAGATGATACACAAGTTGTGGAACGTCTAAAGCTTGGTTCTCAAACCTTGATAGATAGGAAATGTTCCCCAATAAACCCCCCTTTTAGAACTCTATCATAATCTTCCATCTTTTCAAACCTAATGAGAAAGAATTCCTTCTCCAAATCCACACAGTCCATTCTTCCATGTGGTTTCCATAAACTTATCATAAAGAAAATGGTAACCAACAGACCACCCAAAAACTTTAATGACAATAACGTTAGACCATTGGCCCTTTATGCAAAGCTTTGTGGACTTTGATAGCCTAACAACAGCAACCCCTTCCACTAGATTGTTCATCTCATCATCTAAACATGCATCTTCTTCCATATTAGCCTTGAAACTAAATGCCTCAACATACGCTCTAGGCAATGAACTTGTGAAAGTTTCCTTGTAGGAACCTTGTTTCCTTTTAGGAATACCATCAGATGGCTCCCCATCCCCATCATTCGAGCCGGACCATTTGCTCGCTTTGTGCTTCTTTCCAACTCTGCTTTTTCCTCATAAGACCTCTCAGAGAACTCACACTTCATAGAGAGAATTCTTTAGTAAATTATTCATAATCATCTTTTTTTTATTTAAAAAAATTTCATCCACTTGTCATATTTTCTTGTCATAGAAAGGCTTTTATAGGTCACCTCACCTATAATTCAAAATATATTATTGGTTTGTTTAACTTAAAGAAACTAAATCAACTTAAAAAAAAAAAAAAAAAAAAAAAAAAAAAAAAAAAAAAAGAAGAAGAAGAAGCTTACAAAACTAATCTTTTTAGTCGTTGCATTCACCCTACAAACAAACTCTAAATATAGAATATGCCAAGACGAAACAAACAAGTTCATCATCACCCCCCTCCCCTTCCTCTTAAACCTGGTGATTGCATGTTAAAACAGAATTACATGTTTAAAAGAAAATAAAAATGTGAGAGTTAGATTAAAGTACACATTAAACAATTGACAAATATATTTATCAAGTGGAGAATGATTTGTTTGTTTGTTTGTTTCTAAAACAAAAATGGATTAAAAAAAAATTAGTTGGAGACTATGCCTTATAAAGGGTGTATCAATTATTCGATTTTCCTCGCATTCCCAAAAAAAGAAAAAAAATCAATTCCCCCAACCCAAACCTCTTTCTTGGACTTATAAAATTATAGCAAATCCTAATTTTTACATTGATTGCAATTATATGTACAAAAATATGTCATTTGAATAGTTTCTTGTTGGTTACTCCTAACCGTAAATGCTTTTGATAGAAAACAGAAGTTACAAAACTTTTAACATTTTAAAACCTTAGTCCTTAAGAAGATAGTTATGTTGAAATGCATATCAAATGAGAAGTGCTATGTCCACAATATTTTCACAATAAATAATAGGTGGTTAGTTATTATTGGTTATAATTTGAGTCTATTACTAAAATTACTTTTTTGCCCCACCAATAATAACCTGCAACAATTTACTACTTAGAATTTGTTTTGAAATTATTGTGAAAATGTTGTGGACATAGCATTTCTCATATTAAATACCGCATAACCTATTTTTCAAGGAAGAAGAAATTTTAATTTTCTTGGGTATAACAAAATTATCGTCAATGACCTTTAGTTTAATTGACTTTGGTGTTCTTATTGGAGACATTCAAAATTCAAATTCCTCTCACCCACTTAAAATTGGACAAAATTTGGCTACAAACTTGAATTAGCCTTAAGCTACAACCAACAATAGGAAGATGACATATGTTCACTTACTAAATCATGCTTAAGTGATTGTATACAATTATTTTAAGTGAGTCCTATCGTTGGTTGTAGCCTTTATAGCCAAACTTCGTCCCTTAAAATTGATATTAAAAAAATAAACATTGATAGCTGAATATGCATAAATAACCAATAAATCTAATTGTAATAACATTTTGCGCATATCTTTGTATAAATTATCTAAATAGAATGTATTTTGAATAGCTATAATGAGCGTGAGTTTGGATAACGGCATAGAAGCGTTTCCAGCGTTTGCATTTTTGGCTGGGTCCCACGGCATTATTCACGACCCAGCCAAAAACACAAAAACGCGCATACAAATGTATTTTTGGGTCCCACAGTACTATTCACACATTTAAAAATTATTTTGGTATAGTGTTTTTAGCAATAAGTTTTTAGTTTTCAGCAAATAAGTAATATTCAAACACACTCTGAGTTGTCTGACATATGGATTCTATGTAAGACCTCTCCTAAGATTACTATTGTAGGAGCATAATTGATTCTCCAATTTCAAAAGAAATGATGATGATTTCTGTGGTAGGCCTTTTGTGATCTTGGGCTGGACTACCTCCTGCTACATTGGGCCTGAGTGTTCTGGATAAGAGAATTGAGACTGGTCCAATTGTAACTCACCTTGGTTTGGCTTGTGCACAAACTATGCCCCGTTTGCTAAAACTTTAGTCACATGCCCATGGTAGACAAAGTTGCTACAAAAGAGCTATGGCGGATAAATGTAATAAAACAATGATAACGGTAGTACGCTACTGTTAGGCAAAATAAGTAAGAGATTCTTAATTAAAAACATGTAGAAAGAGCACGTTATAGGTGAAATTGTAAAGACAAGAGAAGAAATGATAGCAATAAGTGGTAAAATCAAAGATGTAAAAGATCAGTTTGCCGTGTTCAATTGTGTTATGGGGCTAAGGCCAAGGAAGGAACCACTTCCTCAACATGGATAACCTCACAGGATAATCCTGATGTAGAAATTATCAACTTTGAGGGAATGGGCTTGAATGGCTTGTGCCTAAACAAGTTCTTTATCCTCAACAGAGGGTAGGCTTTTAGAGGGAGAGAAAGAATTGGCCTATTGGTGCATGCCTGCCGTTCTACACTCCTTATTTCTTTTCTTTCTCTTTTCTCTCCGTTTTTTGTTACTTTGATTTTTTCCCACTCCTTTCTTTCTTTCTCAATGCTTGCTTGTGTGGTGTTATGGTGATGGTAGTGCAGTGATTTTTCTCTAAAGGTCGCTATGGTTGTGGTTGTGTCACTACCTGCCATGACTGTTTTTTACCATTTTAGCCTTTAACCACTTTTGTCTAGTTTAGGGTGTTCATCCCAACCACCCACTGGTTTGTCAGTTGTCTAGCCACCACTACTTACCTGTACTAGCTGTGCCATTCCCCATTACCAAACAAAGAAAGCTATTTTGTTTGCTTGTTCACCATGGTATTCTCTCTTACTATCCCTCATAGTATGCACCTAGTGATTCCAACTCATTCTGCCTCCTTTTGGGTAGTATGTCATCCCAGCAGGACATCACCTCTAAAAGAATATAAGCAGGAACCCCAGAATAGACTTTTTCCCTTCTCCTCATTGTCAGACCATACCCTTTCTTACCTTTGACCCATGACCCACCACTCCTGTATTGGCTGAGTACAGGTCGATAGTGCCTGGGCTTTGCTCGTGCTCCACTTCTTGTGTATGTTGGAAGCTTGTTTGCTGCTCATGCGTTTGCCATGTCTGAAGGCTTATCTATGCATTCTGCCGTTCATCCTTGACCTCTTATGGCGTGAACTATTTTTTAATCTTTCATTCTTTATTGGCTTGTTGCCTTGCTTGATCATGGGGTTTTCCCCTTTTAGTCCATTCTTTGCTCCTTCCGTAGTCTTGTTGCCATTCCTGCCATGGAGTTATTTGATCCGTGCTTGTTGGGCATTTTTGGGCCTGCTGCCTTCTCTTAATGACTCAATATGGTCATTGGATTTATATTCATGCTACTTTGGGCTCTCTTAACCCATCACATTGCTCGTGGGCTCCTTTGTCCCATTTCTTTCTTCTTGAGCATCCTTGGCCCATTTGATTTCCTTGGACATCCTTGGCCCATTTTCTAACTCTGCATTCCCATGGGCTTTTACTAACTCTTTTGGGTTTTCTTGGCCCAATTATCTTATTCTTCATCCTTGGGGTTCATGGGCTTTCTACTAACCCCTTCCTTTCTTGCTTCATTACCTTGGGCTTGCTATGACCCATTCTCACTTTTCTACATCTCATAATGCCCATAGGTTTACTACTTCTCTCTCTAGGCTCCTTTAGGTCCATTTGCTTTCCTCAAGGCCCATTTATTTACTTTATGGGCCTATAATCCATTATTCTTGCCATTCGGGCTTAATGATTTTTTCTATTAATCCACTAACTCTACTTTGCCCATATTATTGGGCTTCTTCCTGCTACTGGGCTACCAAAACGAGCATCAACAATTTGCAATAAGACTGCCCTTCACATTATATATACATAGAAGCAAGTAGTCCTCATACTGGAAGGCCTATTTTAAATTTGATAGTAAGTTAAGCATTTGTTTGGGAGTTTGTAAAGGAATGAAAATAGAATGATTATAAAAGAATAGAAAGGAAATGAATGGAATGAAATTTATTCAAGTAAGGGAAATGAATGAAAAAGAAAGGAAAGTAATGGAATTGAAATAACTAACTTGTTTGGATCTTTTAAAATAAAGGAATAGAAAGGAATGGATGGTAAGTAACCATGTTTAGGATTAACTTAGAGGAAAATGAATGAAATAATTTAATGACAAAATTACTATTAGACTCTTATTTTAAAATAAATGGTTGAATATATAGGAGTATTTTTGAAGTTTTAGTAAAAAATTCATTAAATCTAATTTCATTCCCTCAAATTCCTCCAAATTGTAGGGGGAATGTAAATTTGAGGTTTAGAGGAGGAATATGTATTCCCTCCTATTCATTCCATTCACTCTCACTTAAAATCCCAAATAAGGGAATGAACTTTTCATTCACTCTATTAAAACTCCCAAATAAGGGAATATATTCTAAAATTATTCTTTTCATTAATTTCTATTCCATTCATTTCTCTCCTCCCAAACTAATTGTAATTTTCAACTTCTAACAGACATCTCTTTTCTTGTGTGTGTGTGTGTACACACACTATGTGAGACATTTTCTAAAATTTTATAACAAGTAGATGCATTGCACGAGCATAATCAATTTTAGTATCATTGGAAATAAATATTCTATATTGGATTTCTTATTGCTTTTGTTGTTAAATCGCCAATTATACCTTTCCATATATGGTTACCAGACACCTATGGAGAGGCACATTATAGTACTTGTATGCTTCTAGCTGGAATCTTATTAAAAATGGGAGCGTACTGATCAATATGGGCTGTTTATTTCTTTGTCTTCATATACTCATTATGGTATGGAAAACAAGTCAAAATGTACCATTAATGAATTTTCAATAGTGGATATATCTTGGTTAATTACATCACAAGATGTTTTTCCATACTTCTTCTCCATCCAAAGACCGTTATTATATATTGGTAGAGAAAAAAAACAAAGAGTAACTACCTTTTTCATAAACCACTCTTAACTCTGATCCCCTAATCTTTAATTTGCATTAATAAATGTACAACTATAAATTCCTTAACTAAAATTTGTAGTAGATTAATTTGCATAAGTAACTTAACCAAGTTTATAACAAGATAAAATACGTATGAAAATCAATGAATCAAACTTGAACATAACAGCTAAACTTAACTCAAAGCTCGAGTTTGATTCAAACTCAGTAACGATGTAAACTAAACAAAAATTTAAATAATTTAATCCTTGATTAGCCTCGATCACTTACATTACCAAATATCTCATCTTTTTTATTTTTATTTTTTTTTGGGTTTTAAATCCTGTAGTAATTTTTTTCCTGCCTAACCCTAACCTCTCTAAGGAAGAAAAAAAAGAAAAAAAAGAAAAAAGAAAAAGAGTGTTGTACAAAATCCCAAAGACACAAACAAGCACATGTTGTATAAGTACTTATATGAGCTGATGTGGTATAAGTACTTATATGAGCTGATGTTCAAATCACCGTAGATATTGTTTGTACAATGGTGATGGAGTTTGAGAAAATTGAGAATATAGGTTGCTCGCTCCCTGATGATGAGCTGTAGTTTCACACCGTTTCTTCTCTCTCTCTCTCTCTCTCTGACCCTCTCTTCTTCCCACATCAATGCTGTAATTCTCTTCTCCAATCCCACACATAAAAACTCTCTCTCTTTTTCTCTCTCTCTTGGTGTACAAGCACGGAGCACAAGCAACAACAAAAAACAACAAAGAAAGAAAGAAAGAAAGAAAGAAAGAAAGAAAATATATCTACATAGGCTTTAGGGGGAGAGGGGTAGACAATATATGCTATGAGGGTTTGGTTTTGCTCTCTCTCTGTCTGAAGAACCCAACTGACTGAATTCTCTCCTACCCTTTTCACAGCTCTGTCTCCTCTCTCCCTCTCTCTATTTTCTCTATCATCCATTGAAGCTCCATTGAAGCTATAGCTGCTTCAATGTAATTCCGTTAAGAGGTTTTTCAATACCATCATCAAGCTTGGAGCTTTTTAGGGGTTTGCCCACAAACCCATGTAGCTTTAGCTCTCAGGTTTGACAAATAATCATTGATTTTGCCTCCTGTATTGAATTTATGATTCTGGATTCTGTTGGATATTGGATATAGGTGGTGTTGCTGCAATTTTTGCTTTTGTAGAATGTTATGAATCTTTTGAAATATATGAGATATATGCTTACAATTTCATTGCTTGTTTGAGTATTAGGGTTTTTGAGGTGAAAAGGGTATTGATTTCTGGGTGTGTTTGTGTTCCTTAAGTGGTTTTAGGAATTGGGTGTCTGAGTTTAATGGTATATGTTTCTGGGTCGGACTTAGTTACTTCACTGATTATAAGATTGGGGCATTTGAGGTTGATTAGTGTATTAGTATCTGGGTTTGTGTTAATTGATTGAGATATGAGTCGTAGGGTGCGGCGGAAGGTGGCGAAAAAAGGTAAGGAGAAGATTGTTTTGCAGGGTTATCCTGATGTAGAAGATGATGTTTTGGATTTAGAGAGACAAGAGGATGTATATTGGACTAGCCTGCCTGATGATACAGTGCTTCAGTTGTTTTCTTGTCTGAATTATCGTGACCGGGCAAGCTTATCGTCTACCTGCAAGACATGGAGGCATCTAGGAATTTCTCCTTGTTTGTGGTACTCTTTGGATCTACGTGCACACAAATGTGATGCTGTTATGGCAGCTTCACTTGCTCTTAGATGTGTGAATCTTCAGAAGCTTAGGTTTCGTGGTGCAGAGTCTGCTGATGCGATAATACATCTTCAAGCTAGGAATTTGCGTGAAATAAGTGGTGATTACTGCAGGAAAATAACTGATGCGACACTTTCTGTGATTGTGGCTCGACATGAGGCACTTGAAAGCCTCCAGCTTGGGCCAGATTTCTGTGAAAGGATCAGTAGTGATGCTATAAAAGCAATAGCATTTTGTTGTTCTAAATTGAAAAAGCTTCGCCTTTCAGGAATTAGGGATGTTCACGGTGATGCCATTAATGCTTTGGCTAAGCATTGCCCAAATTTGACTGATATAGGGTTCATAGACTGTCTCAATGTTGATGAGATGGCTCTGGGAAATGTAGTATCAGTTCGTTTCCTCTCAGTTGCTGGGACTTCAAATATGAAGTGGGGTGTAGTTTCGCATCTTTGGCATAAGCTGCCAAACTTGACTGGGTTAGATGTTTCAAGAACCGATATTGGTCCAACTGCTGTTTCAAGATTATTATCATCATCACAGAGCTTGAAGGTTTTGTGTGCCTTGAATTGTCCGGTTCTTGAAGAAGATGCTAATTTGTCTGCCAATAAAAATAAAGGAAAATTGCTACTTGCCCTTTTTACTGAAATTTTCAAAGGAATAGCTTCTTTATTTGTCGATACAACGAACAAAGGGAAAAATGTGTTTTTGGATTGGAGGAATTCAAAGAATAAGGACAAAAACTTGGATGAAATCATGAATTGGCTAGAGTGGATCCTATCCCATACACTTTTGCGTATTGCTGAGAGCAATCAACACGGTTTGGATAATTTCTGGCTCAAGCAAGGTGCAGCACTGCTGCTCAGTTTAATGCAGAGCTCACAAGAGGATGTTCAAGAAAGGGCAGCTACTGGACTTGCAACATTTGTTGTCATTGATGATGAAAATGCCAGCATAGATAGTAAAAGGGCCGAAGCAGTCATGAATGATGGTGGCATATGCCTCCTTCTGGACTTAGCAAAATCTTGGCGGGAAGGGCTTCAGTCAGAGGCTGCAAAGGTAAATCTATTTATAAAATTATGAGCCATCTTATTTTTAATAGGTTTAATTCAGTTCTGATCTAAAAAGATGGGTTGGGTAGATTTCGATGAGATACACTTGATACAGTGTATACATAATCATTCTATGGTTATTTCATTATCTTACTACATTTTTGAGCTTGGTTGCTAGGTTAAGTTTTTATTCCTTCTTTCCCCTACATTTTTATTGTGTAGGCTATAGCAAATTTGTCTGTGAATGCGGAAGTTGCAAAAGCGGTTGCAGAAGAAGGAGGAATCAATATTCTTGCTGGTTTGGCAAGGTCCATGAATAGACTGGTTGCTGAAGAAGCTGCTGGAGGACTATGGAATCTTTCTGTTGGGGAAGAGCACAAGGTTTGATTTTTGGAATTCATTCTCTCATTTTATGGCATATACTCAAAATTTATAGTCCTAAATACATAAGAGTTCCTTATTAGGGTGCCATCGCTGAAGCTGGAGGAGTAAAAGCTTTAGTTGATCTTATATTCAAATGGTCCACTGGTGGTGAAGGAGTCCTGGTAGGTTCCTTTAATGTCATGCTTTCTTTTTGCCCCTTTTATGTCATTCTTGATTTTCTTCCATAAGATTGGAAGTTTCTGTTTCATGATGGCTTGGTTTACATCTGTATTTTTTCAGGAACGTGCAGCTGGTGCATTGGCAAATTTGGCAGCGGATGACAAGTGTAGCACAGAAGTTGCAGTAGCAGGCGGTGTACATGCTTTGGTTATGCTCGCTCGTAATTGCAAATTTGATGGAGTGCAAGAGCAGGTACTTTTTTCATTAGTAGGATAGAATATCCCAAACAAGCACATTGGCAATTCTCTAAGCAGTATATATCTGACTTGACAATCAAAGAACAGGATTTAAAGTAGCTTGCTTTCAATAAATCTAAGGGTTTATCATTTAGAATGATTTGGTAGCTTTCACTTATCAAAAAAAAAAAAAAAAAATGATTTCGTAGCTTTTCAATTTCATTTCCTTTAAAAATTTATTATAATTTTGGTCAGTAGAATGATTAGGTAGCTTTTGCCTGGTAAGCTGGGTCATCTGATTTTATCGCTTCCGTCAGTTTCGGTGATGCTTATAATTTATGGGATTCAAAGCTCTTGTCATGATGTCAGGAAAGTGTTGTTTTCTCATGTATGTAGACAAGGAAAAATACCTGCCCATCTCTTAGCAAAGCATGCTATTAGTATTGTTGACTTTATGGTGTGGATGGAAGAGAATCCTTGTTTCTTGGAACAAGCTCTCCATCATGATGTAATGTTTTGTTCTGTTTAATGAAAGTTTTCAAGTTCTCTATCAAAAAAAAAACATGATACAACTCTTCATGATATTTTTATGAATGATCAAAATCTTTTGAAAAGAAAGTAGGCCTCCAAATCTGGTCTCAGGACTCATGGATATGGTGGATTTTGTCTTTTAAACTTACCCCATAAAGTTTTAAGGTTGTGATGACCTGTGTCTCCCTCCAAACTAAGAATGTGCTACATTTTTTTTAATCAATATACCTCTTACCTAACTGGAATCAAAGAATTAGTAGATCTGTTTAACCCAAAATGGAAATTATGGTACTTGAAAACCGGTGTAGTCTGAGGCTCATGTGCAGTTCTATATTGAAATTTCATTTATGGTATACGTTTATAGTGGGCAGGTTACATCTTAGTGCAGTGAGGAGGTTTCTTTATTGATTGTTTTCAGTAGTCATAAGTTATACTATTGTCTTATTTCACTCATGTTTTGTAACCCATCTTCCTCATCCTATATGTATGACCATGTTTTCCTGTATTTTGATTTCTTTTGGGACTTGGCTATTGATTTATGCCTTGCTTGGGTAGAATGAGGTGGAGGTAACATCTTAAAATTGATGTTCGCTGTCATTGTAGTTATTGATATCTGATTTCATGTTTCAAATGGTTCTGTAATTTTATCTAGCATAATGGTCTTCCTTCAGTGAGATCCAATTGCTCTCTCTCTCTCTCTCTCTCTCTCTCCCTCTCCCTCTCCCTCCCTGCTCATGTTTGCATGTGGCTTTGTTGCAAATTAATTAACTGCCCTCCTGGTATATACCAGGCTGCTCGTGCCTTGGCTAATTTGGCTGCTCATGGAGATAGCAACAATAATAATGCTGCCGTTGGACAAGAGGCAGGTGCTCTTGAAGCACTTGTTCAGCTTACACGTTCTCCTAATGAAGGTGTCAGGTAGTTTTCAATTTCTTCTGAATTCATATTTCTTAGTTAAGCTTCTCTACAGTTTCTTAGCTGCATTTATTGGCGTCTATTTGATATGCTCTTGTAATCTATGATTAATAGCATCTTTGTTATAGCTAAGCTAATAGATTCATTCATCCATGGCTTCTAACTTATGTAATAATTATTGTTACATGTAGAAAGCTTCTTGACTAATGGCGATTCAGTTAATTGCCTGACTGAACAAGTTGGCACTACATATACTTCTAGCTGTTAAAACTTATCCCTTTGTGCTTAAAAGGAAAATAGAGGTGCTAGGGGGGTGGGGGGAGCTTGCTCCCATCTGATTTTTTGGACAAGCATTTTGTTTCATAATTGTCGATCTTTGAAGCTGCATTTTCATTGTCTTATTCATTAATTTATTTAAGGACTATGATTTCTGATGCAAAATGGAGAATGTACTGATCTTCATTTTTAAAATTTTAACAATTGAATCCACTGTAGCTGCCTTGATATGGAATTTGGATAACATAACCCCTTTCAGTCATCCAAAAGATGCTAAATAATCATGGATCTTACCAATTCATTGTTCAGTCTGTCTATGTTGATTAGCAATTATTGTCTATGTACCAATCCTCTTCAAATTTTATATCGATAACTTTATTGACTCAAACCTTTCTTATATGATTAAATCTACTTATATGCTATGTATGGTTTGCTTATGAGTTTTATCTGATCCCTTTATTTACTTGTCAAATAGGCAAGAAGCTGCTGGTGCATTGTGGAATTTATCATTTGATGACAGAAATCGAGAAGCAATTGCAGCAGCTGGTGGCGTTGAGGCCTTGGTATGATATTTACCTTGTTGAGTCCAAGTAGTTTTAGTTGTACTCCTACGTCGCCTTTTGCACAACTTCCTACAATAAGTAGTTCAAGAGGGAGTGCTTTATTTGATATGCTGTAGAAGGGGAGAATTCTTCAATGCCATATAGAAAGTGCTTCTTAATTAGCTGGTGCTCTCAGTAATATAGGAAAAAGAAGATGAAGCCCTTCACCTGCATAAGTAGTTTCTTGGTACCATTTTCAACTGGAAATACCATTTCTTTGAATATAAAGCATGTATAAGGTTCATGAACTACTTATCAAAAAAAAAAAAAAAAAAGGTTCATAAACTATAGGCTCCTGTTGTTGAAGTTGATATGTCAGAAATATGGAATTGTCGGCTGGACACCTTTTGAACTTTGATAGAAAGGTTTGATTTTGTCTGGGAATATGTGTTTCTTCTGTTTAGGTAGCAGCAGTCAAATTAAAGAAATAATCAAGTAGTATAATTTTGCCCTAGTCAAGGAGAATTCACATTTTCAGAGGGAGCACAGCCTTATAAAGTCTAAACATGTGTAATTGTGCATCAATATGCTTACTGTGTGTGATACTTAAGTTTTATTTTGATGCAATTTCTTTATTTCAGTCTTCTCAAACAATTAAGGAGCATGTTGTTTAAGGATAATTGATTAGTGTTTATTTCATTAAATGTTTTAATTTTTTACAATTATGTTCTTAAAACCCTTAATTTAATTTATGGATAGCACTATTCTGCTCTAGTTGAACCAAGAAAATATCTGAAATTTGGTTAAGTCAATGACAAGTTGACAACCATCCTTCAACTGAACCAGATTGCTGAACTAGATTGCAAGTCTTTAGGGCCTTCTTGTGTATGCATCCTGTACATGAGATATCTCCTTGATTCTATTAAAATTTCAAAATTTATAAAAAATCTCCTGTGATAATTTAGGTTACTCTTGCACAATCCTGTTCAAATGCCTCCTCGGGTCTTCAAGAGAGGGCTGCCGGTGCTCTCTGGGGATTGTCAGTGTCAGAAGCCAACAGGTATGTACTTGACTTCATAAATTTTCCTATAATTATCATCTCATTTGTGTTTTACATATATGATCTCTAGACAAGCTTTTAATGAATTTAGGAACCACACTAAATGTTCTGTTTGATGCACCTAAAAACTATGCTAATGCAAAACTGACACAGCATTTGTTGCATGACTAACTACAATCTTATCAGGGAGCAGGGACATTTAGAGCCACAAAATCACAAAGACGGATTGAGTGTAACCTAACGTAAAAAGTCTTGTTTGCAATAGCTACGTTATGGAATTAATATGCAACACAACTGTATACGTCTGAAACAAATTAAAAAACCTGGTCCTGTGCAGTGCCTATCTCTTTGTTCTTTCCCTCCATTTTGGCCTGAAGAGAGGAGCACAGTGCCTTACTTGAATGAGCTTTAAATGCTATGATTATTTTCTTGATACCTAATTTGTCTTTGCTGGAAAAATTGATGCAACCTACAGCTGTCAGTGGTTTGGAAACAAATCCTTGAGATTGCGTTTTGGTCAGATTAAAGGCAGTATAGTTTTGGTAGGGTGTGAATTCATTATATCAAGCCAACTTGGATCTGGTATATCATATACATTTTTTTTTTCTGAAGATGTATACCATATACAATTAACTTGAAAGTAATCAAAAAATTGGTTTGCTTACTTCTTGGTGCATATAAGTATGTGCTTGTGACACTATTTGTAAAAGACTGATTTGGTAGGATGTCCTTGTGTTAAGAATAAAACTTTAAAGCCGATAACTTGGGATATGACTTCTGCAATTGGACTAATATTTATATATATATTTGATAAGATTGGAATCATATTTAGCAGCCTAAATTCTGCCAAATACGTGTCATTTTTTCCTCTCTTAATGGTCCTAGACAAAGGCAAAATGCATTGGTTTTTCTATTTCAGAAACTTCAAGATTTTATCCTGATTTGCATCAATTTCCTTGGTTATACACATTATAGCTTTTATACAGAAAGCACAGTCAAACCACAGCTCAGGAATTTTTAAATTGTTTCTTTTACCTTTTTAAACAGTAGCACCACTGCAGTTGGGCTGGAGTTCCTAAGTTGGTCATACCAATTGAAAGAACAGTAGTTTATGTTGTATTCAGTAATGGATTAAGTTGAGAAAGTAAAATGATATTCTTTATCCCATATGCAGCTTTTTCACAAGGCATTTCTCTCCAATCTCTGGGACTTCTTCTCATCCTTAGAGGCTGTTATGAGGAATTTTGTATAAGCTATGCTGGTAGTTTGGTCATCTTGTATTTAGTGCCTAATGTGTAACTAACTGATGAGTAATAGGGTTAATTATTTTTAACCCTAAACCAATCTTTGGTTGACATGGTATTAGAGCCTAATGTAAACTGTAAACCCACCACTGGAGATCATTACTGACAACCCATACACAACAATCAACCATCGCCGACTACCCAGCCTCCACAATTGACCACTGCTGACCATAGTATATCACTAGTGACCACCCATAAACCATGCTCAATCACTGCAGACCATAACCGACCACTGCTGATCATGTATAAAACATCCTCAACCACCACTCACCACCGATCAATCTTAGTTGATCACCACAACCACCGCCTGAACCATCATTGCAGCTATCCCCCTCTCCTGCCGACAAAGTCGAGCCCGTACTTCCAACTCTATTGATTGGCTGTTTTGGCCTTTCCCTTTACTTTGCCGGCTGTTGCAACCTTTATCTTTTGTTGTTTTCAGTTGTGGCACACTGTTTCACCCCTATGGGTTAATTAATTTCTCTTAAGTGTAGTCCAGAATTCCTTTTAGGTAAGATTGCATATTTATTCTTAATCTATGTTCTATCAATACTAAGGTGATATATCTCGCTTGGTATTTGTTAGTGTTGCTATTGGACGTGAAGGTGGTGTAGCACCTCTAATTGCATTGGCACGCTCTGAATCTGAGGTAAGCATTTCCTCTTCTTAGTCACCAATGTCCCTACAACAATATAATGTTCAACCTTTGTTTTAAGAATAAGTATGGCATAAATTGATGGTCTATTTTTTTTTTCCTTTTCAGGATGTCCATGAAACTGCTGCAGGAGCTCTTTGGAATCTTGCTTTTAATCCTGGTAATGCTCTCCGTATTGTGGAGGAAGGAGGAGTTCCTGCCTTAGTTCATCTTTGTTCTTCTTCACAATCAAAAATGGCACGATTCATGGCTGCATTAGCCTTGGCATACATGTTTGATGGGAGGTATTCATTTTATCCCTGTGACAGATATGATGCATGTTCATAATTCTCATTCTTTATCTTTGTCAGCTTCTTTTAGATAGGCCTGTTTTTTTTTTTCCTATCTCTTTTAGTGTTCTCTCCATTTTTAACTTCATAGTTTTTTCTTCTGATGAAATACTCTGTGTATCTTGGTCTATTTCTTTATTAGAAAACAAGGATTGGCTTTGGAATTGCAATTTACCAATATAAAAGCCAATTTACAGCACCAATGCACTGATATTATTATGGTTATTTCTGTTTTTTCTTTTTACCTTTTGAGTGGATATTGGAGAAATTTAAGTAGAGGGAGATAATGACAAAATGATTGTTGAGTAGAACTTAGGTCTAATCTAGGAGAAGGATTTAAGAAGAAATTCCAGTAACAAACAAGATTAAATAATAAAATAATAATAGAATTGAAGTTGGAACTATCAAATATCAATTTCTAGTCCCAAAGAATTAAAAAAATATTCAAATATGAAATTTCATGAAACAAATACGAAAAGGCTTTCTACAATGACTCAAAAGAGGCTATTTATAATAGCCTTTAGCAACCGTAGAATCTTAGCCCTTCATCTTACATAACAATCCAACTTCATTAACTTGCATGTATATTAATTCTAATTTTTGTTGTACTTTCTGCAGAATGGATGAATATGCTCTGGTAGGAACTTCATCAGAAAGCACTTCAAAGAGTGTGAGTTTAGATGGTGCTAGAAGGATGGCTTTGAAGCACATTGAAGCCTTTGTCCTTACGTTTTCTGATCCACATGCATTTGCTGCTGCTGCTGCATCATCAGCCCCTGCAGCATTGTCGCAAGTAACAGAAGGAGCTCGTATTCAAGAAGCAGGGCATTTGAGATGCAGGTTTCCCTTCTCTCTCTCTCTCTCTCTCTAGTGATATCGCAAATTGTGGTTTCAATCCTGCCCTTCAATGATTAACTTAAGCTTCTTCAAAAGTCAATTTAAGGTCATATGCCCTTATATACCACCTCATGTTCTTGGATTTGGCTGCACTGACTTTTCAACCAATTCCACTCTGAACCAGTTTGATTTTCAACCACACCCCCCCCACCCCCCCCCCCCAAAAAAAAAACCCCACCCTCCCAAAAAAAAGAAAAAAGAAATGAAACTTCAAACCTGTTCATTATGTTCTTACCCATTTTTCTTATGTTTTTTGTTTTTTCTTCTACATCTCGAGATGTTTACTCATCACTCATCCATATCATGGTTGTTTGTTATATTACTTTTATGTATAGAATTTTTTTTTTTTTTTTGGGTGATGTATTAGTTGTTTTTCTGTTACATATTAGGAACTAGCTGTAATGGTTTAAATAATGTGGGATAAAATTCAAAATACTACCTTTTTTTTTTTTTTTTTTTTAAAGAGATTGACCTCTTGAATATCTCTAGTTTGTTGGTCCTTCCTATTTCTTTAAATTATTTTTGAAACTTCATCAGTTGATGTTTGTTTATAGACCCATTTGCTGATCTTATTTCTGTAAACTCCAGTCGGAAGGTCATTTTGTGAACTAACATTACTGTTGTTAGAAAGTCTGCCTTGCTGTGCTCTCTATCTCTCTCTCCCCCCGTCCCCATGTGTGAGTCATTCTTATAATTTTCTGCTCACCAAAATTGGAAGGTAGATTGCCTGTCAACCACCTCTCCCAAACCTGCAGAAGCAAGAGCCTAATGCACAGAATACAGCCTCTTATAATTTTCTTTTCTTCACCTGATTTTTTGACCTTGATTTCATATTCCTCAGTGGGGCTGAAATTGGGAGATTTGTTGCCATGCTACGAAATCCATCATCTATACTCAAGGCATGTGCTGCATTTGCTCTTCTACAGGTAATTGTAGACACTGACTCTCTCTCTCTCCTTACAGTGCCATATCCAATGTCTTCATAGTAAACTATTTTGTTATTTTCTTTAATATTTGATAAAACATTTTCTTTTGGATGCAAATTCGATAAACATTGTTAAACTTATTAAAAGAAACTCCTTTTTGTCATATTTTAATTTCAGTTTACTATTCCTGGTGGCCGGCATGCTATGCACCATGCGAGCCTTATGCAGAATGCTGGAGCAGCACGAGTTCTGCGTGCTGCTGCTGCTGCAGCCACTGCCCCACTTGAAGCAAAAATATTTGCAAGAATTGTACTTCGCAACCTTGAGCATCACCACATGGAACCATCACTTTGAAGACTAATTCAGCTGTCAAATCACAATCAGGCTGGAAGCAATTTCGTATTTAGTTATGGAGGTTCCATGTATGGCTATGCCAATTTCATATTTACTTATGGAGGTTCCATGTATCGACAGCCATATAACGCAACACAAACACATTCTACTCTCTGTAAGCTCTATGTAAAAGAACCATACCATGTACTGTAGAAATGTGTTTAGTCTTTTTCCTTTCAGGCCCCATTCTTAGGCATTTAAAGTTGGTTTATTTAGGTTTGAGTGAGGTTTTTTTTTTACCCCTTTTGTAACAAATCTTATTAAAGGTACTTTAGGTTGGGGATGGATCTAAGAACCATTACCTTGTCATATATATATTTTTTGTCTGTATTCTCTGTGACAAAATCATCCATATATCATATTATTTAAGAGCTGCTTTTAGACTTGCTAAGGCTTGGCTCATTTTACATAATCAATTTGGTGAGAATGGCATTTATGTTAATTGTTTTTATTTTGTTGGTGTACATCATTGAATCAATGGGCTGAGTCTGAGAGTGATTTTATATTAAGTTGTTTTAGAAGATCAAGTTACATTCAAGATGTAATGTTTTCCATCATCACTCACATATTAGGTTTGTTACAGTGTGGGATCATAGAGGTTATAACTTATAACTAATAAGCAAACCACAGGGCAATGTGATTTGTAATTTTGATATGCACATTTGTTTCTCTAGAAGGCCGCATGGTGGTGAAAAAACCCACTAGAGGTCATTTTTTCATTGTATTCACCACATTTCTCCAAGTCACTGATATACCTTGAAGGATAAGTCTTTCATGCGAATTCCTTAAAAGGGTTAGAAGATATGGCAATCGAAGCCCTCATATAGTAGTGCTTCACAGCTGATGATAAGCCTTGAGAAGTCGAGCACAACTGAGTTAAGTCAGTGGTAAAGTCACCATTCTAGCTTGCATGATGGTCTTCATGAAAATGTCTCTAAAGTGAGTGTGGTTGCACTTTGTGGCTGGCTATAAGCTCCAAAAAGATAAAGAATTGTAACATGTTCAAATGGGTTACTAGTGACAACAAGAAAGTTGCTTGCTTTCTTAACAATTGGGACAAAGGAGGAGCTAAAGAGGAGCAAAGCCACATGATGTCACTCAAATTACTCTTCAAAAAGAAAGGAAGAGTGGAAAAGATAAAAGAAAGAAATTACTAATTCTCTTTCTTAAGAATTAGGACAAAGGGGAAGCTAAAGAAGAGCAATGCCGCATGATGTCACTCAAATTACTCACCAAAAAGTAAGGAAGAGTGGAAAAGATTAAAGAAAGAATTCACTGATTCTAGTCTATAGGTGATGTTGAAAAACAGAGTTTCCCTTTGTACTTCCATTGGGAAAAAAAGGTTTGTAAGGTATGCTTTATTCCGTGGTTAGTTGCACTAATAGACTACACTTTAATAATCTTGCAAGAAAAATTGTAACTTTTCAGTGAAACATTATTGACATACTTTATCCTTTTGGATTGTGAGTTATCTAGGTAAATTATATATATATATATATATATATATATATCATTTTGTCTTGATTATAAGAACTCATTAATCATGGTAAAAAATTCCATTATTTTAACCATGCACAATACACTCCAATAATGCAATACAAGTAGAGAAGAATCTTTCATGTTACGGACATGACAAGTCCAATTGAATGATGATACCAACAAACAATTATGAATTACGATACAACTTAGTAAGTGTTGGAAACATTTTGCAATTATTTATTTTATTTATTTTTTGTCTCTCGCCTTTTCTCTTGAAGACCAAAAAGAAAAAAAGAAATTTTGAAGACTAAATTACAAATTTGACACAATATGATCGGGGACGCTTTCATTTGATATCATTTTCAATTTCATCCTCCTATTTATCTAAGTAAATATACGGGCTAGCTGCTCAAAAGTCAAACCATTTATATCCCCCCCCCCCCCCCTCATTTTCTTCTTCTTCTCTCTCTCCAACCACAAATTCCCTTGAAAGGAAAAGCCTGAGTTTAAGAAGCCTTTTGTATCTTAATGCAGATGTCTAATTTATTCGGAGCTATTAGAGTGAGTTCCAGTGCACAAGATCCATTGCAATGATAACACATGGCTAAAAGTTGACATGTGTCACTATTACAACAGGTCCAGTGCTCTAAAGCATTGAACTTAAGCCAAGCACTCTACCCTAGAAACCTAACTTAAGCCTTCATCAACCCACCTAAACTATCAACTCAACCAAATACCCACTTCAAAATAGATTTTGTATAATCATTCTCAAACATCCATAAGCAATCAAATTAAACAAACGATTTAAAAAAAAAAAAAAAAAAAAAGGCTCATGCCCCTGCTACCATGGGAAAATCTAGAGTCAAATACCCATGACTCATCCACTCTCAAATCAAAGCCTCATTAACCATCAATACCTCAAGCCACTAGCCACCCATAAAAAGCACCCAAGACCCACATGCAAAGTTAGAACTTGCTACCCGTTTCTCAAACTCCTAAACTGGCTCACATCACAACCCTAAACTCAGATCATTATCAAACAAGTCCCTGATCATCCTAAATTAGACGTTGGCTGAAAATTGATGAAATGACCATTCCTAGGCAACCGCTATCAAATTTAGTGTGAGACCTAACATCGTGTTTGGTTAGAGGTGTTTTAGGGAGGGTGGAAAATAGGAGAGGAAAATGAAGAGAGAAAATGTCACTTTCTTATATTTGGTAGGGAAGAATATAGGGTGGAAGGAAAATGGAGTTCGAATAGTTTTCCTCTTGGGGCCACAAATCTTTCTCCAAAATGGAGAGAACTTGAAGGAGATAAAATATCAAGATTAACCCAACTTTTCCATCCTCCCTAATAGTAATAAAGGCATAATGGTAAATTAATTATCTTTCCTTCTACTTTTCTAGCCTCTTTACCAAACACATATGGTAAAAAACATAAGTATTTTCTATCTCCCAACCAAACAGAGCCTAAATTCTACCTCTGTCTAAACACCCCCCCCCCCCCCAACACCATAATCTCATCATGCACCACAACCTAAGGAGTTGGGTAAGAGGAAAAAAAAACATAATTTCATATTTGAATTTTTTTCTTTATTTTTTAATTGCTAACATAGATTGAGCAAGATCCAAAACATAGTTTTAAATAGAAAAATTACATTGCCTTAAACTTACTTGTCACACAGTCACATCCCTAACGGAGATAGACGGGAGGATTACTTTAAAAATGTTATCAAACTGGAGAGTAAAAAATGAAAATGTTCAAACATGAGGGACTAAATGAAAACCCCCAAAACATAAATGGTCAAAAGTGTAATTTAATCATAATAAATATACACGTGTGAAGACAGCACTCAATTAATCCACCATGCGCAGCAATGGTTGATCCTTAGAGAACCCAATCAGTTCCAAAAAGAAATGCTAGATTGATGAGAGCCAGTTAAATGGTGAAGTTTCTATTATCACCACCTGTCTCAATGTTTCATCCTCCAAGTAAGGAACTATATACGTTTTCATATCACTTGTAGAAATCTCCAAATGGCCCCCAGAAACGTTTATGAATTTAACTTTACCAGCTTCATCCAAGATTTTCAAACCAATCCAGTCTTTAGTATAGAGTAGAGTTTGCAGGGAATAAAATATGCTAAAAAAATTAAAAGCAATCATTAATTAATATATGGTGGAGATATAAACAACTAATGAGTTATTTTTGAACAATTTGAAGATTCTTCAATTGTGTAAATCTTGCATGTGTTACTCTTGCAAAGAGTAAGGCTTCATATAGAATAAAATGGCGAAATAGAATGCACGCGATTGACTGATTCTAACTAGTTTGTTGAGGATTCATAGCCAATTCCAAATTTTAGGATTATTTTTTGAGAAGGATTAAAGATTGTTTGTAGTGACCCAAAAGGGGGTCTTACAATCCATGGAATCCCACATCACTTAGGGAAGCACATGGGGATGTGCTTATAAGGAGTGATCTTCCTCTAATGTGTAGAGGTCTTTTCCCCCCACTGCTGTGTGCTTTGAGAGAGAACAAAACCGTGAGAGTCATGAGCCCCAAAGCAGACAATATCTACACAGTTGGGGCGGGACCATTACAGATGGTATCAGAGCCATGCCCTAGCCGAAAGTGTGGGTTTGACACGTGAGGACACGTGTGCAAAAAAGTAATAACAATAAATTGCAGTTTGTTACTGACTGTTATTAGTGAGCAAAAAAGTAATTCTAGTGGTAGGCTTAAATTAGAAGTAGCACTTCTCTTTTTAATAATAATAATAATAATAATAATAATAATAATAAAAGTCCTCCCCAGAAGCAAAGCATAAAGAAGAAATATTTCTTACAAGAAGGTAAAATCATGACATGCAAAGATGGTTTACCTCTTGTGCAGGCAAAATAGGATCAAAGGCCCCATTTGGGTGATACCTGAACCAGGAGGTCTCTTTAGGAACCAAAACGATATCCTGCTCAAACTGATAATGCATGCAAAGAAAGAGAAGAGCACCACCAAACATCTGTGAACAATTGCAACTTGCATCCTCTCTAAGTGGACTAGAAAAAATTACAGATACAGCTTATAACTGGCCCATATTCCATATTAAGAAGTAGGAAGAAGCTAATCTTAGGGTGTTTTTGGATATCACTTATTTTGTTAAACTGAAAAATTATTGCTGAAAGTACTTGTACGGCACCAAGGTACCCAGATCCATTTGGGCCTTGAATTCTGGCCCAGCAACATGGCCTATAGCCATAATCTCTTTCTACCCAAAACCCTAGCTTGAACCCACACAAATTGCAGGCCCAAATTTTGCCACCTGACCCTAGCTCAGCAAATTATTCCCAAACACTAGAGAAAGAATAATGTCCAAACCCACTATCCATAACATGCCCGGCATTGCCCAGGAAACGCCGTTGCCGGGCATGCCTGCTGGAGCTAGAACCAAGTTTCAAGGCCACTTTCATCACATTCCACTCCCACCTAACCATCCACTTACAACTGATGATATTGGACCTTCAATTGCACTAACTATGGTAGTAATCATGATTTCTCCACTAATCCAGAGCTATAAATATGAGAAGTTGGGGAAAGGAAATGATTGTTGAAAGGTTCTCAAGAAAATAGAGAGTAGAGAAAAAGAGTGATTCAGGAAGAGAGAGAGAGAGGAGCAGCTTAGTTGAGTCTCTATACTGAGAACAACCCGAAGTAGGAAATCTTAAACCCACATTACAAATGAGTTGTGAGCCCAAGTGAGGTTAGGCCCAATAGTTTCACTTCCGACACACACAATTGGCCCCTACCGTGGGGCTATCCTACGAAGCTGTGGTTCGACTGAGACTCACGCATGGGAAAATGTCTGAAGGACGTTCGGGAGAACACGTTGAGAGCAGATCTGTGGGGTCTTCTCGGGACTCCACATGGCGGGAGAGAAGACAGAAAAGACGTGAGAATAAGGAGCGCGAGCGAAGAGAGGAAGAGTCTGGCCTTGAGGAGGGGTCAGACCAAACTCACCGAACAATGTCAGGTGCCTTAGGGCATGGGCAATTTGATGAGAGGAGCAATTGCGCAGACTAGTGAGAGATTTGGAGTTGGAGGCAAGAGGTTGGCGCCAGAGAAGGGACCGAGATAATCGAGAAAGGAGGGATGGTAGCATAGGAAATCAAGGTGAGGAGGGATCCAGCCGGTCCGGTTCCCGTCAACGTTGGGATCGTTCCCTTTCCCGAGAATCATGTCGACACAAGAACTACTCCCATTCTCGAGAGTTGCATTAATGTCGGGCCCGTTCACATTCATGCGGATATGTCGACTGAGGTTCGGATTCCCCGGAGGAGTGACAGCCCTACAACGCCGCTATGGATGCTATGAGCCGAGCCTTACGAAAAGCCACTCGGTTGCCGTTCTCAAACGAAATTGAATGGGCCCCTATGCTGAGTAGATTTACACAGCTGCCATTCAACTCCTACGATGGGAAAATGGACCCAGTAAAGCATGTCAGTCATTATATCCACATGATGTCTTTGCACACACACAACGATGCGCTGATGTTTAAGGTGTTTCCCTCAAGTCTCAGTCCTACGGCGTTGAGATGGTTTAATGGGTTGCGAAAAGGTTCCATTCACAATTTTGCCGAGCTGATCCAGGAATTTGGTGCTCGATTTGTGACATGCAGTCGGGTGCCACAACCAGTGGACGCATTACTATCCATAAAGATGAGGGTTGGTGAAACTCTTCAAAGTTATGCCGGCCGGTATTGGGAGCTATACATCGAAATTGGTGGGGGTAACGAGAAGATTGCAACAAACACTTTCAGAATGGGGCTGCCCGAGGACTCTGAAATACGAGAGTCGTTGACAAAAAGACCTCCCGAGGATATAAGACAACTTATGAGACGTATTGAAGAGTATAAATGCTTCAAGGACGATCGACTGCAGAATAAGGGCAAAGCCCCATTGCTGAATTGTTCTCGGCAGAGTGTTTTTCCCCCAAGACCAAGGAAGGATTTCAGGACTCAGGAACTGGAAGCACAAATAGGGGGTGAATGTAGCGTTTAAGGAGCCGGTACACAACATCATAGACCGGATCAAGAACGAACCGTTCTTCAGGTAACCGAACAAGATGGGGGGCGACCCATCTCGGAGGAATCAAAATTTGTATTGCACATACCACAAGGATAAGGGGCACACCACCGAGCAGTGTCGGGTATTAAAAGATCACTAGGGAAACTGGTGAAGGTAGGATATTTGAAAGAGTTCGTAGTAGACTTTGGAAACCGGGACGTCGTTATGGCGCCCAGCAAAAAAGGAACCCTCTCCCGCTACCATTAGGGGTGATTGAGGTCATCCATGTAGCCTTGAGGGGTGCGATTATAACTAGAAGAAGGGTGTTGACAGTGGCACCCAAAGAAAATTGCTCGGAAAAATAGCCTTTCGAAAAGAGGATAAAAGTTGGTCGGGTGCCTATCTCCTTTGATGAGGAAGATCTGGAGGGAACGATTCAACCGCACGATGACGCGTTAGTAGTAACGGTGCGGATAAGCAGCTTCTTAATGAAAAGGGTGATGATAGACTAAGGAAGCAGAGTCGACATAATGTACCCGGACCTATTCGAAGGGCTTGGATTAAAAAATCAGGACTTGATGAAGTATGATACGCCGTTGGTCTCGTTTAATGGAAGGGTGGTGATTCCCGAGGGTAAAATTTTCCTTCCTGTAAATATGGAATGTAAGGAAGTGATGGTGACCTTCATAGTAGTTAGATCATTCTCTCCATACACGACAATCTTGGGAAGGCTGTGGATTCATGCAATGGGGGCTGTTCCGTCCACCTTGCACATGAAATTTAAATTTCCTATCGAACAGGGTGTTGCCGTAGTATGAGGAAACCAGCAAGTGGCCAAGCAATGCCTAGTTGCTGTAGTCAATTGGAAGGGCAAGTAGGCCGAATAGAAGGAAACCACCGAGGAGGCATCTTTATAGCAATTACAGAAACCCCGAGAAGAAGTGGGGGCTGGTTGTGTTGAGAAGTTGATGAAGGTCAAAATCTTACTAGATACTGATAAGTATTTTCAAATAGGGATGAGCATGAAGAACCATGATAAGGTAGAGGTATTGTTATTCCTTATGCAGAATGTGGATGTTTTTGCATGGAGTCCGTACGAAGTGCCTAGGGTAGACCCTGAGTTCATTGTCCATAAGCTTAACGCGGACCCATCATTCCCCCCAAAGAAGAAGAAGCCAAGGAGAGCGGCCAAGGATCATATTGACGCAGTAAAGTTGGAAGTCCAAAGGCTAAAGGAAGCTGGGGTGATAAGGGAGATCTTCTTCCCGAAGTGACTAGCAAATACCGTGGTAGTGAAGAAGAAGAATGGCAAGTGGAGGGTTTGTGTGGATTTCATGAACTTAAACCGAGCATGCCTGAAAGATTCGTTCCTTATGCCGAAGATCGACCAATTAGTAGATGCCACGTACGGACACTCGAGGATGAGCTTCTTGGACGCCTTTCAAGGGTATCATCAGATTGCCTTGGCACCTGAGGACTAAGAAAAGACAGCATTCATCTCCTCGGATGCCAACTATCACAACAATATGATGCCATTTGGATTGAATAATGCCGGAGCCACGTACGAACGGATGATGACGAGGATGTTCCGGGATAAAATAGGGCGTACGGTAGAAGTATACATCGACGATATGGTGGTAAAGAGTAAACAGGAAGCACGACATGTAGAAGATCTTCGGGGTGTTTGAGGTACTTCGGCAACATAAGTTATGCCTAAATGTTGAGAAGTGCACTTATGGTGTGGGGGCCGATAAGTTCCTGGGGTATTTGATCACCAATCGGGGAATAAAGGCCAACCCCAACCAGATCGAAGTCGTGAATCGCCTCAGACCATCGAGCAATCCAAAAGAAGTGCAAGTACTGACTGGAATGTTAGCCGCACTTAACCGGTTCATTTCTAAATTTGCTGACCGCTGTAGACCATTCTATCAGCTTCTGAAGAAGTGGAATGAGGAGTGTGACAGAGCTTTTCGAGATTTGAAGGATTATCTTATGCAAGCACCCATGTTAACGGCCTCGGATTCCAGAGAGGATTTATTCATGTACCTTTCAGTATCCGATCATATCGTGAACGCCGTGCTATTAAGAGACCGAGGAATACAACAACCAGTGTATTACATCAGTAAAACCCTGGTCGATGCTGAGACAAGATACCTACCCTTGGAGAAGTTGGTGTTAGCCCTAGTGCACACTACAAGGAAGCTGCCACATTATTTTCAGGCTCATACTGTATTTGTCCTGACCGAATATCCTTTACAGTCATTGTTAAAGAGGTCGGACTTCACGGGTTGAATACCTAAATGAGGGACCCAGCTAAGTTCCTTTGACATACGATACAGGCCGCGAAGCTCGATAAAGGGCCAGGTCCTTGCTGATTTCGTTGTGGAGTTTTCTCCAAAAAATGACGGGAAGGTGGTCTGTCATGTAGAGAATCACCCATGGAGGGTGTTTGTGGACGGTGCTTCGAGTGCCATGGGGTTTGGTGCCGGAATCGTCATAATTACTCCAGAGGGAATATGGTTGGAGCATTCCTTTAGATTGAGATTTAAAGCCTCTAATAACGAGGCCGAGTATAAGGCCTTTCTTGCCGGATTGAGGACCGTTTTATTCATGGGTGCCTGGGATGTAGAAATTTACTCTGATTCTCGGCTGGTTGTTTATCAAGTCCAGAGCAACTTTGAAGCTTGGGATTCTCGAATGAAAGCCTATTTGCAGGCAGTAAAGCAAATCATTAGCAAGTTTTGTATGGTGAAGGTGGCCCAAGTTGGCTGGGCGTAGAGCAGACATGCCGACTCCCTAGCCACGTTAGCCTCGTCAATGATCAAGGAGGTGCCTTGGCTTACCAAAGTAGAGCTTATAAGGGAGCCAAGTATTAGTATGGTAGATAACGCCATTACAACCGAGGTTTATGTCGCCATGATTTCAGCAATCGGGCCATGTTGGATGGACCCGATCATTGACTTCTTGGCTGAGGATCAAGTTTTGGACGATGAAAAAGAGGCCAAAAAGATCTAGCGAGTGGCTTCCTGTTATTGGCTATCAACAGATCGCAAGTTATACCGGAGGTCTTTTGGAGGACCATACCTTTCATGCTTACACCCCGAGAAAGTAAATGAGCTTCTATCCGAGTTGCATGATAGGGTGTGTGGCAGTCATGTAGGAGGGTGCTCATTGGCACACCGAGTGATGACACATGGATTTTGGTGGCTTCAGATGAAAAAAGATGCAGCTGAATATGTGTGTAAATGTGAGCAATGCCAAAAACATGCTCCCCTGATTCACCAGCCAGCAGGTCATTTGAATCCCGTCAGTATTCCATGGTCGTTTGCACAATAGGGGCTAGATATTCTCAGCCCATTTCCCCGAGCAACAGGCAATTGTAGGTTTGTGTTAGTGGCAGTTGACTACTTCACGAAATGGGCAGAAGCTGAGGCTTTAGTGGATGTAGATGTCAAGAAGTTTGTGTGGAAAAACTTAGTCACAAGATTTGGGGTGCTAGACTTGCTGATATCAGACAATGAGCTACAGTTCGACAGCAAAGCTTTTCGCGCCTTTTGTGGTGATCTCGGCATCAAGAACAAGTATTCCACTCCGGCGTATCCGCAGAGCAACGGCCAAGCTGAAGTGACCAACAAGGCAATCTTGAACGGGTTGAAGAGAAGATTGGATGGGGCAAAGGGAAGGTGGGCAAAAGAGCTACCTAACGTTTTGTGGGCTTACCGTACAACCCCCAGAAGGTCCACAGGGGAGACTCCGTTCTCCTTAATGTATGAAGCAGAGGTCGTGATACTAGCCGAGGTGAACTTATGCAGTGCACGAGTTACAGGATTTGACCCCGTCCAAAACAATGAGTTAATGGTGGAACGCTTGGATTGGTTGGAAGAGTGCCGAGAAATAGCAACTATACGGCTGGCAGAGTACCAGCAGAAACTTGCCCAACGATACAACCGAGATGTAAAGGCTAAGGAATTCAGTGCAAAAGACTTGGTGCTGAGAAAAGCTATGGGGAATATGCGAGATGCAAGTGCTGGGAAGTTAGCTCAAGCTTGGGAGGGACCATACAGAATTACTGCCAATGCGGGCGCGAGAGCGTACTATTTAGAAGAACTTAACGAGAGGCCACTTTCCCAGCCATGGAATGTCCACAATCTTAAGAAGTTTTATCACTGACTATCCATGCATGGAAGTGTAAGTCCGAATTTGTACATCGCATTAGCTAATATGATGATGAGGTTTCTCGTTGTAGTTGTATTCAATTTCATTACTACTTATTTAGTATTTCCGAATAATGTGTATAAAAAAAACTCCTAAGGACAGAAGCCTGATTCACGGTTCGATCACTATCACCGAGCAGGTGGAAACCTTATACTAAAAAAAAAATCCTAAGGATAGAAGCCTGATTCACGGTTCGATTACTATCACCGAGTAGGTGGAAACCTTATACTAAAAAAAAAAAAATCCTAAGGACAGAAGCCTGATTCCTGGTTCGATCATTATCACCGAGTAGGTGGAATCCTTCTATTAGAAAATTCTAAGGGCAGAAGCCTAATTCACGGTTCGATTACTATCACCAAGTAGGTGGAAACCTTATAAAAAAAATCATAAGGACATAAGCCTGATTCCCGGTTTGATCACTATCACCGACCAGGTGGAATCCTTCTATTAGAGAATCCTAAGGACAAAAGCCTGATTCATGGTTCGATTACTATCACCGAGTAGGTGGAAACCTTATACTAAAAAAAATCCTAAGGACAAAAGCCTGATTCCCGGTTCGATCACTATCATCGAGCAAGTGGAAACTTTATACTAAAAAATATCCTAAGGACAGAAACTTACTTCTCGTGAAGGTGGAAGCCTACCGTACATCTTCCTAAGAAGGCAAATATGTGTTGAGTAAGATTTCCAATATTTGGGGGCTTGATTTGTTCTACTTGACAAATCATCCCCGACCATACATGCAAAAAGAAAAGGGGTAACAAAAAAAAAAAAAAAAAAAAAAACACAAAACACAAAACAAAGCGGTAGCTAAGCATTCATGAGTATGATCAAAGTAAATATTCAGCGAACAAATCATTATTCCAAAAAAGTCAATAGAAAAATAAAACCAATGTTTCGTCACCAAACCCGGTGGCCACATATGAGTTATACCCAGAAAACAAAGCAATTGTTTAGTCACCACAACCCGGTGACGTAGGTAAATTAACTAAAAATGATAGAATATTAAAAGACAATAAAAATAAATATAAGCAGTAAGGATTCAGTTCAGCAATTAAGTCCTTGGGTTGTCAGGTTCTGTCTGGGTGGCTGTCTCGGTCTGCTGCTGGTTGGCTGCGGGAGAAAGCAGGTCCCCGCCGGGTTGATCACTAGCACAGGGGATACTGGTCGCTTCCATGTCATCCAACTCCACATAAGCGTCAATTTGTTCCACTAGTTCCCTCGTGCTCACCGTTTCTTTCTCGTCAATAGGCACCGGGGGGTTCTGTGCGGCTGGAATTGAGCTCGGGAATGGTATTTGGCCGGGATCCCTCAGAGGAGAATCTTCAGGGACCCTTAAGGCTTGCAAAGTAGCAAACCAACGACCTCAAAACCCAACCTCCTAGCCCGATTCACAACCGGCTTCACGAAATTCTCGATGTTTGCAAATCCTTTGTTGTACCATTTTTCCTCGCAAGCCTCCAAAGCCGCTCTCAGGTCGGCAAGTTCCTCAGCTTGAGCAGTATTCAGACTTACTACCACAGCTAACTTAAGATTCGTTTCATTTTGCTTCGCCAAGAGTTCCGTGGACCTTTTCTTCGACAGCGACCTAGCCCTCTTCGCGACAGCAACTTTCTTCTCGGCAATATCAGCAGCCTTTATTTTCTCCTTAGCTGTCTTAACAATCATTTCCTTAGCAACCTTCTCCCGGTCAGCATCCTCGGCGAGTTCCTTCACATGCCCATCAAGGATGTGGGCCAATTGAGCAGCCTAATGAAACAACAGGAATTAGTACGGCAATGAAGAGAAAGATAAATGAAAAATAACAAATACATGTAAGGGTTAGTAAAGAATCAGTAAATGAAAGATTATCGCAATAGTGTGCCACTGCAGCCTTCTCCCCATAGATTCCTCCGTCCCCTCTTCAAAAGCGTGCATGTCCTCAGGCAGAAGGAGGTTGTGCGCCAGACTTTGGGCAACACGACCCCCTTCACCTTTATCCCAAACTTGTACACAAGCGCTCGTGGGGAGTGGCTTGCCATCTAACTAAAACTTGGGCTGCCAAACCTGTGCGGCTTGGGAAGAGGACGCCACGCTCACCCCAACCTGGATTTGCGGCTCTTGAATGACAATATTGCCGGATGGCCGGGGGGGAGTCTGGGTTACTGTATCTCCCGGATCGGTAGATGTATACTCGACAACGCATTGCCTCTTTCGGGTTCGTCTAGTTTGGGGAGGAGGTGGAGGGGGCGGGGGGAGGCGTTTGACCTTGGCTCTAAGGCGGTTGCTGTTGTGCGGCCTGCCTCGCGTCGGGCATGAAACGGTCTATGGTCATGGTCTTCCGGGTCACCATATCTTCACTACGATAAGGTTCGGTATCAGAAAGGTTGGTAATATCAACGGTAAATTGCTCGGTTTCCTTCACGGGAGCCTCGAGTTCAGTGGGTTCTTCGGGTTGTGCGGGTTCCTCTTGGACGGGAGCTTCTTCCTAAACAGGTGCGTGAGCAAGTTCTCGGAGACGTCGGGACACGTGCTCTGCCGACTTGTCCCGCAACAGCGTGAGTTCGTCAGAATAAGTATATCGCCTACCCAATTCCCGAGCTTCTCCCACTGTAAATTTCGGCGGAAGAAAATTCACGTGCCGAACGTCAATGTATGATAAGAGGGGATTGTCAACCAAAAGCGCTTGCTTGAAGGACTGCCAGGTAGAATAAACAGGTTTAACTCCGAGAATTAGATGGGATGCCTGGAGCTGCTCGTCCCAATGAACATATATCTCGGACCGGAGTACAAAATTCAGGTCCCTGATGTGGACTATCCTGATGTCCGGGTTAAACACTTTACCGTCTACAAAAGAAATAAATAAATATATGTATGATAAGAAGAAGTACGGCGTCAATATCCAATTAAATAAAACAACCATAAATGAAAAAACAGTTAAGTTAGAAATCAATACGAACCCACTTCACGCTGTGAGAGGGGGCAGGGGATTTCTCCAACAAACCAATTGTCGTGCACCCAGACGAACACCCCGGCTGAATTCCTATTAGAATCAGGCAAGCATGATATTAGTCGTACCCGCGTATCTCTAACCTTTAAGTAATAGTTTGTACTTTTATTCCCACATAGACTGTACATGTGGTTTATATCATGGTGGTTTAGTTGCAAACCGAATGTATGGTTTAACCTATTGACATAACTAACTACCCAGTAAAAATTGGGGGGAAGTTGGTCGGGGCAAAGACCGTAATACCTAAGTGTATCGAGTAAGAGAGGGTCCACGAGAAACCTAACCCCACCCTCCAGAATTGCCATCAAGGGAAAGAAAGCAGTATGTCCTCCTCTGTGGAGAGCAATCTCATTCTCGTGGCAATATGCCACTTCCACGTCATGAGGAATGTCAAACTTCTGCCTAAATGTGGCTAAAGACGCCGCAATGTTTAAAAGGAAAGAATAACCCATCTTAAAGACTAGGAATGAAGGAAGAAACTTGAAGAAAGTTGAAGTAAAAGGGAGAGGTAGAAAACTTACTTTGGGCTAGAAGGAAGAAGGGGGCTCTAGACTGATGAATAAGCGCATAGATGAATGCTCGACAGAGAGAAAATTCAGAGAGTGGAGAGTGAAAAAGTGAAAAAATGATTTGTGATGGGCTATTTATAGAGGTCGAAGGGGAACGACAGCGTCCAATCAACCATAATGGCACACAATTAGTGAAGAAAATTTGCGGATGCCTATGCCAACTAACACACGCGTTGCCTCGATTCATGAACCGTCAGGTAATGATGACGGCAGAACTAAATGACCCGGAACGGCACGCCTTTTGAGAGTGCATTAATGGATTTCTAAGACCGCCCATACTTCTACCTGCTAACCTACTCAAACGTAAGTGCCTTTTGGATTCCTTGATTCTTCCCGGTAGCTAGGCATAAATCAATGGGGGGCTAATGTACGGCACCAAGGTACCCAGATCCATTTGGGCCTTGAGTTCTGGCCCAGCAATGTGGCCCATAGCCATAATTTCTTTCTACGCAAAACCCCAGCTTGAACCCACACAAACTATAGGCCCAAATTTTGCCACCTAACCTTTGTTCGGCAAATTATTCCCGAACACTAGAGAAAGAATAATGCCCAAACCCACCATCCATAACATGCCCGGCAGTGCCCAGGAAACGCCGTTGTCGGGCATGCTTGCTGGAGTTGGAACCAAGTTCCAAGGCCACTTTCATCACATTCCACTCCCACCTAACCATCCACTTACAACTGATGATATTGGACCTACAATTGCATTAACTATGACAATAATCATGATCTCTCCATTAATCCAAAGCTATAAATATGAGAAGTTAGGGAAAGGAAATGGTTGTTGAAAGGTTCTCAAGAAAATAGAGAGTAGAGAAAAAGAGTGATTCAGGAAGAGAGAGAGAGAGAAGCAGCTTCGTTGAGTCTCTGTGCCGAGAACAACTCGAAGTAGGAAATCCTAAACCCACATTACAAATGAGTTGTGAGCCCAAGTGAGGTTAGGCCCAATAGTCTCGCTTCCGGCGCGCACAGTACTATAAATAAAAGTAAAAATTAGTTGAAATAGTACAGTGGGGTCTATGAATAGTGCAAAAAAGTACAATGAGGCCTATGAATAGTAGCAAAAATAAGCTGAATAGTGAAATAATTTTAATTTTTCATTTCAATCCAAACGCACACTTAATCAAGAATAAAAGTTGGTCCCCAACTTTCATTGAGGATTTGGCCTATCATTTATATCTATATATATATATCTAAAAGTTGAGACGTAAAATTTAATGTTGTTGTACTCCTGTTGAGTCATCTCATCAATCACGTCATAATTTTTTTTTTTTTAATTTCCTTTATGATTTTTCTATTTTATTTTATATAAAATAATTAAATATAGTTAATGGAAAAACCTGTTAATGCACTCCATTACCATTCAACATGTTACTATTCATTTGTTTTAAATGCAAATATTTGACTATTCGGCTATCCAAATCGATTTCAACTTTTAATTTTCTTCTTTCTTTTTTTTTTTGATAAGTTAATTTTCTTCTTTCTAATTTCAAGTAATTGTTAAAATTGAATAATTCATTATCATTTAGTGGATATATGCACATGTTTACTATTCATTACAAACGTTACAATTCATTAGATGAAAATGCTTAACTATATTTAGCTACCCAAATTGATTTCAATTTTTTGTTTTCTTCTTTCTAATTTCAAGTAATTGAATATATATATATATATATATATAAAACTCTCCTTCTCTTTATCTCACTACTATTCTTTATTTTACTATTAAACTTTCTTCACCATTTCCTCTTTCTTATATTTTAACTCTTATTCTCCCCATCTTATTTTGTATAAATTTGATATTATTTATTCGATTCAATGCACATTTTTTTCCGCACAAAAACTATAAGTAGTCTCTCTCTCTCTCTCTCTCTTGCTTGATTTTTGTTCTTTCTTATAACTTTAATTTAGGTTGATGGTTTTTTCATTTAATTTTTTTGTTTTGTATTTTTAAAATTTCCTATCACAAATCACTCTTATAGCTTTGGTTGAATTTTGGTTTGGGTTAATATGTAGTTTTTTTTTTTTTTTTTTAAAAAAATTTTGAGTTTATATCAAAACAATAATATACATGGCTACAAATTTGAATGTGCCTACCAATGGGCTTCCACTGAGAAGAGATGTATTCACAATGTTTTTAGCTTCATATACTTCTTTGGTAATGTGAATTTGAGAAAGAGAAAAGGGTAGGTAAGGGATGTATGGTCTTTTATAATCCCCTATGTCTTGAAGAAAGTGGAGGGCCTATTAGTCTCCCTTCTACTGGAATTTTGTATAGAAAGCCTTTTGTTATAAGTTTCTTGACTTTTTGTTATTCTGTAATCGCTAAGTGAATAAAGTTTTTTTATTTGTAGAGTATCAAAAAAGTAAAAAATAAAAATAAAAAAAATATTCAGGATAGTAATTTGTATTGTTGCATCCCATGTGTTTGGTAAATTTATTTTAGAAATCTTATATATTTTTTTTTCAAATCTATTTGTTATTTTTATTTTGGTCATTTTATTACAAATAATTAGCATCTGCACCATCAAATTTTTAGTTAATCTGAACTTTCTTGGTAAGCTTTTACTTTGCTTAATTGATCATTTTTACTAAAAATGCCAAAAAGAGAATAAGATAAAATATAATTTACTTTATAGCATCATTATGCTATTAAGGTTTTTATATATAGATACTTAAGGAACTTTTTCTTTTGCATTTTATTTTATATTTCCACTTTATAATATATGATTTATTGATAATGATCTATTGCACAGTTATCTTTATTTACTTCTTCACTTAGTTTCAATTGCGAGGAAGAAAGAGATGTGGATCTATGTTTTTGAGGAAAATATATCTATAAGAATTAAATCTCATACATCTATATAGTAATAAACAAACTATACATAGTTATAACTTGGTCTAATAGTTCTCACACTATCAATTTTTTTAAAATAAAATTATTGCATTGTGTTTTCATACATATCTGATATCTCACTATATAAAATACCTGACTACAAAATATATTTTGTTACACTACAAAAAAATTTTAATTTAAAACATAATTTCAAATAACACATTGAATTTTTAATAATTTATAATCTAATATATTAATTCAATAATTATCCAATAAAAAGTAATTATATCATATTTTTCCGTGCATCGCGCAAGTCTGCGACTATTGAAGGTTAAAAGACAAAACTATTTGCAAGATAAACCTGCAATATATCGGCTTTACTAAAGAGCTTTAAGGTAAACTGAAATTATACTCACAGTTGGGATTTTCACATAACCACTTGGAGCCAAATGTTCCTGCAGTCCCACCAATGATTAGAAATTCAAATGGTAAATGTCATCAGAGATAAAATAACAAGAAAAAAAATGGAAAACAAATCAGTCAAAGTAGTCCATAAGGATGAATTTAAATGTCACAATAATCAAGAGGAAGATGATTTATAAAGAGGCCACTGTTACAAACATTGAATTATACGTTTATCTTCATTCAATATATGTAGTCTTTCGTTTCTTTTTTAATAAAATAATCACAATAATAAATTACAAATCAATATCAATATATATATATAAAGACTTTTGTTAACGGGTGTTGTACAGCACCCGTTAAGTTTTACTTTAGTGTGCATGTTATTACTGAAATAACCCTGCTTTAATAGGAAAATAAGAAAAACGTCAACATCTGAATGATGTGCATCAAGCAGCATTGGAAACGTAAAATTTTGCATTATTTTACTTAAATACCCTCTTAACTATTTTTACCATCTCCATATTGAGCATTAGCATTGGAGAATGCTAATGCCATATCTAAGACCAATTTGGCATTTTAAGCTTTAAAATCTTTTGCATCAGACAATGCTAAACTCAACTATTGCAAATTTTTTTGCAACAGTGCTACAGTACAATTCTAAAGTTAGAATTGTATTGTAGCAAGTATTCTAAAAAAAAAAAAAACTTTTTTATTCCCTTTTTCCCCCGAAATTTCTCTCCTCTATCTCATTATTCAGTTATCTTCTCTCTCTTCCTTCTCTCTTTCTCCATCTGCTCTCTCCTCTCTTCAAACCCTAACACCATTCTCCTCCCAACATACATCACACATCACAGTGGCTCAGTTTTTCCGGTGGGTTGCAATCTGGCGGTTCTGTGGTTGCTTTTTTTTTTTTTTTTTTTGGCGTGGCTGACGGCGTGGGTCACTGTGGTGGTTGTGGTTTTTTTTTTTTTGCTGTGACCGGTGCCTAAAGGGGTTGTGGGTCGTGGTTGGGTCCGGTGTTTGGGTCATGGTTGGGTCCGGTGTTTGGGTCGTGGTTGGGTTGTGGCTGAAGTGGGTTGGGTCCAGTGTTTGGGTCTGGTGTTGTGGCTGAAGTGGGTTGGGTCTGGTGTTTGGGTCATGGTTGGATTGGTGGGCTGGGATTGGTTGATGGTGGGTTTGAAACAGTGGATCTGTTGATCGGTGGGTGGATCGGTTGGGTTGATCATCAGTAGTTCTGATGGTGGCTCCGGTGATAATTTTTTTTAATGGGTTTGCTCCGGTGGGTTTCAAATCGGCGGCATGGGCTGATGGGTTTTTGGTGTCGTGGCTGTGGTTGTGGTTGTTGATGGGTTGAGGTGCTAATGGGTTGAGGTGCTAATGGGTTGAGGTGTCGTGGCTGTGGTTGTTGATGGGCTGAGGTGCTGATGGGTTTTTGGTGCCGTGGCTGTGGTTGTTGATGGGTTGATCGGTGGCTTGGGTTTTTGGTGCCGTGGTTGTGGTTGTTGATGGCTTGTGTGTTGCTAGAGGTTGAGGGAGAAGGAGAGGAAAAAAAAAGATTGTTGGAAAGCCTAGGAAATATGAGTCTGAAAAAAAAATGATAGTTATAAAGAAATAATAAAGAAATATTAAAAAATAATATTTTAATAGAAATAGAGTTTTGGGATGTGGAAGTATTGTAAAATAAGATGGTATAATGATAAAGTGAGTTTTTAGAATGGTAAAATAGAGTAGCATTAGCATTTTCCAATGCTAATGCTCTAGCATTTTCTCCTTGTGATCTCAGATCTCTTTTCCATCCTATGGCTTCATGGGTTTTTTTATTTTTTTTATTGATCCTATGGCTTCATGTTTATTCTTATCTTTTGATTCTTTTTTAAAAAATATATATATTTTTCATTTCTTTCCTTCTTCACAGCCACAAATCTGGGTGGGACATTTTTTTTTTTTTTTTTTGGTGGGATCTAGGGACCCAAAATTTCATAGAGAACCACACCAGTTACCCACTCACATTCGCCATAGTGGCGCATCCATGGAACTCAATTTACGGTGGAGTTTTGGTAGTCGAGATCTGGACGAGGTTGATTTGCTTGCGGAGAGCTTTGTTTCAGCCTAGTCAGACTCGCTGGGGCTTACCGCTTATCAGGCATTTCGTTGGGTCTGGTTTTATATTGTCTATTTCCTCCCTCATTAAAAGTTTTTAATTTCAGATCAAATTGTTCTTATTTTGTAAAAGAGTGTGATTTTGTTGTTTTTTTGAGAGTACTGAAATTGTTGTTTGTTTTGGTTTGAAATTTTTTCTTTGGGGGGCAAAAGAGACTGCTAAACTGGTTTTGAGCGTAAAAGGGAATTTTTTTTCTAAATAACAATAAATATTAAAAAATTTATTTAATTGTCACATTTCAAAACAATGTTGAAAACTAGCATCTCGAGTGTCTAAAACTCGAGTTCCAAGGCTGAAAATCGAGTTTTAAAGACTCGATATCCATAAATTGAATAAAAACGCCGCTATAGGTCTATAAAACGTCACTATAGGGGTTAAAAACGCCACTATAGGCCTCCATAAAACTGAACTTAAGAAAAAAAATTTTCTAGGAAAATGCCGCTATAGGGTTTTAAAACGTCACTAAAAGGCTTAAAAACGCCACTATAGGTGAAATTTTTTTCGCATGAAACTCGAGTCTTAAAGACTCGAGATCCATTTGCCCTTTTTCTAATATGGATCTCGAGTTTCTAAAACTCGAGATGCTAGTTTCCTTTATTGTTTAAAACGTTGCCTAACTAACTATATGCAATTTTTTTGCATTACTGTTTTGCACATTACCTCCGTAAAAGGTGAGGAGAGTTAAAAGATGGTGAAGGGTATTTTTGTCTTATAAATAAAAAATTTAATGGCTTCTATTTCCTTGATAAAAGTCTCCATGTGTAAAAAAAATTATTATTAAATTTCTTCTTAACGGGTGCTGTACAGCACCCGTTAACAGAACCCATATATAAAAGCAGAGGCCTCAAGCAGAAAAGCACGAGGTTTTGACAAATGGCACCTTCTATAGCTCTTTTATTTAAGCCATCCATTTTTTTTTCCAAGTTATTACACCTCATTCCCAAAAAAAAAAAAAAAAAATTACACCTCATCTGTTATTACTGCTCCTCACCTCCTCTAACGTTTAAACTTTCAAGTATGTTCAGCCCTGCTACGTCTAACCTTTCAATTGCCCGCCCCTTGCAATTATCCAAGTTATATTTTAGACTTTACCATACTTCCAGCCCTGAGTCTTAATAATTTCTGTAATTTTTACATCTCTCTTGCCTCGTCTTCGCTCTACAACATCACAACCATATCTTCATCTCCATCTCCAAACAAATCTGCAACTTCACCATCATCTCTTGAGCCAAACTGAAAAATTTTCATAGCAGAAACTGAAAACACAAAACCCACCATTTTAGCCAAACTGAAATCCCAAACCACCTACCACCGCCATCAGACAACCCAAAACTCCGCCACTGTGACCCACGCTGCCGCCGATTAGCAAACCAGACCCAAACCCGCAACACTACCACCCAGAATTGATGCTTTTGAGCTGAGGAGGCAGACGTGGTCTGAAAATGGGTGGGAATCTGTTTGTGGTTCAAAAGGTGAAGTTGTTGGCCAAGAAAGAAGTTTTAAATCTATTTGTTTTGGAAAAATTTCTTGCAGTACCTTCTCGCATGTTTATGCTCTGTAATTTTTTGGGATTTTAGTTTGGCTAATATGGTGGCTTTGTGAAATCTTTTCAATTATTCTTCTCAATAAGATGATAATTGATAATGGGTATTGACTGAAATCTATGTTAGCATTGTGCAGTTCTTCATTGTTGATTTTTTTAATAAAAAAAACTGGTGCTTCTGCCTTTACTGTGTCGGTGGTGATATTGGGGAGAGAGAGAGAGAGAGAAGAAGAAGAAGGTGACATTGAAACTGGAAAGAGAATGAAGTAAAACAATAATGAGAAAAACTGTGGTTTATGTTCCTTTTTTTTTTAAGCCTTTAAATGAAAGATTTGCCACGTGCTACTGGAGGAAGTAGGAGATTTTAAAATGGAGGTGAGCCTCTCCCATTACAGACTTACAGTAAGCCCTCTCCCTCTCTGTTTTTTTTCCAAAACTTAGGGTTCTAATAGGAACCTTTACCTGAGTTTTGTTTTTTCATTCTCATGTTGCAAGTAGGATTAAAAGACCAAAACTATTAGAAGGAAGCTCTAACAGGGTTATAAGACATTCTGGAGAAGAATATCGCAAATGTGAGTTCCTCCTAGAGCATTAGTATCCGGTCTCTTACATGACATGAATGTCCAAACATTCTGCGGACTGCAGTATTCTATACATTATGTACTAAATAGACAAGAAACAAGAAAAAAGAATTGTTCTATTTTAGGGATATCTAACCAATCCTAATATGTAGATTCATATAGAGTTTGCAATTTTGACGTGTTGGGTTTTTCTGTTGGAATTACAGACAAATAAAAAAAAAAAAAAAAGTGGTTTATGAAATCCCTTGACAAAGGCAATGGCATCAGAATTGGTACGTCCCTTTGAGGTTAGTTGTATTTTTCCCCGTTGTTTCCTTTGGGATGTTATTTTTAATTTCAATAATCAACTAGGTATCTTCTTTTTTTTTTTGTTTTTTTTTTTGTTTTTGATTCTTCATTGATTTCATTATTTAGTTATAAACATCTAAATTAAAGTAGATGAATATACAAAAGCAAAATTATACGTAATGTTAAAACCACCCGAGATGAATGTGTAAAGTCAATAATCTATTTATAATTTTTTGTAAAAAAAAAAAGAATAAAAAATAATTCTAAATTAAAGTAGATGAATATGCATAGGCAAAATTAAATGTAATGTTAAAACTGCTCAAGATGAATGTATAAAGTCAATAATTTATTTATATTTTTTTGTAATAGAATAGGAATAAAAAATATATAAGAAAAATAATAATTATATGACCGATGACGTGGTGATGAGGTGGCGCAACTGGAACTCGGTAGCTATAAATTTTATGCTTCAGCTTTTAATAATTACTATTTCAAGTTAAAATCTCATTTCAACTAAAACCATGCCTTAGCCATCTATTGCTGCTATGGTGCTTAAAGGCCCTATCGGGAATCTTTGGTTTAACTATATATTCTTACAAGATATCAACGCAGCACAAACTTCATTTTCCTGTGCATTGTAATTTAGCTTTCTTTCTCTTTTGATTTTAACTTTCTCTTTATCAATGTTCATTCTTTGTTGTTAATTAATGATATGCTTTTGATTCCATAAAACATTTGGATATTCATGTTTTCATTCTTGATCAATGCAGTAGACCTTATGTTAGTTTATGTGCTGCTTAATGAATTTGTGTAAGAAGTTGAATTAGAAGGTCTAACTTTACATGTGCAGGAGATGAACTTTATGCAATCTTTTGTAGAGCATTCAAACAATGACACAATAACACATTAAAAAATGTAAATCTTATTCATGTTTTCTAGCTAGAAGGAATTTTGTTTTTTTATTTAATAATAATTTATAATTCAAAGGCATGAAAATGCTTATATTTGGTAGTTTGCTATGTAAATTAATGAAGTCTTCCATGTAAGATGAAGAATTGAAGAATTGAAGATTTGAAAGCTTCAAGGGGGGCATCCAAATATACATGTTGGAATTACTTTTTGACCATTGTGGTTTGTGACTTTCAAATAACTGCATATTGCCAATGGTCATGTTAATATTAGTTATGGATACCTACAAAAAAATAACCGTGTTTTCAAATCTAAACTTAGCAAATTTGGCACTAACTGGGCTCACTAGAATTTTTTGTTTTAATTTTGAGCTTTAATAGGATTTGATTAAACATTGACATTGAAATAGGAGTGCTTTTTATATATTTTATTTTAAATTGATGTCTGTGATTTCTTAGAAATTTCAAATATATATTTGTCTCCTTACCCTTCTACTATTCATGACAAATGATACCCAGGATTGAAATTGATTTGAATTTAGTTTTACTAGCAAAAGTCTGTTAATTAATTATGACTAACAATAATAGTATTGACAAACCCAAATGTCTCCTCTACTTTCCAAAAAAAAATAACATATGGACACTATAGAGGGACATCACAAACCTCTTACATATGCAAGTTAAATTTAAATTAGACTACATACATTCCAACTCTGATCAAGCAACTCAGTATTCTTTACTCACCTTTGTCTTTAGATATCAGGGAACATTAAAGATGCAACTTCTTACCTTGATGCTTTATCTACATAAAGTTTCCAATTTGTTGGGGTGTTTCATGTGTTGCGAGACGTGAGAGTACGTGTTGTTTACAGTTTAGAGAAAATGTGTTTTTTTTTTCCCCAATTCAAGTAATGAGAAATAAAAAAAAAAAAAAAATGTTGGAAAGAAGTAATTTTAGTGATGGTATTAAGTTGAGACTGTGCCCAAAAAAAGTTAAGTTCTTATAGCAAGTGACACCTTGGTTGTTTTTTTATTTTTAATTTTTAAATGTTATAGTTAAGTTTTTATAGCAAGTGATATGCTGTAATATATGTACAACATTCTCCAAAACCATATTGCATAAAATATTACAACATTATTCATGCAACGCACGGGCAACTTATTAGTTTAATTAAAAAAGTTCAAACCTGGATATAGTCACTATAGACATCTAACTTGACTAAGACGTCCACTAGAATGCAAAAGCAAAACCACTCAGACTGCAAAAACAAGCTATAGTGCAATTTATACGTAGACTGATTAATTAACACATTCAAGTGGGAAACGAAATTACATAAAACATGTTTATTAATTGTTAATGGTTTCCATGACTCCTTTCTACTGTAACAAGTCCAAATTTTGTTGCCAAAGGACATTGACTAGTGATATAATTCAATATCCAGATCACTCAAATCTCTCACGTATGGTATACTAATACATTAGAGAAGTTTTAGAAAATCCAAAAATATTCTATTTTCATATAAAGCTAAAAATATGTATGTCGTCAGTCTTTCTCTACTTGAATATTCTGAGTAGTCTCTCTTCCTTCTGATCTGAAACAAGGATAGTCATACAAATTACAGAGTTATTAAACCAACAACCAACGAGCCACCCTGTGGACGCTGGTGACTACTCTTGTTGGTTTGGATAATTTCTTTCTGGCTCAAGCAAGGTGCAGCGCTGCATGCAGAGCTGACAAGAGAGGGCAGCTACTGGACTTGCAACATTAGTTGTCATTTGCTGACGAAAATGCCAGCATAGATTATGATATAGCCGAAGCAGTCATCAAAGATGGTGGCATACGCCTCCTTCTGGACTTAGCAAAATCTTCGCGGGAAGATTTTGATACAGTGTATACATAATCGTTCTATGGTTATTTCATCATCTTACTACATTTTTGAGCTTGATTGCTTGGTTTAGTTTTTATTCCTTCTTTCCCCTACATTTTTATTATTGTGTAGGCTATAGCAAATTTGTCTGTGTATGCGACTGTTGCAAAAGTGGTTGAGGAAGGAGGAATCAATATTCCTGCTGGTTTGGCAAGGTCCATGAATAGACTGGTTGCTGAAGAAGGTGCTAAAGGACTACGGAATCTTTCTCTTGGGGAACAGCACAAGGTTTGATTTTTGGAATTCATTCTCTCATTTTATGGCATATACTCAAAAAAATTTATAGTCCTAAATACATAAAGAGTTCCTTATTAGGGTGCCATTGTTGAAGCTGGAGGAGTAAAAGCTTTAGTTGATCTTTTATTCAAATGGTCCACTGGTGGTGAAGAAGTCCTGGTATGTCATTCTTGATTTTCTTCCATAAGATTGGAAGTTTCTGTTTCATGATGGCTTGGGTTACCTCTGTATTTTTCAGGAACGTGCAGCTGCTGCATTGGCAAATTTGGCAGCTGATGCCAAGTGTAGCACAGAGGTTGCAGTAGCAGGCGGTGTACATGCTTTGGTTATGCTTGCTCGTAATTGCAAATTTGATGGAGTGCAAGAGCAGGTACTTTTTTCATTAGTAGGATTGAATATCCCAAACAAGCTTGCTTTCAATAAATCTAAGGGTTTATCATTCAGAATGATTTGGTAGCTTTTCACTTATCAAAAAAAAAAAAAAAAAAATGATTTGGTAGCTTTTGTCTGGTAAGCTGGGTCATCTGATTAAAAATTTTATTATAATTTTGGTCAGTAGAATGATTAGGTAGCTTGTCTGGTAAGCTGGGTCATCTGATTTTACCTTAGTTTTGTACTCAACATGATACAACTCTTCATGATATTTTTATGAATGATCAAAATCTTTTGAAAAGAAAATAGGCCTCCAAATCTGGTCTCAGGACTTATGGATATGGTGGATTTTGTCTTTGAAACTTACCCTATAAAGTTTTAAGGTTGTGATGACCTGTGTCTCCCTCGGAACTAAGAATGTGCTACATTTTTTTTTTATCAATATACCTCTTACCCAACTGGAATCAAAGAATTAGTAGATCTGTTCAACCCAAAATGGAAATTATGGTGCTAAAAAAATAGTGTAGTCTGAGGTTCATGTGCAGTTCTATATTGAAATTTAATTTATGGTATACGTTTATAGTGGGCAGGTTACATCTTAGTGCAATGAGGAGGTTTCTTTATTGATTGTTTTCAGTTCTATTTTCTTATTTCACTCATGTTTTGTAACCCATCTTCCTCATCCTATAGGCATGACCATGTTTTCCTGTATTTTGATTACTTTTGGGATTTGGCTATTGATTTATGCCTTGCTTGGGTAGAATGAGGTGGAGGTAACATCTTAAAATTGATGTTCGCTGTCATTGTAGTTATTGATATCTGATTTCAAGTTTCAAATGGTTCTGTAATTTTATCTGTCATAATGGTCTTCCTTAGTGAGATCCCATTGCTCTCTCTCTCCCTGTCCCTCTCCCTCTCCCTCCCTGCACATGTTTGCATGTGGCTTTGTTGCAAATTAATTAACTGCCCTCCTGGTATATACCAGGCTGCTCGTGCCTTGACTAATTTGGCTGCTCATGGAGATAGCAACATTAATAATGCTGCCACTGGACAAGAGGCAGGTGCTCTTGAAGCATTTGTTCAGCTTAAACGTTCTCCTAATAAAGGTGTCAGGTAGTTTTCAATTTCTTCTGAATTCATATTTCTTAGTTAAGCTTCTCTACAGTTTCATAGCTGCATTTATTGGCGTCTATTTGATATGCTCTTGTAATCTATGATTAAAAGCATCTTTGTTATAGCTAAGCTAATAGATTCATTCATCCATTGCTTGTAACTTACGTAATATTTATTTTTACATGTAGTAAGCTTCTTGACTAATGGCGATTCAGTTAATTGCCTGACTGAACAAGTTGGCATTACGTATACTTCTAGCTGTTAAAATTATCCCTTTGTGCTTAAAAGGAAAATAAAGGTTCCAGGGGGGTGGGGGGAGCTTGCTCCCATCTGTTTTTTGGACAAGCATTTTGTATCATAATTGTCAATCTTGGATGCTGCATTTTCATTGCCTTATTCATTTATTTATTTAAGGACTATGATTTCTGATGCAAAATGGAGAATGTACTGATCTTCATTTTTAAAATTTTAACAATTGAATCCACTGTAGCTTCCTTGATATGGAATTTGAATAACATAACCCCTTTCAGTCACCCAAAAGATGCTAAATAATCATGGATCTTACCAATTCACTGTTCAGTCTGTCTATGTTGATTAGCAATTATTTTCTATGTACCAATACCAATCTTCTTCAATTTTTTTATCGATAACTATATTGACTCAAACCTTTCTTATATGATTAAATCTACTTATATGCTATGTATGGTTTGCTTATGAGTTTTATCTGATCCCTTTATTTACTTGTCAAATAGGCAAGAAGCTGCTGGTGCATTGTGGAATTTATCATTTGATGACAGAAATTGAGAAGCAATTGCAGCGGGCTGGTGGCGTTGAGGCCTTGGTATGATATTTACCTTGTTGAGTCCAAGTAGTTTTAGTTGTCATACTCCTACGTTGCCTTTTGCACAACTTCCTACAATAAGTAGTTCAAGAGGGTGCTTTATTTGAGGGAGTCCTAGAAAGTGCTTCTTAGTTAGCTAGTGCTCTCAGTAATATAGGAAAAAGAAGATGAAGCCCTTCACCTGCATAAGTAGTTTCTTGTTACTATTTTCAACTGGAAATACCATTTCTTTGAATATAAAGCATGTATAAGGTTCATGAACTGCTTATCAAAAAAAAAAAAAAAAAAAGGTTCATAAACTATAGGCTCGTTTTTTTGAAGTTGATATGTTAGAACTTGTTATGCATACAACAATAATAACAACCTTGTCTTAGTTCCAAGATGCTCAGCTGACTAATCAGGATTGCTCTCATAATGATTTTAGGAATCTCAAAACCCATATAACATTTCTTTTAGTGCTGGATTGTAAGTTAATTTATATTATATCATTCATAAGTAAATAATGTGATGAGACTTTTTTCCTTTGTTTTCTTTTCAATTAATTTGCGAGAAAGCGATCAAATTGCTCTTGGTTTTCAAATTCGAACATGGTATTCATACAACAACAATAACAACCAAACTTTGTTCTAAGATGCTCAGCTGACTAATCAGGGTCACTCTCATAATGATTTTAGGAATCTTAAAGCCCATATAACATTTTTTTTTTTAATGCTGGATTGTAAGTTAATTTATATTATATTATTCATAAGAAAACAGTGTGATCAAGACTTTTACCTTTGTCTTCTTTTTAATATGTTCATGAGAAAGCGATCAAATTGCTCTTGGTTTTTCAAATTAGAACTTGGTATTCACAAGGGTTGGTCTCTTAATGATTATAGAAATATAAAACAAATATAACATTCTTTAAAAAAAAAATCTGATTGTACGTCATCAATTTTATATTATTCATAAGAAAAACAGTGTGATTGAGACTTTTTCCTTTGTCTTTATTTCAATTAGTTCATGAGAAAGTGATCAAATTGCTGGCATTTCAATACCTCTAATAGTTATGATTTGCGTACATGAAGGAGAGAGGTTTTAAGGCAAAAGAAGTTGTCAATTCAACATCGGCATTGAGTCCAAGTGGTCCCGATCCAACTCACGACAATTCCAACATGTCCAATACCAATCTTGCCAATTCAACCTTGTACAATTCTTATGGGGCACTGAATCCAAGTGGCGCAGATCCATACTACGACTATATCAATAGGTCCGATACCAAAGGAGCCAATTCCGGCAATCCCTTGCGGCAGCTACAGCTTATATTGTATGTTTGGTTGATATTGCTTCACATTTAATGATTTTATTAAGTTGTATTCAGCTTTCAGATAGCTTGAATTTCAGTGTGCAAGCACTACACAGACTTATTTGAGATAGTAATGCTTTATTTATTAGAGACTTTCTGAAAAAATCTGAGAGAAATCTAAATAGAATAGAGAGAATTTCATTGATCAAAATGGAATACACGAAGTTAATGAACAAAATACACAGTGCTCTGTTTATATACACAGTGAGCATAACTAACTATCAAATGTGGCGCCAAAATCAGTTAGCTAATCTTCTAGAATCATACACGTGTCAATTGCGACTAACTACTTCCTAGAATCACGGGAATCAAATCCTCAGCGCTCTTGAATGAAGAACTCGTGATGTGGGACTGCTTCAATTGCTTCCCAGACTTCAGTGCCACTCTGGTCAGACATTGATGCATCCTGTGTGGCTTGGTCCCTACACTGCCTATCAGCTAGTGCTGCACTCCTTACGACCCCCGTGGCTTGGTTAATGCTCTTCACCTCAGCAACAACTGCACTAGCCATCATACTTGTATCTTGTCTCATGCTACTCTGCCCTGCATTATGCCCTGCAGTATGCCCTGCAATTTTAACACTCCCCCTCAAGAGCACAGCTCTTGCCTTCTGACTTGACTTAGGTGGGGAAGGATACTCCACTACATGAGCAAAGATATTGATTACACCCAATCTAGTGATCAATCTCAAATAGTTTTCAACTCCTAAGGCTTTTGTAAAAACATCCGCCAACTGATTTTTGGTTGAGACATAGAAGGTCTTAAGAGTACCATCAAGAATCCTATTTCGCACAACATGGCAATCAGCTTCTATGTGCTTGGACCTTTCATGAAACACTGGGTTTGCTGCTATGTGAAGTGCTGCCTGGTTATCACAGTACAACAAAACAGGTCTATCATGTTTAACATGCAAATCCTCTAATAAATGTAATATCCAAGTCAGCTCACATGTGGTTGTGGCCATTGCCCTGTATTCTGCTTCAGCACTTGATCTAGACACTATACTTTGTTTCTTAGATCTCCAAGACACCAAGGCATCACCCAAAAACACACAATAGCCTGTCAAGGACTTCCTTGTGTCAGGGCATCCAGCCCAATCTGCATCACAGTATGCTTTTAAATGCAAATCAGAATCTGAGGGGAAGAAAACACCTTGTCCAGGTGTGCCTTTAATGTATTGAAGTATTCTGGTAGCAGCCTTCATATGTGGTACTCTAGGTTGTGCCAAGAACTAACTAAGCCTATGTACTGCATATGTGATATCTGGTCTGCTCAAAGTTAGGTACATTAGCTTCCCAATAAGCCTCCTATACTGGCCAGGATTAGAAATCAGGTCCCCACCACCTTTGGATAACTTCAATTGCTGCTCCATTGGTGTTTGAGTTGGTTTGCAACCTGTCATTCCAGTTTCTTCAAGAACTTCAAGAGCATATTTCCTTTGTGTTAAGCTGATGCCAGTCTTGTTCCTTGCAATTTCCAAGCCTAAGAAAAACTTGAGTGATCCTAAGTCCTTGATCCCAAACTTCTGATCTAGGACTGACTTCAGAGAAGTAACACAATCAAGATCATTACCTGTAATGATCATATCATCTACATAGACTAGTATTGCAGTGAACAAAGATCCTTTGCTATGGACAAACAGGGAATGGTCTGCTTGGGACTGGACAAAACCAAGCTGTGTAATTGTTGCTGACAACTTTGTGTACCATTGCCGAGAAGCTTGTCTCAAGCCATAAAGGGATTTCACCAGCTTACACACTTTAGGAGCAGATGCTGCCTTAGGAACTGAAGAAGAAGAAGAAACTGAACACTCCCCCTTACTGTGAAAACCAGGAGGCAAGGCCATGTAAACCTCCTCATCCAAATCCCCATGAAGAAAGGCATTATTAATGTCTAATTGATGTAAAGGCCAAGACTTAGCAGCAGCCAAAGCAATCAAGACCCTTACTGAAACAGTCTTGGCAACTGGAGAGAAAGTCTCTAGAAAATCAAGGCCTTCTCTTTGGGTATAACCTTTAGCTACCAATCTTGCTTTATACCTTTCAACACTTCCATCAGGATTGAGCTTGACTTTATAAACCCATTTGCAGCCAATGGGAAGTTTACCAGGAGGTAAAGTAGTCACATCCCAAGTGTGATTGTTCTCAAGAGCTTGAACTTCCTTGTCCATGGCAGCTCTCCAAAGAGGATCTTGAACTGCCTGAGAGAAGCTTTGAGGTTCTTGAGGACTAGAACCAACTGTCATGAGGTAAGTTTGGTAACCAGGTTCCAAGTGAGAGTAAGTGATGCACTCAGCCAGATCATAAGCAGCACCAGGAGCAAATGCAGTACAAGCATAATCCTGCAAGTATGCAGGAGGTCTAGTGTCTCTAGTTGATTTCCTGATAGGCACTGGAGAGGCTGGTACACCTGGTGGAGAAGAAGGTGCAGCTGGAAAAGGAACCTGACTAGAACTAGGTGAAACATCAGTAGACATTATGGAAGAAGTAATGTCATTGTGTATAACAGGATCAGTAGAAACAGAAGAAGGGAATAAGGCATTATCAATATCATTTGGAACAAAATCAGGAACACTAATGGGAGTGACAAAGGAATCATTACCTGCTGAAGAAGAGGGAGCAACAACATCATCACAAGAAGGAATGGAATCTGAAACATTAACAGAAACAGATGCAAAAGGAAAGGAATGTTCATGAAAAACAACATCCCTAGAGAGAAACACACTTTGAGTGGCCAAGTCAAGAACCTTATAACCTTTTACCCCAAAAGGATACCCTAAGAAGACACATTTCTTTGCTCTAGGAGCAAACTTTGTTCTATGATTAGAAAGGGTAGAAGCAAAACACAAGCAGCCAAAGACTCTCAAATGTGAATAGGATGGTGGAGAACCAAACAAAGTTTCAAAAGGAGTTTGATTGGATAAGACTGAAGATGGAGTTCTGTTTATCAAGTAAACGGCTGCAAGGATAGCATGTCCCCAAAGGTGTAAAGGCAGGTGTGATTGAAACATGAGAGCTCTAGCTACATTTAGGATGTGTTGATGTTTCCTCTCAACAACACCATTTTGTTGAGGGGTTTCAACACAGCTCAATTGATGACAAATGCCTTGCTTAGCAAAGAAATCCCTCATGAAAAATTCTGTACCATTGTCAGTCCTAATGGTCTTGATCTTTTTAGAAAATTGAGTTTCTACCATGGTACAAAAACCTTCTAAAACAGATTGGGTTTGAGACTTATGTTTTAAGAGATAAACCCAAGTACACCTTGAGCAATCATCCACAATAGTCAAGAAATATTTGCAACTATCAATGGTAGACACTGAAAAGGGACCCCATAAGTCACAATGTATCAAATCAAAACAGGAAGCAGAAATTTGAGAACTTTTATTGAAGGGTAAACGTTTTTGTTTTGCAAGGGGGCAGATTTCACAAGTAAGATTTTCCACTGAAGTACAAAGTGGTTCACCATTATTCCTAATTGAAACTAATTTGGCATTAGACAGATGTCCTAATCTAGAATGCCATACATGGGTGTTAAAAACAGAAGGTATTGCAGCAGAAATGGAAGCAGCAGAAATGGAAGCAGATAGTGAAGTGGAGTTGCTCCTTTCCAGCAGGTAGAGCCCATTGCATTCCTTACCCAGACCAAGTGTGCTCCAATGAGCAAGGTCCTGGATAAAGCACAATGTCCCAAAGAAGATAAGACAACAAGAAATAGATTTGGCCAACTGACTGACAGAAATGAGGTTAAAACTGAATGATGGAACACATAACACATTGTAAAGAGTAAATTTGTCTGAGATCCTCACAGTGCCAATGTGTGTGACTAGAGCTATCTCACCATTTGGCAAATTAACATGAGTATTTAGGACAGTGGTGATAGAAGTAAAGCAAGTGACTGAATGTACCATATGGTCAGTGGCACCTGTGTCTATGACCCAATCAGTGGAATGGAAAGACTCTTTATCAACTATTTTAGCAGAGAATATAGAGTGCTTCAAAGTAGGTTTGAAAGAAAGGCTGGAGGCAGTACCTGACATAGTGTCAATGAAGTTGGAATTGTTAAGGGCTGATGAGAGAGGCACACCAGTTGCAGCAGCCACACCATGAGCTTCAGTAGTCAAACCAGAGACACTTCCACTTGTACTGACAGATGCAGCATGATGTTTTTGACCTTGATCAAAGCCTGGTTTGAAAAGAGCAAGGAGCTGCTCACACTGTGCCTTAGTAATAGGACATTGAGCAGATGTATTCTCAGCATCAGTTCCTTGTGGAAAGGAAACCTGATTAACATTGAACTTCCCCTTTTGCTTATAACCTGGTGGATAGCCATGGAGTTTGTAACATTTGTCCACAGTGTGTCCAAGCATGTTACAGTGGGTGCACAAGGGTCTTTCCTTCTTAGGTCTAGCCTTGTTACCAGAATTCCCTTTGGCATTAACATACATGGCCACCGAATCAGGTTTAGGAATGTATGCAGCACCATTACCATGACCAATTCCTTTATGTGCCTCCTCTTGAAGAATCAAGGAGTATACCTTGCTCATTGGTGGAAATGGCTCAAGCATGAGAATGTGACTCCTCACAGTCTCAAAATTCTCATTGAGCCCCATTAGAAACCTCATCACATAGGATTTCTCATGAGCAATGCTGAGTGTCTTCATCGCACCACAAGTACATGCTGGCAAGGGTTCATAATGAAGTAGTTGATCCCAAAGTTTCTTGAACTTAGAGTAATACTCAGTCACTGACAATTGACTCTGAGTTATCTGTGAAATTTCTTGTTGAAGGTTATAAATCTTTGGTCCATTTCCTTGAGAAAACACACGTTGCAACTCAAGCCACATCTCCCTCGCAGTCTCACAATACATAATACCACTTGACACATCAAAATGCATTGAATTGATCAACCAAGAAAGCACCATTGTGTTACAGCTTTCCCAATCTTCATACAATGGAGAATCATCTTCAGGTTTCTCAATCTTTCCATTTACAAAGCCTATCTTCTTCTTGGCAGTGAGTGCTAGAACCATAGCCCTAGACCAAGATTGATAGTTCCTCATTCCTAACAATGGCTGTGTGACCAAGATATTTCCTGGATTCTCACTTGCACTCAGCAGAAAAGGATTGGATGAATTGGTCTGTGTATTAGAACTTGAAATTGGTCGCATGGATTGAGGTTGTGTTGAATCAGAGTGATCATTTCCTTCAACAGAAGCCATGAATGATCTTCAAAGCTTGAATAACAAAAGAAACTTCAATGAAAAGAAGAAACAGAAAGAAATTCTCGAACGATTTCTCAGCAAAAGAAAAACGAGGAAATTTTCTTGAGGAAAATTTCTGTTTGGAACGAAAGAAAATCTTCTGGAACCAAACTAAAAGCTAGGAAATCAGTGTAAACTGTGCTAGCTGCTCTGATACCATGAAAAAATCTGAGAGAAATCTAAATAGAATAGAGAGAATTTCATTGATCAAAATGGAATACACGAAGTTAATGAACAAAATACACAGTGCTCTGTTTATATACACAGTGAGCATAACTAACTATCAAATGTGGCGCCAAAATCAGTTAGCTAATCTTCTAGAATCATACACGTGTCAATTGCGACTAACTACTTCCTAGAATCACGGGAATCAAATCCTCAGCGCTCTTGAATGAAGAACTCGTGATGTGGGACTGCTTCAATTGCTTCCCAGACTTCAGTGCCACTCTGGTCAGACATTGATGCATCCTGTGTGGCTTGGTCCCTGCACTGCCTATCAGCTAGTGCTGCACTCCTTACGACCCCCGTGGCTTGGTTAATGCTCTTCACCTCAGCAACAACTGCACTAGCCATCATACTTGTATCTTGTCTCATGCTACTCTGCCCTGCATTATGCCCTGCAGTATGCCCTGCAATTTTAACACTTTCTGTTGCTGATGGTAACATGAGACATTTTGTCTGTGTGTCCAGATGAAGAATGGGAAGGAGTTTCTTCTTACAGATACTGTTGGTACATCTTTAAATTTATAACCATTGGTGTTGAATACAACATTGTAAGTTGTGTGGATAATCTAGCATTAGCTTTACTCTTTTATTTTGAGATGAAAATATATTTGTTTGATCATAGAAGAGGTGTTAATAGGGGCCTTTGTTTTGTTTGGTGCATTGGTAAAAAAGTCTGTCTTAGTTGAGCTCAAGTGTGTGCATTTGAATATTGAGTGTGAGACCAGAAAATGGGCTTGGATGTTGTATTAGATGAGTTTGTGCTTTGTGGGCGTGTGTTTAAGTTCCACGCTGGTCACGTACTAGGTTGATATGAGCTATGAGGAACTCTAATTGTAACTTGAATTAGTCCTTTTGGGGCATAGCATAGAAGTGGGTAGCAGTTCCTCTGGCCATGACATTAAGAGTTAGATCTTTGTATGGGACTATATCCAATATCAATTTGACGTTTGGAGCTCATAGGCCAAGGAAATTAGGTGGTTCTGTACAGAATTATGCTATATAGCCTTACAGAATGTTATATCAATTGCAGAAACTTATGGCTATACAACCAATATAGATAGAATTGGAGCTTTTCTATAGATAGAATACACTTTCATATGCTTACTGCAAGTGAGCTTTTCTTATAGATGTCCCTGCCAATGCTTTAAAGGATTAAAATGCCTGAAACTTATGTTGTGCACCTTGGAAATAGCAAGGAACTAATGGAGGTTGTTGAAGATTGTGTAGCCAAGAGAATTCATTGTGAGCATGTTCTTGACTCTCTTGGAGTGCGGAATGAAGATCTAATCTTTGCCATCATAAACAGTATGCTCTCATTGTTGATGAGATAAATATGTTTTCCTTCATTAGTCTGACTGGTGGAAAGTAGTATGGTAGTAAGTCACTTGGTTGCAAAATATTTCACTTTTTCTTTGGAGAAATCTTACTCTATGGCATGATTTCTTGGTAATTAAGTAGAATTATGTGCTATATAGCGTGAAGGGTTGTAATATCAATTGCAACCCAATGTACTCCATTAGTTTTTGTAGGATGGAGGTTCCTGTTAAGAATCGTCTTATATGGGACTTAGGATGTTATGTATTGTTTTATGGTTTTGTTTTGTACCGTCTGGATACCTGTAAAGCTTTTATTAGTTGGTCATAGCTTTGACATAATTGTCCTAAGAACCCTTTGTAATGGTGGAGCAGGTCTATCTATAAAAGGTTTTATAGAATTTTATTATACAAGAAAAGTTTATATTCTGATGCTTCCTGCTGTTGTAGAATAATTTTGCTTACTGGGGTTTCCCGGGTTTTACAACGGACTGCTATCTATGGAAAGATTCATGGTTCCTTTCTCATGAAGTCTTTTTTTTTTTTTTTTTTTCTTTTTTTAATCTCACTATGAATTATGAGTTGAATAAGTTAGTGGATGCACAGTTCTCAGCGTCTTTCAGTACATTCCATAAGTGTATAATAGATTCTTGACTGTATAGTAGCTCCTAAATGATGCTTCTGCGAGTAAATTGATAGCTCGAGCTAGGCAGAAATGAAGGATAATTAGGCCTTTGTTGGTTCCCATTCTTTTTTCCCTTGCAGTAGAAATTATGTTTTTACATACTTCAGTATTCAGCTTTTTAGTAGCACCAAGCTGGCTATTATTCTGGTCAATCTTTCTATTTTTATGTAATTCTTGAGTCAGCTTGTTTTCTTTAACTAGTGTTTAAAAAATATATTGGGCAAACATGCAACTATGCTAGGAAAGAAGAAATGACATTTTAAAATGTTTGTACCATCAAAATGAGCCAAATGAACTATGGACAAGGCATAGCCAAACTGCAAAACATAAAATGGCAAGCACAAGAACGTATGAAAGTCAACCTGGTTTGACAAATTCTATGACAACCAACGCTAAACAAAATCAACTATTTTCAATTATACTCACAAACACACCTAGAAATATCCACACACTAACACTAGAGAAAACTGAAGTCCTTAATTCTCCCACTAGACAAAGGTCTTCGAGCTCTCACATATTAAACAAAGCTACACCACCATTCTATTTATAGGGGTTGATACTTGCCTGCTTCTTTTCTTTTCAATATTGAATTAATTTTCCTAGGTGTGACAAAGTAAGCCCAAATTCATTTACCCACCCGGACCTACTCACTCTAATTAAACTCAAACCCATCCAATTATTAGTTGGGTTAAATGGACATCAACTCAATTAGACCCAGTAATTATTAGATTTTAACTAAAAACTTATTAAACTCCATTTAACCCAAAAACAATATACCTAGATTCGACCCATCCCTTCCCACCAAAAAAAAAAAAAAAAAAAACCCTAGCCCTCTTTTAGGTTTCAAGAGGTTTTCATTTTTTTCTCATTTTCTCGGCCTCCAATCACGTTTTAGTTGGAAACCAACAGCTTCAGCAGCTCATGGAAATCACCACTACTACAAACTCTTACTATATCAGAATTCAGAAACCATGCAAGCGAACTCTTTTTCTTTTTTCTTTTCTTTCTTTTTCCACTGTAATCACTTGCGCTGCATTTCACAATAACGAATGTGCAACTGAACTGGTTAAGACTTGAGAGAGATCATTGGTGACCGTTCGATCTTTTCTAGATCAATGGCCAGCCTTTTGTCGGAGGAAGCCTCCGGCTCCAACGAGGAGCAGAGCGAGCGGTGCGACAGCTACAGCCGGCAGTTCGAGACTAAGTGTGGAGCTTCGAGCTCGATGATGTCATCTCCTTGTCCGGTCACCGATAATTTCCTTTTTCTGACGCTGGTGATGCTGTCGATGATCGGAGGCAAGGACGTGGTGTTTTGGGACGAGAAGAAGCCTGAGAAACCGGAAACCAATTTGTCTGGTACATTGTACTTTCCATTTTTATTTATTTATTTTCATTATTTATTTTTGTTTCTAAATTTGGTGCTAAATTGACGGATTTTATTAAAAAATATCTATAAAACCCAAACTTTATTATTTTTTGATACAAGATAGAATTTTACTCTAACCTAATTTAAGTGTATATATGTATGAAACTCCCTCTTGGAGACTTGAACTCCGGCCCTTGCCCCCCACACCCCACAAGCACTTATACTTGTAGAGTGACCATCGCACCAAAGGTGTGCGGTGGTAAAACCTAAACTTTATTATTAGTTAAGCAAGGTTTGAAACATATTTGGTTTCTAACAATTCAAGTTTTTTACACTCAATTTTGCCCAGTGAATTTGCACTTGGAAATCGAGTGTCTCACACTCGATTTTCTCAAAGTAAAATCGAGTCCTTTGGACTTGATTTGTTAGAAATGAAATTTGTTTCAAACATTGTCTAAATAATAATATAGTTTGAATTTTATAGTTATTTTTCAATAAAATCTCTAAATTGACTAAGTGTGAGAACAAAGAGAAATTGAACTTTTTGAGTCTGAGAAGTCAGAAGTGAGATTGGGAAGTCCGAATTATCAAAATTTTGGTAATTTTAATAATTGGGTAATTGGGTGGGTTGGGGTTTATCCATAATAATTGGGTTGGGTTGGATTTGAGTTAGAAACAATTAGTTAAATGGGTAAATAAGTTTTATATACCCAACCCCGTTATGTCCACCTCAAACCCACCTATTTGCCACCCCTACCTAATAGAGTTAGTGTTCTTATCTTACCAACTAACACTCCTCGTAAGATTAATACACCTATCACGCAGTTAATTTTCAACTTTGTTTGATACTATGTCATTTTGAGGGTCTTTAATGACCAAATCCTTACGGAGCCTAATAGGAATATTGATACTGAATTGAACAAAGTTGAAAGTTAGAGGATTGAATTGAATGAAATTGAAATTAGAGGACTAAATTAAATTTTACAAAATAATAGAGTGCAATTTGTAATTTAGCCTAACAATAACAACTCACATAAAAATCAATACAATAATTGGATTTTTAAGATATTAATTTCTCCCTAAAAGAGTATTGTTCCTCACTAAAAGAATACTTTACATCAAAGACCACCCATTTTAAATCCCATATGACAACATCAAAATGAGTAAGTTCAAATAAAGCAAAACATAAAATTGCCAAAATGTTTCCAAAAAAAAAAAAAAAAAACCATAATCCTGCATATAGCTGGTAGTTAGAGAACCCAATATGGGCACTATGGGAAGTTTTTTAAACAAAAATCATGAAAATTAATGTGAAACCTTCTAGTACCACAATTTCGATAGTATCAATATAAAAAAAAGTGGGAAGTTTTTTTAAACTAAAATCATGAAAATTAATGTGAAACCTTCTAGTACCACAATTTTGATAGTATCTAAATATAAAAAAGAAAAATTAGAGCACTCATATTTTTTTAGTGTATGATTAGGGGTGTCCACGGGTCGAGCCGGGTCGGGTTTGTGCCCAACTCGGAATCGACCCGAATTATTCAGGTGGAGGAAAATGTGGCCTGAAATTGACCCGAAAAGGTGGTCGAATTTTTCGGTTCGGGTCTCGTCGGGTCGGTATCGGGTTTATCACCGGGGACGAAATCTGGCTGGATCCGTTGAGATCTGGACGAAATCTAGCCAGATCTGGCGAGATCTAGTCAAAATCTGGCTAGATCCGTCGAGATCTGGCCTAGATTTCGTCAGATAAAGGCGAGATCTTGCTGGATCTGGTCGGGAAATTGTAATACTTTGCTGGAAAGATAAAGGATTTGGTTCGGGTCGGGTGTCACAGGTTTGGAAACCAAAAACCGACAACCGACCCGCGTGGGGTTGGGTTAGCTTCGTCGGAACTCGCGTCCGACCGTCGGAGTCGTCAGATCGGGTGGTAGCAAGTTGGACATGGGCGGGTTGGCCGGGTTGAGCGGGTCTCTGGGTCTGATGGACAGTCCTATGTATGATAGAAGAATATGTAAAATTTATATATTTTTCTCTAAAAATGACCCATATAAGTGAATATATAATTGTGTAAATTTATAAGTTTGTTACAGTAATTATGTAAATTTATACTGACACTATTTATTTTGCATTTAGTCTTTTATTTGTCTTTTTACATATCACAAGGATGAAGAAAAAGAAAAGATGGTGGTTGTTGTACTTGTATGTGAAAAAAGATAAACAATAAAAAAAGGGATAATTACACATTACCCACCTGTGGTTTATCTCTAATTCTAAGTGCCTACCCGTGGTTTGAATTTTGACACTTTGCCCACCTGTGATTCTCACCGTTATTGTGCCGTAACCCACCTCTCTACTTTCCGTTACTCTAACACAGAAAATGTAAAAACAAAACCCCAAACGGATCAAAACACTCCTCACATGAAGAACATACACAAACACATGAAGAACATACACAAAGCTACTGTTAACAAAAGTTTAACAGCCCTACTTTTATATTTATTTATTTAAATAATAAATTGATCGAAGTGGCGGCATATTTTCTTTTAATTACCTAAACTAGCCAAAAGTTGTAATCAATTCCCAGAACTTACTCATTCTCAAAAAAAAAAAAAAAAAAAAAAAAAAAATTCCCAGAACTTAGCAAAAGTCTCCACTCACTTGAACGTGGATCGATCAAAGCCATTAGCTAAAAAAACCCTCTTTGAGATACGGATTTAGCATTATGCAGACGGCAGCTCTCCTTCCTTCGCCTCCCTCTTTCCAACTCCCTCCTTCTCTTCTTCCCCACTGGTCCCAACTCCGACCGGCTCAGCTTCTTGCTTCTCTCTATCAAAGCTTCTCGTTTCGACACCTAGGGCGCCAAAGACGATGAGGTTTTACACGAAAGTACCGGATTCAGCGGCGACGAAACCGCACCCTTCTTCGAGTTCTTGGGAGCGGCGTGGGTCAATTGCTTGGAGTTCGGCGTGGGTCTGATCGGTCCACCCAAAACACCTAGAATCCGAATCAAAACCCGACAGAGACGCCAAATCCCGATGCCACCACTCGGTTTCACTGCCTGGGTTTGTGACTTATTTGCAGTTTTGGTGGTTCAGCAGTTATGGGTTAGAGTTTGTGACTTGTTTGTGATTTGATTTTGGGTTTGTGATTTGTTTGTGGTTTGATTTTGGGTTTGTGACTTGTTTGTAGTTTTGGTGGTTGGGGTTGAGGTTGTGGGCGGTGGTGGCTATGGCAGTGGGTTGTGGTGGCTGGTGGCAGGGGCAGTGGGCAGTGGGTTTCGATTTTTTATTATTGATGATTTAGATGTTTTATTTTGGGTTCAACTTCCTATAATTTTTCAGATTTTTGGTATGTTCTTCATATTCAAGATTTGAGTGAGAGCGATATAGGTTTTTGAAAAACTTACTGCTTCATACTAAACATATGTAAAGAGAAAAAAGTTTCAGATGCCAAATTGATCTTTACTTTTTTCATTGAAATTGATCTTTGCTTTTTTCAATCCATGTTTGTGTATGTTCTTCATGTGTTTGTGTATGTTCTTCATGTGAGGAGTGTTTTGATCCGTTTGGGGTTTTGTTTTTACATTTTCTGTGTTAGAGTAACGGAAAGTAGAGAGGTGGGTTACGGCACAATAACGGTGAGAATCACAGGTGGGCAAAGTGTCAAAATTCAAACCACGGGTAGGCACTTAGAATTAGAGGTAAACCACAGGTGGGTAATGTGTAATTATCCCTAAAAAAAATTTTAAAAATTATATTTTAATAAAATATAGTGTAAAATAAATAACATAATGTGTGATGTTTTAAAAAATAAACATGGAAAGTAGAAAAATAGTTTCTTATTTAAAAAATGAATACTCAAAACAATCAATAGCAAGCCTTGTAAAATTTGGCTGCCAACAGCAACATAGAAACATTTTAAAGTGACATGAACAGGCTCTCTCTCTCTCCCCCAACTCAACACACACACTCACTCTAATAGATTTGCTCTATATTTTCATTTTGTTTTTCTCTTGATTGCAAAGATTAACATTAAGGATAAATTTGCAATCAATAATTTTCTATGAAATTTCTGCTTGCACTCTTGCCCTTATGCTGTAACCCATACTTTTTCTACAGGTGGGAAATTAAAGGAAACAGTGATTTTAAAAAAAAAAATCCTAGACATTGATGTTCTGCTTTAGTTTTATGGAACATCTCTGCCATTGATCCTAACCTATTCCTAGTTTGCTTATTATGGATCATCTGAGGATGGAAATAACATCTATTAGCCTAGGGCAAATTAACGGAATCTATATCTCTGTATGTCATGGTGTGTGGCATACTTTTGGGTGGACAGAAGGTATTTTTACTCTCATGGGTAGGGATGGCCATACCCATTGGGTAATGGATATCCAACCCTATCCGATCCAAATGTTTCGGGTAATACCCAGTTTTTAATGGGTGGAGCTTAACTGGGTAGGGTATGGATATTACCCGAATTTTTCGGGTAGGGTACGGATATTATCCAAACCCGACCCCAAAAAAAAAAAAAAACCTAAACCTCTCTCACCGTCACTCAGTCTCACACTCTCTCTACCTCTCCTCAGTCCTCACCGTCACTCTCTCTCTCTCAGAGCTCTCTGGTCTCCGCCTCTCCTCACCGTCACTCTCTCCTGTCTTTGCCTCTCCTCATCGTCATTTCTGCCCCTACCTTCCTCCAAATCGCCAATTGCGTTTACGACCTCCTCCATGGTATCTCTCTCTCTCTCTCTCTCTCTTATTGTCTTTGTTTGGTTGCTCAGAAAATTTCGAATTCTAATTTTACTTTTTGGATGTCATATGATTGACTGAGGTGCTAACTTTTTGTTTGGTTGGTCAGAAATGTGAGGAAACATTTTCATACCCATTGGTTTTGGCATCAATTTTTTGCTTGATTCTCATTCCTCGTCTCTGCGAATCAACTGGGTCTTCCTACCACTCTCTTTCCTCAGGTAAATGACTCATTCATTTTCCCTCTTTTGCAAGTTTGGCTTCAAAAGAAAATTATTTTCTATGGGTATTTGGGTTTGACATTTTGGGAGGATTCTATTGATAATTAGCTTTTGTTTCCTTTTCTAGATTGAATTTGTCAACTGGTGAGTTTTTTGTTCTTTGCATGTTGTTTACTTGTGTTGTCTTGTTGAATTTATCATCTGGGTGTGTGTTAGATTTTGATTTTAGAGTTTGAATTCAGCTGGATATGTGTCAAATTTGGTTTTTGATTGAATTTTATCAACTAGGTATGTGTTAGATTTGGTTTTTGATTGCATTAAGGTGTTTGATTCTATATGGGGATATGTCTATTTATAGAGAGGAGTGAATCTGTCCAAGTTTTTTCACAAACGGAGCATGTAAGACTTGGTTTTTGATTGCATTAAGGTGTTCTCAATTTCTTGTTTAATGGCTGAACCTTTCTTTAAACACTAATAGTCTGTACTCTGTACACATTTGAAAAGAAATCAAATTGGACCACTTTAATGCTATTGTGCAGTTTTTGTGTTGCTTTTGATAAACCACAAATTAACCTTACATTCATAGTATATTTAACAATGAAATGATTGAAGGACCTATGTATATTTAACTAATCTTTCTCTCTCTCTTTGTAGTTGCCTACATGTCTACCACATCCTCTGCCTCAGCCCCAGCCCCAAGGCCCCCAACTAGCACAACATCAGAATCACAATCGTTGTTTGGAGAGGAAGTTGAGTCCATTCCGGTTGAGAATCCACAACAACAAGGCACTAAAAGAAGAAAAACTTCAGACATATGGAATCATTTTAAGAAGAAGAATATTGATGGGAAAGTTAAGGCCCAATGCAACTACTGTGGAAGACTAATGGCTGGAGCAAGTACATCAGGGACGACTCATTTAAAACTGCACGTAGCAAAAAGTTGTCCAAGTGCTCCGAAGGAAGCAAGTCCTCCGAGGGAAGGAACAGATATTAGGAAGCAAGTTCTTGTCAAACAACACAATAAGGCAAGAAGTAAAGGGATCTCAAGCCCTAGTGTTTTTAATGAAGAGGATCAGAAGGCTTCGAGGAGGGACCTTGCGCGAATGGTCATTTTGCATGAGTACCCTCTTGCAATTGTTGATCATGTTGGGTTTCGGGATTTTGTTGGTGGTCTTCAGTCAAATTTTAAGATAGTAGGAAGAAACACATTGAAGTGAGATATCAAAAAAATATATAATGAAAAGAAGCAGAAGACTATGGTAGAAATTGACAAGAACGCAAGTAAAGTTGCAATCACAACGGACTTGTGGACTGCAAACAACAGTAAGAGGTCATTCATGGTAATCACAGCGCATTATATAAGTGACTCTTGGACTTTGGAAAGCCGAGTTATAAGGAATTTTTTTTTTCTTTGAGTCATTTTGTTGTACTAGTTTTTAGATTCTTAGGCAAGCTTATTAACTTTATGCTTTCTTTAGTTAATCATATTTATGTTTATTTTTTTTAGGTTTATTCGTATGCCATCTCCACATGATAAGTATTCTCTTTCTAAAATCCTTTTGGAGTGTCTTTCTGATTGGAACATTGATTTGAAGTTATTTTCCATAACTGTAGATAATGCTAGCAACAATGATGGCATGATGAAACTTGTTTCGGATAAGCTTCAAGCTAGTTCACTTATTTTAGGTGGAAAATTGTTGCATGTGCATTGTGCAACACATATTCTGAATTTGGTTGTTCAAGAGGGTTTAAATGTAATTGGCGATGGTATTGAGAAGGTTCGAAGTAATGCATATTTTTGGACACAATCACCAAAAAGAACAGAAATTTTTGAAAAAATATCTCGCCAATCACATATTGCAAGTACAAAGGAATTAGTACTTGATTGTAGGACTTGTTGGAACTCTACATATTTGATGCTTTCAACTGCCTTGATTTCTAAAGATGTTTTTCCACGTTTACTATGTTGTGAGCCTCAGTATCAGTATGCTCCAACTAATAGGGATTGGGAGGTAGCACAAATTGTTTGTGAGAAGTTGGGTTACTTTCATAAAGTTACTGAGTTGCTTTTTGGTACTGCCTACCCTACAACTAATCATTATTTTCCTTTAGTCTTATGGTTGAAGTTGGAATTAAATCAGTGGCTTTCAAGTGAAGATGAGTTGGTTAAGAAATGACAGCAAAGATGTTAGCTAAGTTTGATAAATATTGGAGTGACGTTCATGAACGTCACTCCAATATTTATCAACTTAGCTAACATCTTTGCTACCATTTTCTTATTGACAATTTATTATCCTCTTCTGTTATTTGGCCTCTGATCCTGTTTATTCAAATTTCATAATTGATTGCTCCAGTTCATGTGCATCTGTTGCACACTGCTTTTGTTTTTTAAAATGAGTTAACTGAATGCTAGGCCCCGTTAGTTTTCATTGTTATGCCCCTTCATAATGTTACAGTTTACTATTCTTTGCTGATGGAAGAAAACAGGGGGGGTATATGATTGTGGAGGCCATTTATCATTGTCCAACTTGTAGAGGAGGCTATAGAGGTTTAGATTTAGTAAACAAAATAATGTTGACATGTCAATGGTTGAGAAGGATTTGGACACCATGTGAGAGCCGGAGAAGCAGTCATGGTGACTCATTGTTTTCTTTTGAAAGTGTAAGAAACAAAAATAGTACAGTTCCAGTTTTTCCTGTTAATGGAGTTTATTTGGAAAATGAGTGAAATGTAGCATATTTTTGAATTATTTTTCTCCCCAAAAAAGTAGCATTGGCAAGATACAAATAACCAAACAAAAGGTCATCTAGCAAAAGGTTAAACCATTCTTGATTGGATGAATTCCAATTAGAGCTAAAGTATTGTCTCGAATTATTCTGGGTTTAAATGTGTTAAAGAGCATTAGCATTGATGGAGTTATATTGCCAAATTGCTAATTTTAGTACCATAAACATCAAACACTAAGCTACCTCAATGGCGCTATAGTTAAAATTTTTAACAAACTTGCGATTGTAAAATGTCATCTGTGGCTGTTTACTGTGGCAAGAGATAAAAAAAAATAATAATAAAAAAAAAAATAAAAAAAAAAAAACAAAAAACAAAAAACAAAAAAAAACAAAAACAAAAACAAAAACAAAAAAACATAGATTTGGTTAATGTGTGCTCTTAGGGCATACATTAAGTTTTCTATTTTTGGAAATATTTTCTCGGGAATTGAAAAAGCTGTCATTACTTTTTCAATTCTCAAGAAATTTTTTTCTAAAAATAGAAATTAATGTGTGCCAATTAGGGCACACATTAGTAAAATCCAAAAAACATTTGTTTATTCTTTGTCTCTCTCCTTTCATTAAAAAACCATTTCCTCTCTTTTTTCACACACTTTCTCTCTCCCTTTTTTTTTAATTTTTATTTTATTTTTATTTTATCTCTCTCTCCAGGGCCTTCCTCTCCTTTCTTCTCTCTATCTTGCTTTGGGTTCGTTGAGATCCTCATTTGGGCTGGTGGGTTTGTGGTGGTGGGTCGGGTAGTGGCTGAAATCAAGTTGCTAGCTGTGGATGTGGATGGTGGTGGCTGGGATCAGTGGTCAATGGTGGTGTGGTTATGTTGGTGGTGGTGTTAGTAGATTTTGGCTATGGTGGTGGGTTTCGTTGATTTTGGCTATGGGTTTCGTGGGTTTGGTTGTGGTAGTGGGTTGTGATTGAGATGGTAGGTTGTGGTTGGTGGTGATGGTGGCTAGTGATGAATGTGATGATGGGTTTTGTTTTGTTTTTTGTTTTTTGTTTTTGCCGTGAGCTGTGGTTGCCACAGTGGTGGTTGTGGTTGTGGCCAGTGGAGTGGTGGTTGTGGCTGGTTCCTAAAGTTTTTGCGATGGATTTTATTTATTTATTTTAATGAGTTCTTTATATTATTTTAATTGAAATGGTAAAGAAATAGAACCATTGATATTGAGTGTATTAAAAAATGGTGTGTTAAAATAGATGAAGTGAGTTTTTGATATGCTAAAAGCTAAAAATTTTAGCTATATCAATGCTAATGCTCTTAACTGTTAAGTTCATATGTACAGCTGTCTAAGTATTTACTTCTTTTTTGTCAACTAGAACTCATTTGTTTATCCCCAAAAAAGAGAGGAGTATCAGTTCAAGTAAATAATCTAATACTAGGGGTGGCAAAATTGGAAACAACCTGCAAATCAGACACAACACGATATTAAATTAGTAGGCTACGAGTTGAGACTTAAAGAGTTTGTGTCATATTCGGGTTGACACAACTGACTCGTTTAATAAACATGTTGGATTAGTGTCCATCACATGAAACTCATTTGACTTGTTTAATTAAATGACATTTTATCAATATACCTTTCAAACCCTAGGTATATAAACTTATTAGTTGTTGTGGTTTATTTTCTAATATCTTTGACATATTATGATTAATTATTTGTGATATTGATATATACTTTAATTTTAAATGATTATTTGTGATACTCGTTAGTTTTGAATTTTATGTTAAAAATATTTATTTGTTTAGTTTTTCATAATTTATATCAATTTGGTTAATACTAAAATTAGGTTTTCTTTTTTTTTTAAATTTTTTTTTTATAAAATCTGATAAACTAGTTGACATGATTGACCCATTTAATAAATAGGTTATGTTAGGGTTGAGGAATCCTGACCTGTTTAATAAGCACGTCAGGTTAGGGTTAATCCATATAGTCAAATATTCATGAGTTAACACGACACAAATCCAACACGCAAACACGAATTGCCACTCTTATCCAGTGGTTACTTCAGAAATTTTGTTTTGGGGGGTCATTAAGAAACTTAAATTAAAAAATTTTTAATAAAAAGAGAGTGTATCATAACGGTTGAGGCCGTCATGGAGCAGCTTGAGCGCACGAATGCTCGCCTTGATACACTCGCTATTGAGTTGTATTAGGTAAACACCTGGTCAGTTGTATTGCACAATGACAGGCTTACATGGGTGGCTTCGCCATATCTCCATCTCCTTCCCATTCTCCACAAGCTTCTGAGGACGAGGATGCTGATGATGATGATGATGAGGAGGATGAGGATGCTAGCTCTTCCGATGATGAGGAGATGACTGCTTCTTAATGACTTACCCTTTGTCATTTGTGACAAAAAGGGGGAGTAGTTTTGGATTGAGAGTAGTCATGTATTTTGGGGGAGAGTTAGCATAGAACATTTTTGATAGGGGGAGTGTCTTTGTTTATGAGGGATGTAGTGAGGATTTATATACTTTTCTTTTCTTTCTTTGTAGTTACATTATTATTTTGTACATCGATCTTGTGACCATTTAGTGATAACAAACACTGTACTTATTTATCTTTTATATATATGATGATGTTGTTATCATTTCACTTATCTTTCCATGTATTGTTTCTTTACTCTCTTTATTCACATGTTTCTATTAATGTATGTAATCTTTTATTTTTGTTTCACACTAAGATGCCTTGATAAGTTTTGTTTAAAGTATTTCAGAAAGACAAGTTGTCAAAATCTATCATGCCATGAACTCTCTTCTTGCTAAGTTTTTCAAGAGTTTGTGTTAGGATTAGATTTTATTGTATTCAACAAGTGATTATGAGTTTAGTGATTTATGACTTCTTTCATATTTCATTTTTTTGTTGTGGTTTTATCATGGATTCCCAAAGGGGAAGATTGTTAGGACATGTGTGGAACTTGTTAGAACATATGTTATTGTAAATTGGCTAATCCTTTGACAAAACACACTTTACTTGTAATTGAATAGATTTATGATGAGTTTAATACTTCAAGGAACAAGAGTTCAAGCCTAGTATTGAAGCCATGCAAATCTGTCCAAGAAACAAGTGAAGAAGTGTCGTTCATTAAAGCTCAACAGATAATATCTATCAAGGTTTAATAAGGAATCTCAACAGTTGCATGACAGAAACAGTATCTATCAAGAATTATGAAATTTAGATTTCCAGATCTGTTTTTCACGCATATCTAAGTTATTAGTGTAGGGTTTCTTTTCTCACAATCCTAGACATATATAAAGATTAACTTGATGCAAAGTGATTACTCATACATATTGTGACCGGAGACAATTTGCCCTAGTTCATCATATTCTTTGTAGAAGCTACTGCTTCTTTGTGTCGAAGATTTTGTAATCAAGGAACTTCTTGATCTTCATCATTTGGATGAATTGAAGAACTTTGCAGCCAACAACTTCCTCAAGTTGGTGTGTTAGTCACGTACTTGGATCCATGCATTGATTGTTAGTCACGTATTGGAAGCTGTGCATTGAAAGAAAAGATTGTCACTACATTACAAGTCCAATTGGATATTGGGGTAAGAGTTCAACTATAGGTTGGTATTAGGTATTGGGATTCATTTTACTTTTAACCGCTTGTTTTGATAATAGTGGATTCTCGGCAGTGATGACCTTAAAATCACCTGGTAGGGTTTTGCCTTGATGTTTTTCCTCATTCGTAACAAATCACCTGTGTCAAATTTATTTTCTGCTGCATTTAACTTAGTTAGTGATTTGTTTGTGCTACCATGCTTAGGGGTGTTCGCAGTGCAGTACGGTGGGATGTGGTTTTGGGTCATTTTTAGCATCGCACTTTGCAGTGCGGTTTAGCTAAAATCATAACTGCACCGCACCTTATTTTTACGGTCACATGTGTGGTGCGGTGTGATGTGGTGCGGTTTAAAGTTTAGCCAAAATCATAACCGCACCGCACCTCATTTTTGTAGTCACATATGTGGTGCGGTGTATAAAATGCGGTTTGAATGATTTGAAATTGGTATATATTTCAAATTTTAGGCTTTTTCTACCCAGTCCAAAACTAATTTTTCCCTTTATTTTGGTCCAAGTTTTAAACTATTGAGCTAGTTTTTCTTTATTTTGGGCTGGCTTTCTTAATCAACACTTGCTAGGGTTATCAAACTTTTTTTTTTTTGAAACTAAGGTTATTAAACTATTAATAATATATTGGCGAAAAGCACATTTTAGTCCTTACATTTTCAAGTGATTCCCATTTTAGTCCCTACATTTTATTTTTACCGCTTTTAGTCCCTATCCTGAAAAACGCTTCCCATTTTGGTCCCTGCCATTACTCATTTAACAGAAATATCCTATGTGGCAAACGGTCCAATAGTAAATGCTGACATGTCTATTAAAATAATATTAAAAAAATATTTGCATTTTTAAAAATGCCACATCAGCAATTTAATTTTTTAAAAAAGCCACATCAGATAAAAATAATATAAAAATTTCTAACCTAATTATTTTTTTTTTTTAAAAAGGAAAGGAAATTAGTTAAATTAATTTTTTTTCCTTTTTTTTTGGAAGAACATGAAGAACGTGTTCTTCATTTTTCTTCCCCAACTAAGCTTGCCAAGAAAATTAAAAATTAAAAATTTACTTTTCTTTTCTTGCATTTTCTTAGCCAATGTAATTAAGGAGTCTAATGTATTGCATTTTCTTCATTTGTATTGCATTAAAAATTTATTTTTAGACTACACCATTCTTGGAGACCAAATAAAAATAGAGCAAAGATTCAAATTTTAACAATCATTTCTGGTGTTCTCTTTTCAGTCAAGTTATCAAAATAGCAAAAGAGTAAGCACGAATAGAACACAGAGCATTTCCATATAAGATCTGATGCAAAACCCAAAAGATAAACTAGTTCTAGAACTTAAATCAAATCAAAATCTAATCTAAAAAAGACAAATACCGATCTAAACGAAAATGTCAAAAGACAATGTTTTTAGTTATTACCTTGCTCTTGGTGACGAAGTCGTTGACGTTAATAGCAGGGAACAAGAGGGTACCATTGGCCTGCATCTGGTAAAGCCTCTTAACTCTAGTGGTTGTCTCTTCAGACACACCAACCAATCTTTGCTTCATCTTGTGGTACCTCTTGGGATCTGTCTTCAACCCATCTCTGATAATGGTCAGCACAATCTGGAACTCGGCATTGTCGGTGGAAGCTGGGTCTAGAAGAGTCCAGTTCTTCTCAAACAACTCCTCGGCCTTAACGCCCTCCTGGATGAGCAGAGTCGCGTCACCACCGTCATCGACTATGAGATCGGCCTTAACCCATCTCTGGTAAAGCCTCTTAACTCTAGTGGTTGTCTCTTCAGACACACCAACCAATCTTTGCTTCATCTTGTGGTACCTCTTGGGATCTGTCTTCAACCCATCTCTGATAATGGTCAGCACAATCTGGAACTCGGCATTGTCGGTGGAAGCTGGGTCTGGAAGAGTCCAGTTCTTCTCAAACAACTCCTCGGCCTTAACGCCCTCCTGGATGAGCAGAGTCGCGTCACCACCGTCATCGACTATGAGATCGACCTTAACCCATCTCTGATTGCTCTATTTTTCTTTTCTAATGTTTTTAATTTTCTGGGCAAGCTTAGTTGGGGAAGAAAAATGAAGAACACGTTCTTCCAAAAAAAAGGAAAAAAAATTAATTTAACTAATTTCTTTTCTTTTTTTAAAAAATAATTAGGTTAGAAATTTTTATATTATTTTTATCTGATGTGGCTTTTTTCAAAAATTAAATTGTTGATGTGGCATTTTTAAAAATGCAAATATTTTTTTAATATTATTTTAATAGACACGTCAGCATTTACTGTTGGACCGTTTGCCACGTAGGATATTTCTGTTAAATGAGTAACGGTAGGGACCAAAATGAGAAGCGTTTTTCAGGATAGGAACTAAAAACAGTAAAAATAAAATGTAGGGACTAAAATGGGAATCGCCTGAAAATGTAGGGACTAAAATGTGCTTTTCGCCTAATATATTTAATATTAAAAATATTTAAAAATATTAATATATAGAGAAGGTGCAGTGTGGTGCGGTTTGTGTGGTTTTCTTATTATAAAACCGCAAACCGTATTGCACCATACGGTGTGGTGCAGTGCGGTGCAGTTATGCTATTTTGCGGGCGGTTTTGGTGCGTTTTTGCGGTTTGTGCGGTTTATGCGATTTGGTGAACACCCCTAACCACGCTTATTGCATGTAATTGAATCTAATTAATTCACTTTGCTAATTAATTGATTAATTTACCAAAAGGGTTAATACATTCTTTGCCTATTAGCTATGACCATTTTATTTTATTAAGTTTGTCTAACATTTTTATTTTTATACAGTTGTTATTATCTATTAATTCGTCATTGTTTTAATAAAAATATTTTAAACTAAATTAATAAACTTAACTCATTAGCTCTGTATTAATTATTGACGTACACAATCACACTCATTCATACATAAAATAATATACTACGTGTCTACTTAACCAATTAAATGCTTGAACAATCACTAACTTTACAATTTTTCTTCTTGAATTTTTCTGACTTTATAACAAAAAGTTATTATAACATGATAATACACATACATGTAATAAACACTCTCTATTTCCTAATTATTAAATTATATAAAGTTATATTATATTTATACTGTACACACAAATATCCACACACATCATTATTCACACAAATAACATTATAACAAAAATTAATGCACACAATTAATATTAGACACACTCATACACATATAATATAAATTCATAATAAAGAGTGACACTTACAATTCACAAACACTTACTCGTACTCTTAGAGTTGGAAATAATTGTAGTAAGGGTATATAAGATTTAAGTTAGGGTATGCAAAAATATATTTAAGAATAAATTAAAATATTAAACTAACAAAAAAAAATATTATAAATATATATATATATATATATATATATATATATTAGGTAGGGGCAGGGGCAGGGGCGGCTCTTAAAATATATATATATATATATATATATATATATATTTTTTTTTTTTTTTTTTTTAAGAGCCGCCCCTGCCCCTGCCCCTGCCCCTACCTAATATGGTGTTCAGTATCCATTTAAAGCTATAAAAGGTTGATGAAAGTTTCCACGAGGGGCACAATAATGTTGAAGGCAGATCCATCCAAATTTGTCCTTGTGAGCAGCTAATACCAGAGTCAAAACCAAATCCATCTACTTAAACAGTTAAAACTGTTTGATTTAAATGCTTTTATGTTGTGTTGATTGACATCTAATTCTGGTGAAGCTATGTGATGTTTGTTTATTGTTTGTAATGTAAGCGAGAGCTTTATAGTAGTACCACTTTAATTTTTTTTCCGACCAAGCTTCTAACTTTTGTTTGGATGGGTTAGGATAGTTCAAGACGTTGGGATATTTAGAGTTAGACTCGGTTAACTTTATTTAGCCAACCTTTTTTTTTTTTTGAGGGACAAACATAAACTTTTTATTAATGAAAACCAACAATATCAGTTTGAACAATAGAAAATAAAGGTGGTGGAACATCTTTCATTCACATAACAAAATCCGAAATCCCTAAAACATATCAAGCTAAAGAATGAATAACTTTATTACCTCTCTTTTTACATGAGAGTGACGTAATTAATTAAAAAAAATTGCATCAAAACGATTATCATCAATAAGCAAACCAACAGTGGACAAGAAATAACTATCCTCATTGACTAATTCAGTTACGCAAAAGTCCAATTTAGCATGGGATGGGTATAAACCATATCACAAAAATTTGAAGGGCGGAAAGAAAGAATCCCAAATACAATCATATCATATTAAAGTATTCATCAAAATGTAAAGGAAACAAGTTCAGGAGATTTTTTTTGCATGTCCGCATATATATATATATATAATCTTGATATTAATCACTTTTTAAATGCCTTTTAACTTAATAAGGCTCCTAATCAAACAGAGAGAGAGTGAGAGAGAGAGCACTGAAGTGATATAGGAAACAAAACAAACATGCTAATCATTAATTAAGAGAATTCACAATTTGCAGTGATATTACATACGTAAAACAAAACAATTTTAAGTCTTAACGAGCCACGCCACTATGTTCATTTTTATGCTTCTTTTTTCTTTTCCAATTTTACTAAGCTGAAATGGAATGAAGGGCTATTGAATTTAAGAAAGAAAAGATCTGTATGTAGAGTTGCCAGCTTTTGTTTTTTTTTTTGGAAGTGTAAGAAACAAAACTAGCATAGTTCCAGTTTTTCCTGTTAATGCAGTTCATTTGGAAAATGAGTTTGAAATTAATGTAGCATATTTTTGAATTATATTTCTCCCCAGAAAAGCAGCGTTGGCAAGATACAGATAACCAAACAAAAGGTTAAACCATTCTTGACTGTTGGTTGGAAGAATTCCAATTAGAGCTAAGTATTGTCTTGAATTATTCTGGGTTTAAATGTGTTAAGGTCATTTGTTCAGCTGTCTAATTATTTACTTCTTTTTTTTGTCAACTAGTACTCGTTCGGTTATCCCAAAAAAGAGAGGAATATCAATTCAAGTAAATAACTTAAATATGGTGTTTAATATCCATTTAAAGCTAGAAAAGGTTGATGAAAGTTTCCACGAGGGGAACAATAATGTAGAAGTCAGATCCATCCAAATTTGTCCTTGTGAGATCAGAGTCAAAACCAAATCCGTCCTCTCTCACAGACGCGCACGAGTGACATAACTCTTGTGCCCCAAAAACAGGTTTACAACTAGACCTAGTAATCCCTCGGCATCCATATTAGGTAAGAGTATTTTGATTTGATTGTCTTGAGCTCTATATATATTATGCAAAGGCTAGGCAATTTGTAAAACGTGCAGCAATAATTTGAATCATCAATGGAGCTCTTCAAAGTTACTCTTGGTCTTATAGTAATAGCTTCCCTCTCGGCCACACTCTCCTCAGCTAACCCTGGCTCCAATATTGGCTGGGGTGGTCATGGTGGAAGGTCTTTTAGCCTTTTCCCTGAATTTTATCAGTTCTCTTGTCCCCAAGCCAATGACATTGTCATGTCTGTGTTGGAGAGAGCCATTGCCAATGAGCCAAGGATAGCTGCTTCTTTGCTTAGGGTCCACTTCCATGACTGCTTTGTCCAGGTTTTAGAATTATTCCATTGGCTCCAAAAGCGCAAACATATAAAATACAAAACATTTTCACAATTTCTTTTACATTTTTTTTTTTTGAGGTCTTAAATTGTAACTAGTGCTTGTTTTCATATTGTCATACCACTCACATTATTTTATCGTGTGCAATGAAAATATATTAAGGAAAATTTTTTTTTTCTGTAATTAGAGTTATTAATAAAATATAGAAGAATAAAAGTTTCTCTCTCTCTCTCTTCATTTTTTGTTAAATGTATAACAAGTCATTTAAAAGTTAGAATCCTTTGTGCTACTTCTTGTCACTTTCATAAAATGGTCCAACTTTCTAATGTTACAGGGTTGTGACGCCTCAGTATTACTAGATGATAGTGCCACAATAGTCAATGAAAAGAATTCTGGGCCAAATAAAAATTCTCTTAGAGGTTTTGAAGTGATTGATGAGATCAAGGCCAAGTTGGAAGAAGCATGTCCTCAAACTGTCTCTTGTGCAGACATTCTCACCCTTGTTGCTCATGGCTCCATTGTATTAGTAAGCCAAAGCTCAAACTTAGTCCCTACTTTGTTTGCCTTTTTGTTTTATTTTTTATTAATTTTGTTAACGTGACACTAGTCATATTCATAGACTCATCAATTTATAAAGCTTTGTAGGAAAACTATAGTATTTCAACATTTTCTTTTCTAGTTTATTTAACTTATTTATGTATAGTTTTTTAAAGTCTGAGGGACTGTTTGATACATCAACTTAATCACATATTTTCAGTTTTTAAACAACATTACATATATTTCCACACACTTTTTCACCCACACATATTTCCAAAAAAACTGAAAATTATTGTTTAAACACACATACCAAACGGGCCCTTATTTTTTTTTTTGGGTTATAACTGTACTCTATGACATAAGTTCCTTGAAAGTGGAAACTAGAAGTTCATGGAAAATGATAATGACATTGCATAATTGTTTAAATATGTCCTTCAAAAGGACCTTGATAGGAGAAAAAGGTTTATCTTTACTAGAAGAATTTCTAATGGCCTTCTAAATTGGTACTCTTTAAGGATTTCTTACCAACCAGTTTGCTAAGTTTGTTGGGTGTGTTAAAACAGAGCGGTGGACCGTATTGGGAGGTCCCATTGGGAAGAAGGGACTCAAAGACAGCAAGCTTAAATGCCTCAAACACTAATATTCCCCCACCAAACTCTACCCTCCAAAACCTTGTAACATCGTTCAACCGTCAAGGACTTGATGAAGTTGATCTCGTTGCACTCTCAGGTAAATTTGGCTTTTTAGATGTAACACACTAATGTCGACCATGATAAATTATCAATTTTTTTGAAAACTTAATCATTTAACTATTACTCATTATCACATTGCAGGGGGGCATACAATTGGTTTGGCAAGGTGTGTGTCATTCAAGCAAAGACTGTACAACCAAAATGGAAACAACCAACCTGACCAGACTCTTGACAAGGGCTACTACTATAATTTGAAATCAGTTTGTCCTAGATCAGGTGGTGACAATAACACCTCTCCCTTGGACTTCGCCTCCCCTGCAAAATTCGACAACGCATATTTCAAGCACATCCTGTGGGGAAAAGGGCTGCTCAATTCAGATGAAGTGCTTTTCACAGGAAGTGCTGGGACAACTATGCAATTGGTTAAGATTTATGCTGAGGATGAGGGCCTATTCTTCATCCAGTTTGCTAAATCTATGGTTAAGATGGGAAACATAAGCCCTCTCACTGGTTTTAATGGTGAAGTTAGGAAGAACTGTCGCCGAATTAATTGAGCAACTAATTATCTACGATATATATTGCTTTATGCTTTGTTGATTGTCATCTAGTTCTGGTGAAGGCGTGAAGCTATGTGATGCTTGTAATGCAAGTGAGAGCTTTTTTGTAGCACCAAGCTGGCTATTATTCTAGTCAATCTTTTCTATCTTTATGTAATTCTTGAGTCAGCTTCTTTTCTTAAACTAGTGTTTAAAAAATATATTGGGCAAACATGCAACTCTGCTAGAAAAGAAAAAAAATGACATTTTAAAAAGTTTGTACTTATCAAAATGAGCCAAATGAACTATGGAAAAGGCATAGCCAAACTGCCAAACATAAAATGGCAAACACAAGAACGTATAAAAGTTAACCTGGTTTGACAAATTCTATGACAGCCAACGCTAAACAAAATCTACTATTTACAACTATACTCACAAATACACCTAGAAATATCCACACACTAACACACTAGAGAAAACTGAAGTCTTTATTTCTCTCACTAGACAAAGGTCTTCGAGCTCTCACATATTAAACAAAGCTACACCACCATTCTATTTATAGGGACTGACACTTGCGTGCTTCTTTTCTTTTCAATATAGAACTAATTTTCCTAATAGAGTTAGTGTTCTTATCTTAGCAACTAACACTCCCCATAAGATTAATACACCTCTCATGCAGTTAATTTTCAACTTTGTTCAATACTATGTCGTTTTGAGGGTCTTTAATGACCAATTCCTTATGGAGCCTAATGGGAATATTGATAATGAATTGAACAAAATTGAAAGTTAGAAGATTGAATTGAATGAAATTAAAATTAGTGGACTAAATTAAATTTTACAATATAATAGAGTGTAATTTGTAATTTAGCCTAATAATAACAACTCACATACTTCCTCAAAAAAAAAAAAAAAAAAAATCACATAAAAATCAATACAAGAATTGGATTTTTAAGATATTAGTTTCTCCCTAAAAGAGTATAGTTACTCGCTAAAAGAATACTTCACATCAAAGACCATTGTAGGCACCCATTTTGAATCCCTTATGACAACATCAAAATGAGTAAGTCCCAATCAAGCAAAACATGAAATTGCCAAAATGTTTACAAAAAAAAAAAAAAAAAAAAAAAAAAACCATAATCCTGCATATAGTTGGTAGTCAGAGAACCCAATATGGCACTATGGGGAGTTTTTTAAATGAAAATCATGAAAATTAATGTGAAGCCTTGTAGTACCACAATTTTGATAGAATCAATGTAAAAAAGAAAAATTAGAGCACTCATATTATTGAGTATATGACAGAAGAATATGTAAAATTTATACATTTTTCTCTAAAAATGACCCACATAAGTGAATGTATAATTGTGTAAATTTACAAGTTTGTTATAGTAATTGTGTAAATTTATAATGATACTATTCATTTTGCATTTAGTCATTTATTAGTTTTTTACATATCACAAGGATGAAGAAAGAGAAAAGATGGTGATTGTTGTACTTGTATGTGAAAAAAGATAAATAATAAAAAAAAAATCAAGAAAATTTTATATTTTAATAAAATGTAGTATAAAATAGATAATCTAACTTATGATGTTTTAAAAAATGAACATTTAAAATAGAAAAATTAGTTTCTTATTTTAAAAATGAATACTCAAAACTAGGGGTGTAATTGGTTCAAGTCGGTCAGTTTTGAAGGCAATTTTTGCACTGAACCAAGAATTTCGGTTTTAACATATTCAGCATCAAAACTGACTTGTAAGAGCATCCACATCCGGATCTCAAATCCTATCTTATTTTACCATCCCAAAAAGCTACTTTATTACTTATACCATACCATTTTTCAACATACCCAACATCCCAACTTTTATTTTCCTATTCTACTCATTAAAATAATATTTTTATACAATAAAATAATATATCCCACAATTACCATCATTTACAATAAAACACATTATTTATTCTTTCTCTCTCTTTATTTCTGTTCAACAACCACAATCACCACCACCGACTCATGAGACACCTGACACCGCCACTGCCACCACCAGCATCAACTCATAATTTACCGTCAACACCCAAAAACAAAAAAAACAAAAAAAAAAAAAAAAAAACTTGGGCAGTAAACCCACCCTGCCACCCACTGACCCAAAAAAACCACAATCACCACCACCGACGCACTACACACCTGACACCGCCACCGCCACCGCCACCACCAACAACAACCCATAATTTACCGTCAACACCCAAAAAAAAAAAAAAAAAAAAAAAAAACCCAGGCAGCAAACCCACCCTGCCACCCACTGACCCAAAACCCATTCCGACGGAGCCATAGACACCCACCCCACCGTCGACCCACCAGCCACAACTACTTCCACCACCTCCACCGTCGGCCCACTAGCCATAACCACAAACCCAGTAGCTGAACCAAAAAAAAAAAAAAAAAAAAAAAAAAAAACACAATCCAATGGCAACACAGCACAGCCAAATCCAACCAAATCAAAATCAAAACCAAAATCAAAATCCTAAATCAAAATCCTAAATCAAAATCAAAATCCAAAATCCAAAATCAAAAATCAAACCCATCTGTTCTCGCAAAACCCAAACCCAAACCCATCTGTTCTCACCGGCAGCGATGGCGAGAGAGAGAGGGTCGCCCGTCGCCGTCTGGATTCATCCCAAACCCGTCATCATCATCATCATCTTCGACCCAAACGCCAAACGCCAAACACCACCCAAACGCCACCCAAATTCGACCCTCACGCCGGAAACCCACGACCTCCACGCCTCCACCACAGCTTTTCTGATCAAGCCTCCACGCCGTTGCCTCCATTCCGTTGAAGAAGAGAGAGCAGGAAGAAAGAGAGAGAAAAGAAACAGAAAAAATGAGAGAGGAGAGAGGAATTTACCAGGATAAATGAGAGAGGAGAGAGAAATGAGAGTATTAAAAAAAAAAAAAAATTTATAACATTCAGCTACAGTACCATCTTACATTTGAGATGGTACTGTAGCTAAATCCCAAATTTGGAATTGGCATACGGCATATGGCCTTCCCATTGTTGAGTAGTTTTGGGGCTTAAATGCCAAATGTTCCTAACATTTGGCATATAGAAGCCCCAATGCTGATGCTCTAAGGAAGGGATGCCGAACCGACCGATTGCATTTGGGTTCGGTTCCGTTCAGTCGGGTTTCAATGTTTGGGATGTGAAAAAAAAAAAAAAAATGATTTTTTTGCATCAAATGGATATTATTGAAAGACAAAAGCAGTACAACAACTAATAAGAAAACCAAGACCAACACTGGATGACCCAATACAAGCAATCTATAAGCAAAAGCAATGTACAATTGATAGCTCTGGTGGCGATTCAGAGTCAGAGTCAGAGTCAGAGCCAGAGATGGGGAAGCAGAGCGCGTGGGTGGCGATTCAGAAGAAGCGGTGGCCGCTGCTGATTCTCGCTCTGCTTTCGCTCTTCACCGCAATGCTTTTCTTCACCAGAACCTCGTTCGACAGTACCAGCTCTACTACTGCAAGTAATAGCATTGTTATCAACAACAATCGTTTTGGAGAAGAAGAGAAAGACAAATTTACAAACACTCAGATTCACTCAAAAGCCGCACCGAATCCTCTACATTTCATGAAGTCGAAGCTCGTGCTCTGGCTTTCCCACCAGCTCTCTCTTTCTGGTAACATTGTTATTTTCCGTTTGGTTCTTCGGAAAATAAAATTAATTAATTAATTTTTTTAAAAAAAATGTAATTTAAATTTTCATGAATTGTCAGCTGTACACCTTTTGAACTTATTTTAATGTCTAGAGAAGAATCTTTCATGTCACGGACGTGACAAGTCCAATTGAATGATGATACCAGCAAACAATTATGAATTATGATACAACTTAGTAAGTGTTTCTCGAAAAAAAAAAAAAAAAAAACAACTAAGTAAGTGTTGGAAACATTTTACAATCATTTTTTTTTTTTTTTTTTTGTCTCTAGCCTTTTCCCTTGAAGACAAAAAAAAATTTGAAGACTAAATTACAAATTTGACACAATATGATCAGGGACGCTTTCATTTGATATCATTTTCAATTTCATCTTCCTATTTATCTAAGTAAATATACAGGCCGGCTGCTCAAACCATTTATATCCCCCCCACCCCCCTCCTCCTCACTCTCTCCAACCACAAATTCCCTTGAAAGGAAAAGCCTGAGTTTAAGAAGCATTTCGTATCTTAATACATATGTCTAATTTATTTGAAGCTATTAGAGTGAGATCCAGTGCACAAGATCCATTGTAATGATAACACATACCTATCACAATAGGTCCAGTGCTCTAAAGCATTGAACTTAAGCCAAGCACCCTACCCTAGAAACCCAACTTTGTAGCCTTCATCAACTCACCTAAACTATCAAATCAACCAAATACCCACTTCAAAATAGATTTTGTATAATCATTCTCAAATATCCATAACCAATCAAATTAAACAAATGATTTAAAAAAAAAAAAAAAATCTCATGCCCCTGCTACCACGGGAAAATCTAGAATCAAATCCCCATGACTCATTCACTCTTAAATCAAAGCCTCATTAACCATCAATAGCTCAAGCCACTAGCTACCCATAAAAAGCACCCAAGACCCACACGCAAAGTAAGAACTTGCTACCCATTTCTCAAACTCCTGAACTGGCTCACATCACAACCCTAAACTCAGATCATTATCAAACAAGTCCCTGATCATCCTAAATTAGACATTGGCTAAAAATTGATGAAATGACCATTCCTAGGCAATCACTATCAAATTTAGTATGAGACCTAACATCGTGTCTGGTTAGAGGTGTTTTAGGGAGGGTGGAAAATAGGAGAGGAAAATGAAGAGAGAAAATGTCACTTTCTTATGTTTGGAAGGGAAGAATATAGGGTGGAAGGAAAATGGAGTTCAAATAGTTTTTCTCTTCAGGCCATAAATCTTTAAAGGCATAATGGTAAATTAATTATCTTTCCTTCTACTTTTCTGGCCTCTTTATCAAACACATATGGTAAAAACATAAATATTTTCTATCTCCCAACCAAACAGAGCCTAAATTCTACCTCTATCAAAACCCTCCCCCTCCCCCTCCCCCTCCCCCTCCCCCTGCCACCAAAATCTCATCATGCATCACAACGTAAGGAGTTGGGTAAGAGGAAAAAAAAAACATAATTTCATATTTGAATTTTTTCTTTATTTTTTAATTGCTAACATAGATTGAGCAAGATCCAAAACATAGTTTTAAATAGAAAAATTACATCACCTTAAACTTACTTGTCACATAACAGTCACATCCCTAACGGAGATAAACCGAAGGACTACTTTAAAAATGTTATCAAAATGAAAATGTTCAAACATGAGGGACTAAATGAAAACCCCCAAACATAAATGGTCAAAAGTGTAATTTACTCATAATAGATATACGCATGTGAAGACAGCACTCAATTAATCCACCATGCGCAGCAATGGTTGATCCTTAGAGAACCCAATCAGTTCCAAAAAGAAATGCCAAATTGATGAGAGCCAGTTAAATGGTGAAGTTTCTGTTATCACCACCTGTCTTGATGTTTCATCCTCCAAGTAAGGCACTATATACGTTTTCATATCACTTGTAGAAATCTCCAAATGGCCCCCGGAAACGTTTATGAATTTAACTTTACCAGCTTCATCTAGGATTTTCAAACCAATCCAGTCTTCAGTATAGAGGAGAGTCTGCAGGGAATAAAATATGCTAAAAAAATTAAAAGCAATCATTAATTAATATATGGTGGAGATACAAAAAAACTAATGAGTTATTTTTGAACAATTTGAAGATTCTTCAGTTGTGTAAAGGTTGCATGTGTGTTACTCTTGCAAAGAGGAAGACTTCATATAGAATAAAATGGCGAAATAGAATATATGCGATTGACTGATTCTAACTAGTTTGTTGAGGATCCGTAGCCAATTGCAAATTTTAGGATTTTTTTTAAAGAAGGATTAAGGCTTGGTTATTGTGTCTTTTGTATTGAGAAAATGGACTTCTGCTTGATATTGGTTTGAAAAGCATAAGCGTTTTTATCAAAGAAATGTTGTCCACAATATTTTCACAACACTTTTACAACAAATCGTAAGTTGCAGTTTGTTACTGATAGTTATTAGTTGGTAAAAAAGTAATTTCAGTTGTATGTTTAAATTAGAAATAGCACTTCTCTTTTTATTATTCTATATTAAAAATAATAATAATAATAAATTAAAAAAAACTTGTTGACCGGGAAGTATGTTTGACCAATAAAGTCCTCCCCAGAAGCAAAGCATAGAGAAGAAATATTTCTTCAAGAAGGTAAAATCATGACATGGAAAGATGGATTACCTCTTGTGCAGGCAAAATAGGATCAAAGGCCCCATCTGGGTAATACCCGAACCAGGAGGTCTCCTTAGGAACCAAAACAGTATCCTGCTCAAACTGATAATGCATTCAAAGAAAGAGAAGAGCATCACCAAACATGTGTGAACAATTGCAACTTGCATCATATCTAAGTGGACTAGAAAAAATTACAGATACAGCTCATGACTCTTCAACTCACCATAATAAGAACCAAATTCTGTAAGCTAGCAAATCTTTCCTTATAGGTGGAATTTCTTGTAGCGTTGATTTCATTGTTAAGCTTTGGAAGAAACTTGCATCCTTTTAAATAGGCGCTAATGTCCTGAAGAAAGAAAAAATAATCTTGTTTAGCTCTTAGAATAAAAAAATTCCATTGAAGCAATATTGAGAAGGTGGCAATAATGAAAATATAAAGAATTAAAATAGCTGAAAGTCATATCAGCAAATGGTTTCATCCCAAGAGAAAAAATGACTAAACAACACAGGCCCATATTCCATATTAAGAAGTAGGAAGCTAATCTTAATCAAGAATAAAAGCTAGTCACCAACTTTCACTGAGGGTTTGGTTTATCGCGAAGATTAAAAGACAAACTATTTGCAAGATAACCTGCAATTTAAAAGAGCTTTAAGGTAAACTGAAGTTATACTCACAGTTGGGATTTTCACATAACCACTTGGAGCCAAATGTTCCTGCAGTCCCACCAATGATTAGAAATTCAAATCGTAAATGTCATCAGAGATAAAATAACAAGAAAAAAATGGAAAACAAATCAATCAAAGTAGTCCATAAGGATGAAGTTGAATTATAAATGGATAACAAATCATATCTAAGTAGTCCATAAATGTCACAATAATCAAGAGGAAGATGATTTATAAAGAGGCCACTGTTTCGAACATTGAATTATACGTTTGTCTTCATTTAATATATATAGCTTTTCATTTCTCATTTAATAAAATAATCACAATACAAAATTATAAATTTTATTTTAAAAAAAGTTCATACCTGGACATAGTTACTGTAGACTTCTAACTCGATTAATAGGTCCACTAGAGCGCAAAACCACTCGGACTGCAAAAACAAGGCATATCAAGCTATAGTACAATTCATACGTAGATTGATTAATTAACACATTCAAGTAGGAAACGAAATTACATAAAACATGTTTATTAATTGTAATGATTCCTCAGCGCCTTTCTACCGTAACAAGTCCAAATTTTGTTGCCAAGGACATTGATTAGTCATATATTTCAATATCCAGATCACTCAATCTCTCACATATGGTATACAATATAGAAGTTTTAGAAAATCCAACTAGAATTGAAAAATCATAGGAAAGGAATGAAAGTCAATTAATAAGAAGAGAGAAATATTGTTGAAAATTGGCCATTGTGTTTTTCATTGATATCAATGATCTATAATGATCTGTATCATCAGTATCCACAATTGATTTATAGATACAAAGAGCATTGAAAAAACAGCAACAGCATTTTTAATCTTTTTAGTCAACAATAGTAAGTTTTTCTAGATACCGTGCAACTTGTTTTCCCCCCAAAATATAATCTGACCTTTCAAAGAGTGTGGAGGTTTTGTACAACTGAAATTTTCCTTCAATGCCAAGGGTTAATTTAGTATTTTATTGGTGTAAAATACCAGGAAGGTAATACATCTTTTACATCTCCCTAAGTAAAGATTGTTCTGTCCAACATGATTATAATTTTCAAGTCTATTCACACCAAAATGTATGCATATAGTTAATGCAAAAGAAATATTTAGAAGTGTTGTCCCAATCTACTACAAAAAGAATATACAGATCATGAAGTGAAAGAAGCACATACTCCACAAAATGGAATTGAAGCAATTCCAGCATGAATACCAGCTAAAGATATGAAATTCTTAACCTGTATATAGAAAAAGAGATGGAACATAAGTAACATACAAATCAAGTTTGAGAGAACTATAAATCAGCACAATGTAAGAGAAAGATAGTAGAAGGAAAAGAGAAACAGAGGAGAAGAAACAATAATGAAGATGATGGGGGAATGATCAAAAAGGATTTATAAGTAAAATAATGTTATGGAAAAGAGGATGTTGATCAATAAACAAAATGTGAATTGACCTACTCCTAAAGAACTAAAATCCCAAGCACGGAAGACCTAAAAAGTCACAAAAAGAAGATGAAAAGATGCTGCCTAAAACAGTCAACCACTCATATCAAGACTGGAAAAAAATTACTTAATTACACAAATAGGCCTTTCAACACCATCAAAATTTCTACCATCGTCTCTCACGAAACGGTCCACAACACACAAAAGGGAGTAGCATTCCAAATCTTCAAGTTCCTATGACGATGAAAATTTTCCTTGCTAACATTCCAACATCCGAATCATTGTCTTCACTCTTCAGCATTACCCAAGAAACCCCAAGCACACACAAGGGAGTAGCAAGATGTGAGTATTGCTTTCGTGCTCAGTCTCTCTGTACCTTTCAAAAGCATGATTCAATCCTCATGGTAGTGTTGTGCTTCTCTAAGATGGCCCATTTTATCCTATGCTCTAAAACCTTACTTGCCACCTAATTTGTGAAGCTTTGTTTTGATGATATTGTCAAATTATATAGAATTCCCAAAACAAGTGTCTAATAGGGATGTTAGATTCATGAGCTCTTTCTTGAAAACTATTTGGCACATACAAATAGAAATTGTCTTTTAGGAAAGCATAAAGAATTCTCTTTGAAATGGATAGATCAAAGGCCCCTGGACCAGGTTCAATAACCAAAGCTGTGTGCCTAGACTGATTTTCAGGCTACTAGGAGAATTTTGACTCCAATAAAATTTTCAACTAGATGGTTACTCTACATTCATTTCACTGATATCAGAAGTTAATGTCTTCTCAGTATCAGGTATCTTTGAGAAGCCAAGTATTAATTAGCAGGGAAATGTATCAACACCGTGGCAATCGAAAGAAAGGATCTGCCTTTAAGCAATTTTCTGGAGTAAAAATTAACTTTGCTAAGATGAAGTTCTTTTATCATCCAGAAGGCATTTCATCTATAGCATGTGATATACCAATTCAGCAATACATTTACAAGGCCTTTGTGCATGTGTGGACATTTGATAAACATCAATATTATCGTATTGAAGATGATGAAAGAGTACCTCAACAATATGTTCACTATTCAGGAATGAAAAACATAAAAAAGCAATATCAGAGTTATTGTCAGATTAGTTCTTACAGGAGGGGCCCCATCACACCATTCAACTACCCCTCGACCAATCATAGTACCCTGTGTAACAAAAATGACCATGTAATATGTTACTAATATGTAAAAACATAAACAAACAATCAGAGAAGTCTAAATATTGGGAAAGAAAAAGATAAGAAAATCGAGATAAATGTAATGCTATCTAATTACAACATTATACATCCTTGAAAACCTTCTCAATTTTACATGCAGTACATTCCATACTTCTCCCCTATATAAGTGACAACTTCCTTTTCACACATGAATCTAGAACTGAAAAGAGAAAATTTGTCTTTTCATTTAAATTTTCCTTCATGTAATATAATGCTATTTATGCAGATAATTTACTTTGAACTGCTGATTCATAGGTGAAAGGACTATTTTAGGCACTCATTGTGCATCCCCTTTTTGTATTACAACCTATTCAACATCGACACTAGATGTTGAATTGTAATTTTATTTTCAGAGAGTTCACCCATTAATTGGCTGTCTCCAAAACTCATCAGGTTCTCCATTGACATTGAATGATGAATCACATCAACATATGTCAATCCAAATGTTCCAATAGGAATATAGACATGTATTTAAAAATTGCAGCGCTAAAACCAGTCATGGAAAAATATAGGAAAAGCTTGGGGAATATCAAAACAAAAACATGTAGAAAAAGAAAAATCAAACAAAAGTTTGCTGAAAACTAATGAAAATCTATAACAAGAGAATACCATGAAAGAATCCACATTAATCAAAACACTTTAGTCAGTAAAGTCTTTCCAAAAGTATCCCCTTTCATAATCAGGAAAAGCTAAAACACTACAATAACAGCATTTTCTTGTATCACATTGCAATGATCCCCTTGTTTACATGTTACAAACATTTTAAGCAGTACACTCAAATTAGGAAGCTGATAAAATTAACAAACAATTTAAATATATATAACCTACAGTAAAATGGAGCCTAAAATCAATTTTACACTTTATTCTCCCTGGATTAGAGGGACTTTGTCCCAAGCAAGTCTCTTTTTGATGTATTTCTGAAAAAGACTTTCACTCCACTTTCCAAGTTCCAAGCATATAATTAATTCTTGTTTTTGCTTGTCTCAATTCCAATTTTACTTGTCCCCAGGGAGTGCCATTGAAGTACACCGAAAGTAATACATGAGAGGAAATCCTACGTTAATTACCTGAGAAAGTCCAACTATGTTGTAACCCTCACTTAGTTCACTGATGTTCTTCACCTGCAAATAGAAGCTAAATCTTGTTGGGAAACAAATTATACTTCCATTGCAAGAAGAGGAAACAAAAAGCTATTACCAAACAACTTCATCACCTTCTCACAAGCAATAGCAGTCTGCAAGCACAAGAAATATAAAAAAATGATTATCACATGATTAAATATGGAACATTCTGGATAACAAGCACTCCTCATATATTAGTATGATTGGAACCTGTTCCAGCAGGGGCATAGTCCAGGAATCCCATCCTCCATCTCCGATTTCTCTACAGGAAAAAAAGTACATCTGATTACATTTAGGATTTACTTAACACTGTTCATGTTGGTTATACACTGGATATGGGCCTGATTAGATTACAGATGCCGTGTACCAAAAAGCCAATCAGCAGGAAAATCCAATCTCAAAGCATCAGACATGTTGATATGTTGTAAAATAATTTAGCTTTCCACTAATAATAGTTGAGCATAGTTTGACAACAGGTCAAACTAAATTCCACTTTCTTGACGGCTTTATGGTCATAAGTATAAGGTATGTTAAATTCAGATTGTCCCAAAAGTTTAAGCTATTGGGATATGGTAAATTTTGTCATTTAACTACACAATTCTAACATTCTCCCTCACATGTGGGCTGAAACTATTTTTTAATAGGTGAGACCCAACACGTAGGAATTTAAATGGGAGGTAAAGTGGAGGAGACAGGAATCAAACTCAAGACTTCCTGCTCTGATACCATATTAAATAACCGATTGTTCCAAAAGTTTAAGCTATTGGGATATGATAATTTAATCATTTAACCACACAATTCTAACAAGGTATATAACAAGTTTGAAATTTTTTTAAAGAAAGTTAGATAAATAGAGTCATCTAACGGCCTTGTGCACAGAGATAAGTAGCTTTCTTCACCTAGAGGTAATCCCCCAAGGAAAACAAAGGTAGTGTGGATGTCCGGCCTATAGGTTAGGTTCAGGGTTTAATATTTTACCAAATAGAGAATAAAATATTCATTAAAAAAAAAAACATACACGCAATATCCTTGAGATCCAGACCAATTGCTTAAACGCTCGGTGAATGTTACGACTGCTTTACTGCTGCATTTATCTCCAATGCCTGCCACAAAATGCATACAAAATGTTAGTATAGCAGCAAACACTTAAAGGATGCTAAATCTTGCAATATCTAAATAGCAGCAAACACTTAAAGGATGCTAAATATTGCAATATCTAAATAGCAGCAAACACTTAAAGGATGCTAAATATTGCAATATCTATACATCATTCTCCTGAAGGAAAGTCTCAACATATTCTAGTTGCCAATAGAGAAGCTGAAAGATGAAGTCAAAACATATTTTAGAAACAACAATTCTACAGAAAAGCTTTCTTTACTTATCCATTAATGTAAGAAGCTCATACAGGCTAGAAATATAACAGTTTCCATATATATGTGTGTGTGCGCACGCGTGCGCATGTGTAAAGAGCTCCCATGCAATGTCAGAGTGTAGCATTGCTCAAACTTTGTGATTAAGAGTGCAATGAACTGATAGTTTGTGTGAACATTAAAGGCATAACATGACAAACTCTAGCTCTCACATCTTTAGGACTAACTAACTCAGTCTCTGACATGTTTGAGAACACAGTCACAGCTTGATAGGATAAAATAACCACCTAACTGCTTGCAAGCAATTTCTGAAAGACTCTTCTTTGTCAAATGACATTTCTGCTTTTCCAAACACTTCTTTACTTGAAGGAAAATACGTTTGTTAGGATTAAGTCTCAAGGTGACCAATATGAAATCAAAAATGTAAACCCCATAAAGTTTTCCAGATATGGATTGCTGGTTACTGATACCCAGTAAGGGTATATTCTAAGTCCCATCACAAGGTTTAAATTTTTTTCCTTCCTAAAAATTTAATCTCATTTAAATATATGAGACAGGAACTCCAATACTCCTATTTTATATTTTATCTCAAAACAAAAATGGAGCCAGTACATCAAAGATCATATAAAGAATAAGCTCAGTCCATACCTTCACCACTAACTCACTGATAATTTATATTTATATAAGAAAGAGTTTAAACAAAAAACCAGGTAGAATATCATATGGACTTTAACCAAACGTAAGGAAACATTCAGTACATAACAGCACAATCCAACAGAATTACAGAAAGCTAAAAGACAATTACTACATAGCAAACAGTTTATTCCTTTCCCATACTAGAAGTTAAATTCTTGATACTACCTACATTCCACCATTACCACATTACAGAGACAACAATATAGAAGGTCAAATAGCAGGTGAGGCATAATCAGAACCCAGAAAAAAAATTGAGAGAATAAATGGGAAAAAATTATTAAAAAAAAAAAAAAAAAAGAGAGTAAGAAAATTAATTACCATGCAAGACAATGAAAGGAACAGAGTGAGCAGTGAGAGTGAGTGTGCAGATGATGAAAATGAGAACGGTTGACAGTGGTAGAGAAAGAGAAGCCATTTGGTGTTAAAGGGTATTTGATATTAGAGCAGGTAGCTGAGTAGTAGCACTAGGAGGAGGATATAGGAGAATGTTTTGAAAGATTTCAATCCTAGAAGACAGGATTTTTGTGTGTGTGGTTTCTGGTATTGGGAAGTGAAAAGGCATGGAGAGAGAGATTGAAAGGAAAGGATTGACAAAAACAATTGAAGAGTCAGTTTGTCAGTAGACATGGCGCCAGCTACCCTTCCATCTGTTGACAATTTATCCTTCATATGAACTGGTCGGTCAAATGATTTTCATTTCCTCAAAACAAACAAATATTTCTAGTTATTATTATTATTATTATTATTGCTGCTAAGATTTTTATCAGAAAGAAATTAGAGTAGAAGGAGATCAGAACATAAAAAATTTATATTTTTTTTAAAAAAATATTTTAAAAATTTCTTCAATTTAATGCAACCATGGTTTTTAAATCTTTCTAGTCCAACTTTTATTGTATAGCATATGAATATGATATGATTATGAAGAATTTAAGGAATGTACAAAGATTATTGGTTTATGAAATATTTTTATAAATATTTTTATGGGAAAAGAAAAAAGTAATTAATTTTTTTAAGAGTTTTTTATTTATATTTTTTTAAAAAATGATATTAAAACTTTCTTAAAATGATTTATTAATAAATGCTCCGAAGACACTTTTAACTTGAGCTTTATTATTAGTATTTATTTTCTGAGATTCAATTATTCGCATTAGTACCATTTTAGTATCAAAATGATTAGCTGTTGGATAAAAAAAGGAAAAAAAAAATGATTAGTTGAGAGACTTTTAGACATCTCACTTATTACATATGTAACCAGATTTTTATTATTTGAGAAAGATATGCTAGATTCGAAACCCTTCACTTAAAACAAAAAATCAATCATTTGAGCTAATACTTTGTTTGTTATAACATTAATATTTTCTGAAAAAGTAATCATTTAAAAAAAAGTATTTTCTAGAAATTTGCCTAAGTTTCCTATGTTTAGTAGTGATCTTTAAATGAATTTGAAAACTACTTCTTTGATTTTCTTTATTTAGTTTCAGGTAAGATAAATTTATTTTCCTTATTTAGTTTCACGTTTGAAAGAGTTGTTTTCCATAAAATTTTATGCGAAAAACAGTTCTATCTCATATCAAGCTATATAAGGGAATTTAGGAAATAGTTTTCTTTAACCTTTTTATTTTTTTATTTTTTTTTGTATATATTACCAAATATAGAGAAATGCAAAAAAACTATCTTCATATAAAGTTTTCCATCGAAATAAACTAGCATGCCGGAAAGCGCTAGAATTTGCGGTTGATTTGGGCTTTACGGAGTTGATATTGGAAGGGGATAGCGTAACAGTTACAGAGACGCTCGAAGCCTCAAGAACAAGATGTAATATGTCACGATTGGGTCATCTATATAGAGACGTCCTCTGCCTCTGGTCGGGTTTGCATGCTATGTCAGTTAGTTGTGTAAGTAAATCAGCCAACTCAGTGGCTCACTCTTTGGCTAGATTTGCTAAAGGAGTTGAGGATGAAATAGTGTGGTTGGAGGAATCTCCCCCACCAGCGTTGGAAGCATTGTATTTTGACTCATTATAATTTAATGGCAATGACTTCACTTTCAAAAAAAAAAAATTGTTTTTTATTTTTTTATTTTTTTATTTTTTAAACAGGCTTATAATATATTACATAATCAAAATACTACTACAAAAGGGCTTAACATTTGTAATAGTAGTCTGGGGTTATAAAGATTGAAACTTTAACATACACAACTATTGTGGGATAAACATCTCTATTGGTTTATTGTTTTATTTTTATTTTAGACTATTGAGTTAATACCAAAAGTTGCAAGTAAAAATTAATAAAAATGCTAGTAATTTGTTGAGACACAAGATAGTGATTTTGTCTCAAGCATAATTTTAAAAATTGGACTGGACCGACCAATTTAATTAGAAACCGAACACTAATCAGGTCTAGCAAAAACTCCTAAAATCAATCAAAATTAGTAAAAACTCAATAGCAAAAACGGTTCTTTGATCGTACTGGTTTTTAAAGCCATGGTCTCAAGGGATTAAATTTTATTAGAGACAAAATATCTGTTTTTTCAAATAATTTATTTCTTATCCATATCAAGTTTGATTTCCTAATTTTAAAAAAAAAAAAAAAAAAAAAAAAATTCACTTCTTCCAAGTACAACTCTAGTTTTTATACAACTTATTATTAAAATAAATAAGTCAATATACTCAATAGAGTCAATAAAAACAGGCTTATTCATAGTTTCAAACACACACATGACACACCTAATTTTGAACTTCTATGACTATAATTATGTTTTCATTCTAATTCCTAGTAGTGGTAGCCATATCCTCAACCTGCGGTGGGTATAACACCAACCTTACATACAAACACTCCCCTTAGACATTGGAGTGAGAGTGTGAGACACACACATCTGACACCACACGTGAATCCACTCCCACTTGACCCCACGTGCAAAGCACGATATAAAAAATTCTCAACTTCTAAAACTATAAAAAAACAAAAACGCAAAAACAAAAACATAAACAACAAAAAAAAAAAAAAAAAAAAAAAAAGGGCTTTTCCCACAACAAGTTGCTTTTGCTTTCTCAACTTCTTCACACAAATCCTTTATATTTTCTCCCTCCGTACAACACTCTCCCCCAAATATTTTGGGTTTTCTTTGGTTTTTTTTTTTTTTTTTTTCTTGGAGACCACTCATAAAATTTTCTCTCTCTCAGTCAAGTAAAAGAAGGCCACGCTAGCGTGCTCCCGGCGGTGACCTCCGCCGTCGTCACAACCCTTACACAGGTTACTCCTTTTCTCTCTTTTTATGGATTTGGGTTGATGGGTTCTCCTCACTCTTTGACTTTTTTGGCTCTTTTAATCTGAAAATTCTGTTTGTTTTGGTAGAAAATTTTCTGGGTTTCTTTTGTTTCTCTCTGCTGTACTGTTGTTTCATTGAAAGATTGCTTTTTTCTTGGTAATCATGGAAAAAAATAGTGTAACTTTGATTTTTGTTGGGTAAATTTTTGTGGGTGTTTTTCTCTTTTTGGATTTCTTGAAGTATAATGTATTTGATGGATTTTTTTATTTTTACTTTATTTGACTCAATTGTTGAGGAACTTTGTTGAAATAAGTTATGTTTGGTGGTTGCTCTAAGATATAACTTTTTTTTTTATGGGTAAATACTATACTTTTGAGGAAGTTTTGTTGAATTTTGTTTGTTTGTTTGTTTAGTTTTGTGTAGTGTGTAACAATATTCTGGTGGAATTTTGGATATTGTTTTAAGAAAGTTTCAGGGAAAATTAGTATCTAATAGCTGAAATTGTATATTTTTATGTCCTGTTTATAGCGGATTGGAAGGAATGAATGTTAAATTATTAGGAATTCACCCAATTGTCATCATAAAAAAAATTATACTTTGTTGCCAATTAGCTGTAAAAGAAAACTCTACTTTTTTTGGTTAGTTTTTCATCCCCATCTGAGATCATTTTTTTTTTATAGGTACCCATCTGAGATGAATAACTAAATGGGAAGACGAAAGATGCTCTTGATTGAGCTTATTGAGGCATCTTTGATTCCATTTGATTTTCAGTTTTTGACAAATTTTTACCTTTGCTGCAATTGCGTGGAATGTTAGTTAATTCTGTGGTGAATTCATAAATGCATGTTATTTCATGAAAAATGTGATGCATGGCTTAGTTAAAAATTATATGTAAATTAAAGAAATTTTTTTTCACCATTTTCATTGAAATTGAATGAAAAAAAAAAGATGGTAAAATTGCCTTAATTTAAATTTCTTGAAATTTTTGGTGATAGACTTTATTGGAGCAGAATTTCAAACTTAGAACTTTGGTGAGAGTTTCACATGGAAGAACAAACTATCTCATTAATTTTAATGTACTTAACAGTGTGCCACATGGTGGAAGTATATTGTATGACACACATGTTTACATTGAGCATTTTTTTATATTCATGATATGGACTAAGTGAAGCCATTTCTAAAATGATGAGTTCCCAATAAATTCTCTTTCACAGTCTCATAATATGTCCTTTTGCATTTAATTTGGAATTCATGTAATTGTGGTTTTTACTTCATTATTTTGAATTGTGCTACTGGTAAACTTTGCAGTAATCAAGTGATATTGTAGTATGGGCCCTGATTTAGAGCTCAAAGGGAAGTCTAAAGCTGCTATGGAAGTTTCAATAAGTAAGGAGAATGCAATTGTCCTGCAGGGCCTGGAAGATAAGCTTCTACAATGCGCAACTAACTGTCAGGAGACTCATGACAACACCTTTAGCATGGAAACATTGTTAGTTAAGCGAATTACTGAACAGGATGGAAGCGAGAATATGGAGGTTAATATTACAGACTGTACAAATTCGACTAATGCTGGATTGGTTGAAGGTGAATGCCAGGATGTGACTGAGCAGTCAAGTTCTTTTGGTGATACAGAATCTGGGACAGAGAATGGCTTAATGATGACTGATGGTGAAGTGGAGTCACGATTGTTTGCTGGTGATGCATCAGCGTCAGTATGTGATGGATATTTTGATACACACTGTTTTAAAAGGTGTGTAGAATGGAGGATTTCATCTGTTTGTTACCCATGTCTTTATTTCTGGACTGAGCCTGTTGGTCTTTTAAGTGTTAGAATGTAGACAATTGGGAATGAGCCATGGACGAGTACATATTGTTGCTCTTATTCCTCTTTTTTTTTTTTTTTTTTAATTTTTTTTACTAACAAAAATGTGACATTTACATGAGTTATTGTATGCTTCAGATCCCTCAAGAAGAAAAAGTTGACAGTTCATTGGAGGAAGTTCATACGTCCTCTTATGTGGCGTTGTAAATGGATAGAACTGCAAATTAAGGAGCTCCAGTCCCAGGCATTAAAGTATGATAGAGAACTTGCAGAATATGATGAAAGAAAGCAGTTTAAATTTGAATGCTCCAAATTCGAAGGCATTGATGCAAAGTCTCTACCATATTCTAGTCAAATTTCTAGAAGTAAAGTCATGAAGAGGAAGAAAAGAAAGAGACTTGAAAGCACAATTGATATAACATCTTATATGTCTCAACATAACCTGTTCTCTTATTTTGGTATGAAATTTATAATTTTGTTTCTTGCTTTCTTTTTTAAATGCCTAGTAGAAGTCTGATTTATCCTCTTTTTTTCCCCTTTCTATTTCCAGAAAATAAGAGGCCTGTTGCTGACAGCACATCTATGGTAGAAAATTATGGTAATCTTGGTAAGGAATACTGATGTTGATTTGAGCAATTTTGATGATTTTATAGCTTGTTAGGGACAGCCCAGAAGAAAAACAAAAATATCACATATTCAGCATTGGCTTGTGTTTAGTATATGTTCACCAGGATTAAGCTGATTATTCGAAACCATTTGACAATCAACAAATTATTGTAACAATAATAAATGACCTAAAGGGTACTTTGCAATTATAGAATCATATCTTTGTTAAAAAGAAAAGATGATCAACAATTTGACATTCTTGATTAAGTCATATAAAGTTATAACTTATAACTCAACCTCTTACCATCATCTTACGTTTTATGTTTTTAGCTACTAGAAGTAATTTTAAGAGAGGATGGAGTTTTTCTTGGAGCTTCAATGCATCTTGATTTCTTTCACTAGGATCTTAAATCTTCAAATGCTATATTGCTTTTCTGAATTTCTGCTAGTTTTGTAGAAAATGTTGTTTTCTTTTTGGGGTTAAGACAAAGAGTCCTTTTTCTACTAGCGATACTTATTGCCCAAATTTTCTCTTGTGGTGATTTCTGCAGATAAGGTCACTAATGGCAATAATGAATTCGAAATAAATTATGGATGGTCATCTCTTGAGTTTGGTAATGGTGATAATTCTTTTGAAGAAATCCTTCGGAAGATTGAAGTGGCACATTCGCAAGTTCGCAAGCTAAAGGCTCAAATTGATAAGGTGATTGGTGAAAATCCTGGAAAGTTCTCTTCCATACATGAGTGGAGCTTGCTTGTACCAGATGATGCATTGACCAGTTCTGATCAAAATCCTGCTTCTCCTCTTGAAAATGGACATAGCTTGCTATCTAGATCTCTGTTTACTGCATCTCAGCATATGTCCGAGTGTAACATGGGAGATACACCTATGCCTGAATGTTCATTTTTGAGTCATGGAGAGTTGACCCCTCTTCCTAATATAATTGACAGCATGGATCAGCCTCAGGTTGGGGTTTTATGTGCAAATGTAAGTATTTCTTTGGTGACAGGATTTACAGCTATGTTTAAATTTTTTGGCTTAAGAATATTGGTAGTGACTATGATCATGTATGTCTTTGTTTCTGCCTGACATTGGTAGCCTGTTATAGATAGTAACTGAGGATAGTAGAGGGTTCAAGTATTTGTAATTTCCTCTTAGTTTGTTACATAGATACTTGCTGGTATTTGTTTTCTTCAAGTCCTATGAGAGATAATTTTTCACACAACTTAGATGCTAGAACACTTGAAATAGTTTAAGAACTCCCCCTTCTTTTATCAGTTTTACTTGACGATATGGAATGGTTTACTTCTTTCTATTGTCTTTTTGCTGAGTAATTATAAGGAGGGAGGTGCATGATGGCTTTATTTATTTATTTATTGATCAGTAAATAAAACTTTATTGAAAAGAGGAACAAATACAAGGAGAAAACGATTTCCTTGGTACACATGAAGTGTACAAGGAAAGCAAAAGCCTACCCAAAATTACATAAATCTACGAAATCTAAAACAGAAGGTATGGCAAGACCACTCAAAGCAGTCCATTCAAATAAAGACAGATGGAAACTGTGCTTAAACTCGATAATAGAATGCTCCTCCCCTTCAAAGATTCTATTTTTCCATTCTCTCCATATGTTCCACATAATATACTGCGGAATAACACCCCAAACAGATGCTGACCTATGTTGTCCAGCACCTCTATGCCAACAAGCAAGCAACTCGTTTAGGAATAACCAAGGATATATCAAATAAACTAAATACATAGGACCATAAATCAGAGGCAAAGGGACAATGAATGAGCAGGTGGTCCACTGATTCCCAATCATGTTTACACATACAACACCTGTTAACAACACAAATATCTCTCTTCCTCAAATTATCCAAAGTTAGAATCCTCCCCTTCGCTGCTGTCCAAGTGAAAAAAGCCATCTTAGGAGGAGCTTTCAGCTTCCAAATACTTTTCCAAGGGAAGGAATGCTTACCTCTGTTAGATAAGATAGAATATAATGACTTCACTTCAAAAGAAGCACTCCAGGAAGCTACCCACAAAACTTCATCTTTCTCATTCCAATCCACCTTAGAAGAATAAAGAAGAGCAAAGAAAGATTCCAAACTTGCCAATTCCCAATCTTGTATCGGTCTAACAAGATGCATATCCCAATTCGCAATCCCATTATGCCAACACAAATACTCTGCTAAAAACTCATTCTTATTCCTTGCTATGTGGTATAACATTGGATGTGCTTCCTTGAGAGGTAACTACCCATGCCATAAATTGTCCCAAAAACGAATTCAAACACCCCTTCCAACCTCGAATCAGATATTTTGAGAAGATCTTCCCCAATCACCTCTAAATGTACTTCCATAAAGAAACTCCATGAGGTTTAATTGAAGCTCCTGAACACCAACACCCCCCCCCCCCCCCCCTCTTTTTCTCTTCCATCACTGCCATATTTGGTAGCTATTATAGTTCTTCACAGAGCATTTGTCTCCACAGAAAACCGCCATAACCATTTACCCAATAAAGCAGTGTTTAAATGAGTGATCCTTTGAATCCCCAAACCACCCAAATGTAATGGCTGACATACAGACTTCCAGTTAACCAGGTGCATTTTCACCTCATCACTTAAACCAAAAAGTTCTGCTGTAATTTTTCCAAACGGTCAGCAACACTAGTAAGGATTGGGAACAATGATAAGAAAAAAGTAGGGAGGCTAGAAAGGGTACTCTTGATGATGGCTTTATATAAGGGCTGATGATGGCTTTATAAAGCACTTCAGCCTCCCTAAGGATCTTGGTGTGGGCTTGGGGCTTCTTACTATTATCAATGTGCCATTAAAGAACCAATACAAGGTGCCAATTATTTAAAGAACCATTTTTCTGCAATTATCTGCTGTAGGGGTGTTCCTCTTTTTGCTTAGCCCAGGGTTGAGTGCCCCTAGATTACCCTGGCAACTAATTCTGGCAGATGGGGTCAGTTGCCTATAGGTTTTACTTGCTAGAGGTGAGTCCAAAGGGCTCTTCTTTGGAAAAGTTTCCTACATTATCAAAAAAATGGGGGTGTTACTCTCTATCTCTCTCATCTTTGTTTTGGGCTGAGGTGCTGGGGTGTTTCTGATTTGACTGGTGTTGCCTGTAATGTTTCTTGTTCCTGCATACATGTTTACGGTGGTGTCCCATTAATGCACCTCTTTTCATTTGGTAGGTAGAGACTTTTCTGATTAATCCCTTTTTTTTGGTGGTAATTATGACCATTTTATTGGTTCAATCACCAAAGTCACTTGCAGAGCTTATATTGATTGCAACTGATTTATTCTTCATGCCTGCAGACTGAGCAGGGAATTCTGATACATAATCAGGCAGCCAAGGAAGAGTTGGATGATTTTGGAACAGTTAGGCTTCAGCTCATAGAGAAGCCTCAGGTACCAATGGAAGAGCAGAAAATTGTTCCTAAAGTTGAGGTTTCAGAAGCTAATGACTTGCCCTCAGAAACTGCTATGCCTAATGTGCAATCTAATGTAAAGTCACGTTCCACTTCCAAGTCAATTTTCCCTAGGAAAACAAGAAGACGGGGGAGGCGAAAGGCTGGCAAAAATAGGTGGAGCAAGAGACCCTCAGGTTAGCTGGATTGTGAGAGTTAGGATAGTTATATTTTTGAAAGGATGGAAAACCAAAAAAATTCGGGAAGGATGTCAAGCTGCACCTAGAATTTGTATATGCTGCTTATTCTGCCATTTATCTTCTCTCTGGTGACGATGATTTCAAATATACATGTCTGCAAAAAACACATTTTCTAATGGAATCATGATATATTCTATTTGGATGCGCCCTATTAATTGAGTTTTTTGTGTCATGTTTACCTGGCTTTTCATATTTGGTGGATCCTTGTGTGTATATTTAGGCCAATTTGGGATAATAGTTAGTAATGGCTTTTCTATATTGAGAAAATGTGATGCTTCCATATCCCCTTTTTCTACTATCTTTAGATGCAGTGTAGAGTTCACTGATTAAATTATTGTTGGGACGTCAAAATGCCCTTGCCCTTGTATGCTTGGAATTGTGTTGCAAGTTTTTGGTTTCTTCTGGTCATGATTCTGGTGTTGCTTTACACTTGATATCAAGACTGCAGGGAAAGAAATGAATAATTTGTTACTTAGGTATGGTGGTTTTCTTGGCCTGATGGTATCTAGTGCTTGTCATGGATTGTCATTCAATCTTTCATGTTTTCAACTTTAGTATATTTAAAATTTCACATTTTCAAGGTTATATTTTAAACGGACTTAAGTGTTAATTTGGCCTTTTGAAGTTCAATCTCTGCTATTGGTCCAACAAAAAAGAAACAAGGAAAAAAAAAATGTTCACCCTCAGAACTATAAGACATTCAGAACAAGTGAACAACAATTTCTAATTTTAAAGATATGCTAGTTCTTTGATAATTGCTCTTTATTATCAAGCTAAGATGTTAATGAGTTTTGTTGTATAGATAGGATTCAAACTTAGGTCCTTTATTTGATGATAGGAGATTTTACCAGTTGAACTGATTGGAACACAATTGCAAAACAACATTATAGAAAGATTGATCCCACTAAAAAAAAAAAATGATGTTTTTGGTATATATGTTAGATAGAAGAGATGGGAAATACAAATATCCAACTCAAAGTTCTTGTTTTATACATTAGAATCCGTAAAGAGTAAAATACCCGTAATCACAGACACCTTAGGCGTATTAGGCTCAATATTCAGGATGGAATGTTCCCCATGAACATCCTTTTGGACACCTTAGCAACAATGAGAGCAACCATTGTTGCCGAGGGAATAAATATCACATCAGGAACGGCCTTGATCATTTTTAGCTGTGTTACATTCTCTCCAGCCCTTTTAGCTGCCATTGCTGCTGGAGGTGTTACCATTCCAGTGATCATCATGGAGTTATCTCCTTTGTTAAGATTGACTTTGTTCTTCATAAACTCAATGAACACTAACCTCTTCTTTTCGGCGTCTGGTTCCTCTCTCCATTTTTCATAAGAGTCCTGCATTTGGTAACGTATAGGAGTTAGGAAGAAATGAGAGAATCATATAAATGTGCAAGCAATTTAGACTGACCTCTACTTCCTTGGTTGATGGTACATCAAAGTTTTTACCAGGCATTGCTGAGTTGAGAGTGCTGCATAAAATTTTATTTAGAACCAAAAGTTAGTCGGTTATTTAGGAGAATTAGCTTGGGGCTGATGCTATCAATTAGATTCTTAAAAATTTTCTGTACTTAAAATGATATCAAACAGCTCTATAGAAGAAGTGATCATGTAATGACTTGGAAAGGTGGCAAAGGTATAGTGAGAATCTTGGAAGACATCTATATAGTAGATTTTTTTTGTTAGATATAATAAGATTGAACTCATGGCATTCATTTCATGTTAATTTACTATTTATTGTAAGGTCAAAACATCAATGAATTTTTCTTTTTGGTGTGTATGTAGGGTTTAATCTCAGATTACTTATTCGACAATAACATACTTTACTAGTTAGTTAACAAGAACCCAAAAAGAGAACGAGTAGATCTTGAACATTTTCATCTCTAACATTCTCTTTCCCTTGTTATTATTATTATTATTTTGAAAATGATAATTAAGATATATTATATGATCTTAAATGCTTACTTGAAGACATCGAGCATAGCAATGTGGAAGTCATCAAAGTCGTTGATTTTTTTCTTCTGGAACTCGTTGTGGAGCGATCCCACAAAGAGATTCAATACCTGCGCTGATGGTAATCCTATGATGCAAAATATAATATAAAGCTCAGAAACGTAATGGTGTCTTGTGGAATTATTAACTTTCAACCGAAAATAAAATAAATTGAAAATATTAACTTTCTCCTAAGATGCAACTAGGGCTTCAGATGAATTATGGAGATGGGTTTTATGATAACAAAAGTAGTAATGTGATGAGGATGATGATAACAAAGATGATTAATGGTAGTGCAGTATGACTATTAATAACCATGTTTGGTATTACATATAAGATGTTTGGGTGGCATTGAAAAAATGACTTAAGCTGCATTTTTCACAATGCTTTATGCAGTTGATCACTTCCATATTTGGTCATGTCTTGTAATATGATTGTCACATAATTGGTTTAAGGAGGTTTTTCTAAATCAATAAGAAGAAAAACTTTGTTTAAATATAAATGTTACTCTTTTCATCCCCTAATAAATCATTTATAAATCTCTAAAAAAAATTTATAAAGCACACATAAACATAATAATAATAATAATAATCCTCATATAATACTTGAAATTAAGTGACGGATGTGGGGGTGAGATGGTTTCAAACACACAAGACCTGCCTAAAAGCATTTACAAAGGGATTATTACTTTTTCATTAAAATGTGTCATCTAACAAATATTCATCTATTGCTGAACGAAAGTAGTATAAATATGTTATGAATAATGATATATACTACCCTTTGGCACCATAAAGGTGTTCATTGTTGCCATGCTTTTGTGTGTGTATATATATAGATAAAGTTATTGTTGTCATGCTACTTGGCCAAATCAAATGGAGAGAGAGAGGTTATCTCTTTGCTTGATACTAACACAATTTAGTCCACAAATTTTAACTTGTTACATTTGATCCCTAAGGTTTGGATTAAAATGAAATCATTAGGATTTCATCCAAAATACCCTCAACAACTTTATTTTAATCCAAACTTTAATGGACCAAAATGTAATAATTGAAAAGGCTTGAAGGACTAAATTAGATTGGGTCAAATCATAAGGCGAAGTTGTTTGCCCACAAAATGTGAAATTTATTGATTTGGACGAAATTCTAACAACTTTATTTTTAATCGAAGTTTTAAGGGATCAAATGTAACAATTGAAAGTTTATGGGGAATTAATTGTAATGGGACCAAGCCACAAATAGGTATAATGAAAGACAATAAACAAATATCTAAAGGAGGTCAACTGTTTAAGTGATAGTCCAATGATAATGACATCTTTTGTAACATCCTATATTTGTGATTTGAACCCCATCTCTCCCATAATCTATCTATCAAAAAATTTAAAATCTATAAAGAGAAAAAAAAAAAAAAAAAAAAGACATTAAACATGAATCATATATAAAACAAAGGAAAAAATGGTAATTGCAAAAAAAGTGATTGAAGAAAGCACATGAAATGAGAAGCGAAGAGACAAACCTTTTCCCACGAGACTCATAACCAGACCCATTTTGGTAGAAGGATAGAAATATAATCAGGTCCAACAATAAGGTGCGTATATATATTAAGAGAGAAAGAGAGAGTTATAAAAAAGAGATAGGAATGACTTGCTAGTGTGCTTGCATAGACTAAGCAAGGTATTTGGGATTTGATGTTATGTTTTCCTTAAGAAAATCAGATTCTTGGCTTGGAACTACCCTGTTGTTTTAGAACCATTACGTGGGGTTGGATTCCATTTATTTCACGTCATATTTCAAATATATTTTCGTGAGTTACTGTATTTCATATTTGATTGAAAAATTGTATTTACAAAAATGTATTAAAAATACTGTATTTTTTGCTACAGAAACTGCATGTCGTTTTCTATAATACCTCATGGTTCATTTCACTTCTGGAAATAGTAAGGCTTTAATTACAGCTATTCATTTTAAATTATGAAAGTATTTGTAATGAGCAACTAAACCTCAAAAATTTTCAATTCCAACATTTTAGTTAAAAATTAATTTGTAATATCTATCACACTATCCTCATGGTTCATTCCATCTCTCTAATTTCATGAAAAGAATACCATGGGTTCTCTTCCAAAATTTTAACTCAAAACTTCTCAAAACCTCTGATTGTATGGCTAATGAATGGTGAACAACTAGATAATATAACAGGAATAAGAAATTTCCTTGCGCGTCCCAGAAGGAAAAAACAATAACAAACTTTATTCCAAAATTTTAGGGTCAGATATGGATCCTCAATATAGGATCAAATGGAAAAAGAAGAGAAAAAGAAAAGGAAAATAAAATAAATAGAAAGTTCTATACAACTCTTAATATCAAGAGATAATAATTCATTCATCTGAGACACTTCTGCTATGGCCCTTAAATAAAATCATAGGCATGGCATCTTCATACTCTGTTGTTTTTTGATCTATGTACAGATATTTCTGAAAAATTTCTTGAAGAAACCAAGATTCATGGAATTTTATGTGATGAAAACTTGTATTAGCTTGTGCTTTGCCCAAGCCTGCCTCAGAATCAATTCAACCCTCCCCCTGTAATTTTAATAATTTGTCCTTTCATGTGCTTCTTCAACTGATCCAGTGTTAAATTTATAGCCTCCAAATGTGGATTCAGCCTCTCTCCGGCCAGAAACTCCCTGACTCTACCATCCACCTCAATAACGCTACACGCTACCTCTTTATTTGCTCCATTCTTTCTCATCAACCCCTTAATTTCCTCTACATCTCTCCACCTTTCCTCCGTTGCATACAAATTTCTTAACATGACATAGTTTCCATCATTGTGTGGCTCCATTTTGACTGCCTTGTTTAGTACTCGCTCGGCCCTCACAGTATCCTTAGAGCATCCACATGCAAATAGAAAAGAACTCAAGATTGTTCCATTAGCCTTGAAAGGCATTCTCTCAATCAACTGCTCAGCTTCCTCCAAGCATCCAGCCCTCCCCAGAAGATCTACCATACAACCATAATGCTCAATCTTTGGGATAAGCCTAAATTCCTCCATCGCTTTAAACCATTTCTTCCCTTCCTCCACCAGACCACTATGGTTACAAGCAGACAAAACACCAAGCATGGTTATGTCATTTGGTTTATATCTTTCATGTTGCATCTTTGAGAATATATCCAATGCTTCCCTGGCACAGCCATTGACTGCAAATCCATATATCAGAGCATTCCATGAAGCTGTTTCTTTTTCAGGCATCTCGTCAAAAAGTCTTCTGGCTTTGGTAACTTCGCCACATTTTGCATACATATCAACAAGCGCGGTGCATACATTAGTTGCTCTATCAAGCTTCTTCCTCCGGATAAACCGGTGAACCCAGCCACCTAAATCCAGAGCACCCAGATCAGCGATAGCCGGAAGAATGCATACGATTGTTACTTCATCCGGTTCCAATGATGTGGTTGATTGCATTTCCTGAAATAATCTCAATGCTTCATATGGTTGTTTGTTTTGGCAATATCCACCCATCATTGCATTCCATGAAAATAGGTTCTTCTCCGGCATGGTGTCAAAAAGCAACCTAGCAGATTCAACATCACCACTGTGGCAATATCCATAAATCATAGTAGTCCAAGACACCACATTCCTATCCAGCATCTCATCAAACAAACTTCGAGCTGAGCCCATATCTCCCAATTTGACATAACCATCAATCATTGCATTAAACGCTGCCGAGTCCTTATAAGGCATCCTATCAAAAAGCAACCTTGCATTACTCATATCACCAGACCTCACGTATCCACAAATAAGAGCAGTCCACGACACTTCACTTCTTTGCGACATTTCATCAAACAACATTCTTGCATAACCCATCTTCCCAAACTTAGCATACATATCGACCAATGCAGTTGATACGTGCAAATCTAAGCAAAACCCAATTTTCACAACATGGCCATGTAACCCTTGGCCCTCCAAAATTGCCAAACTCAAACCACAAGACTTGCCCAACGTCGTGAACGTGTAGCTATCGGGAACAAAACCCGTGTTTCTCCTAAGATCTCTATAAAGAGTGAATGAATCAACGAACTGGCGCATACCCACAAGGCATTTGATCATGGAGTTACAAAGGAACGCATCGTCTCTGTGGGGACGATGATCGAACACACGACGAGCATGGTGGATGCCAGCAAGGGAGGCGCAGGTTGTGATGAATTTTGTGAGGAGATTAACATTGGTCTCAAGTGCGTTTCTGAGCATAAAAGCGTGGATTTGGAGGAGAGAAGCTAAGGTGTTTCTTTGTTGGAGGAGGTATAAGCATTTTCTTTCTATAGAGTTCCAAAGGAATAGCTGCTCTAGCTCTCTCATTGATAGATGTCAAGATTTTCTGTCACTCTCGTTGCTAAATTATATTATTTTTGGCGCTATAGTTAGTTATGTCTTTTTTATTTATTTATAATTTTTTAATATAATTTTTAAACTAGCTGCAAATCACGATTGCATGGGAATACTGATTATTTTGTAACAAAATATAAAATATAATTTATATTCTAATATATTCGAAAACTCATATATTAGGATTAGGAGTATGTGTTTGGGGAAAAATTGGAAAATAATACCAAATTTCAAATAATTTCGTTAATTAACAAAGTTTTCAAACTATTTAGAAAACTAACTTCTCAAATTAATCGAGTTTTAGAGACTCAATTTCAATAGATGGAACTCGAGTTTTAAAGACTCGAGTTCCATTAAGAGATTTCAAAACCATGAAAAACATAAACACCTTCATACACAAACAACAAAATAGAAACACGAAGATACATGAACAACAAATTAGAAACACCTACATGAACAACAAATTAGAAAACCCAAATCAAAAAACCACGAAGAAGAACCCCACGAACCCAGTTCTCCCTAACCCAGGAGTGACGGCAAAGGTTCCAGGAGGCAGTGGTAGTAAATCTCCAAGTGAAGGTTTTTCTTCTTTGGGTCTTTGGTTTGATGAATTTTCATTGTTTGATGATGTTTTTCTTCTCTGGGTTTGTTGAAAAAAATTTGCTTTAGGGAACTCAGAATTTTGCTTTAAAGAAATCGATTTGATGATGTTTTTTCTTCTTTGGGTTTTGATTTGATGATGTTTTTCTTCTCTAGGTTGGTTTGTTGAAGAATTTTTGCTTTAGGGAACTTGAAATTTGCTTTAAGGAAATCAATCCTTAGAAGGTTGATTTCAAACACAGAAATTGAGTCTCTAAAACTCGATTTACTATAGCAAAATCGACTCTCTTAAACTCAAGTTATTAGTTTCCTAAATAGTTTAGAAATATTGTTAACTAATGAAATTGTTTAGAGTTTGGTGTTATTTTCCAATTTTTGCCATGTGTTTGATGGTGATGGTGATGGTGATGGTGATGGTGGTGTTGGTGATGGTTGTGTGTTTGATGGTGATGGCTAAACTTTCCTCATAGATGGCATCAAACTGATGAAACAAAAAATTGTTAGTTAAGTCACTCATTTAATTTTGAGCTTTTGACGAGTTTTGAAGATCTGCAAGAATAAAAAAGCTAATCAAAGAGTTTTGGTGGGGGAGTCTTTGATGCTTGAGTCAGTATCAGCTCATATATTTTGCATATAAATTGTATTTTGTAGTCTTTTTTTGGACATACCTTAGTAAGTGAGATAGATTGTCCATTTTATAGTTGATTTGGGTAGCTATTGTACATAATTGAAGATGATTATTACCCATGTGTAATGGTTATCATATTGATGAGAGTTTAAGGTCGACAAGTAATGGTTGGCTTTTAATGTGTTGAATGTGCATGGACAGTTTTATTTTCTTCTTTTTTTTCTTTTTCTTTTTTTGATAGCTTACTAATGACGTAAGGTCATCCATTAAAATGTATTAATAGATGACCTTAGTGATTTTTCTGGAATCATCAAGATGCAACCATTCTCTTTCATCCTTTTTTGGATCACATGTTTAGTTAGGATTGTGTGCCACGCTAACTTGTTTAGAAGCCTTTCTTGAATCTTGACTTTTCACAATTTTGTCCGCCACATAAAATGTATTTGACAAAATAGTCTGTCTTTATGATTGCCCGAAGAGGCCAACATAGTGTTGTTCTCTTCCATTTCCTTCCTTTTTTTGGATCTCATATTTAGTTGGGATTATCTCAGCCACGCTATCTTCCAAAGAAAAGTTTGAATGTCTTTTTTGAATCCTGACTTTCACAATTTCCTCCCTCCTTTGCTGTCAATTAATTGGGCCAAGTCCAACATAGTGTTCTGTTCTACTCCCAGGAAGGTGTGCGTTTCAAAGAAGGTGTGCGTTTATAGAATACATTAACCCATATATAATCTTCCAACAGATTGTCACAGAGCATCATAACAACAAACAACAAATCAAACATGGAAGACATGTTGCCATTCTCATCCCTCTCTCTTCTTCTCCTCCTCCTTGCAGTAGCTTTCAAGTTCTTGCTTCAAACAAGAACAAAACACAAAAACCTCCCACCAAGCCCACCTTCTCTACCAATTCTAGGCCATCTCCATCTCATTAAGAAACCCCTCCATCGTACTTTCCATCACTTTTCACAAAAATATGGTAACATCTTCTCTTTGCAATTTGGGTCTCAACTCGTGGTCATTGTATCATCTCCATCTGCAGTTGAAGAATGCTTTACCAAAAACGACATCGTTTTAGCCAACCGTCCTCGCTTATTATCGAGCAAGCACATAGGCTACAACCACACCACCATGACAGCAGCTTCTTATGGAGACCATTGGCGCAACCTTCGCCGCATCAGTGCCTTAGAAATCTTCTCAACAAATCGTCTCAACATGTTTCTAGGCATCCGAAGAGATGAAGTGAAGCACTTGCTACGCAAACTGTCACGCAACTCGTGCCAAGGTTTTGCTAAGGTAGAGTTGAAATCTATGTTGTTGGAGCTGACATTTAACATCATAATGAGAATGGTGGCAGGGAAGAGATACTATGGGGAGGACGTGAAAGACGAGGAAGAAGCAAGGCAATTCAAGGGGATAATGAAAGAGATAGTAGAGGCAGGAGGAGCCTCAAATGCACAAGAGCTTGTGCCCTTGTTGCAGTGGATTGATCATGGGCGTTTGGAGAAAAGATTGAAGAAACTGGCCAACAAGACAGATGCTTTCTTGCAAGGTCTTATTGATGAGAAGAGGAGTAAGGAAGAGAAAGGGAACACTATGATTGATCATCTGCTTTCTTTGCAAAAATCACATCCCGAATACTACACGGATCAAATTATCAAAGGGCTTATTCTGGTATGTGTAGGTCATTTCTTCCTTGTTCAAACTTTTTTTTTTAAAAAAGAATTTCAACCTATGACGTCAGGTCTTAATGATAGTTTTTTATCATTTGATAAAAATACCAATCGGTTTTTGATGTATAGAAGGGAATTAAACATCAAATCTCTTATTTAACCATTAAAGATTTTACCAGTAGTTGAGCTAACTAAAACTCATTGTTTGAACTAAATGCTAATTAAAAAGCTGAAAACATCAATGCTCAGGATTTTTTAAAGAAGATGAAAATCTATTAGATTGATCAATTATAAGGGAAATTCTGTAATCAAATAATCAAATCCAGTTGTTTATTTGACAAGTTAGTATAAAATATGTAGAACACAAATTTGAAGTCAACACTCAACAGCAAGTCAACCTCGTAGTCTTGATTTCTAAGCAAGAAGTTGTTTATGTAATTATATTCTTCTCACTATCTCTTTTTTTTTTTTTTTTTTAAGAACAAAATTCTCTAGCAAGGTAGAGACTTGAGACTCTAATTTCATATATAACAGTATAGAGAATTATAATTTGTTTAAAATTTCAAATTTTGTGGTACTCATTAATCTTTAATCATATCATATTAATTTTTTATTTTTTTATTGTTCTTTTTCCCAAATATAAATTTGATTTTTACCATTTAAAGGTAAGCTAAAGCTGGGGTAAGTCTTTTGTCTAGTGCTCTTCCATACTCACCAGATGAAACGTTAGGCTAATACATGTCTTATCCCTATCTCTAAAGTTATCATAAAAGGCAAGATTTAGATACAGTACTTAGGTGCTATTTCTTAGATTCCAATTTTAAAATTCTATCATGTGGATTTTTTCTCATAAGATGAAAGTGCATTTTTTGGTTAAGTAGTCACATGACTAAATCTTAAGAGGAGAATATAAAGAACAACACCTAAAATATTATACATAAGTTTTGTCCTATCATAACACTACGTGTGCTATCTAGCATGACTATCTATTACATTGCAGCCCACTTGGTTGTGTCGATAGTGACATAGAAATTTGGAATGAACCCAAACAATATCTCAACCTTTTGACTCGGTGATATTTTATTAGAAGCCTTTGTCAGAATACCAACAATCAATTCGCAAAAATAAATATTAGCTATAAATCCATTTTTACTTTAGAATTCTTGGTGTGATTTTAAGAATCGCTAAAATAAATATAAGCTATCAATCCATTTTTTACTTTTAAATTCTTGTTGTGATTTTAAGAACTTATTGAATGTATAATAAGCAGGTCTTGTTAATTGCGGGGACTGACACATCAGCAGGGACGTTAGAGTGGGCAATGTCCAATTTGCTCAATCATTCGGAGGTGTTGAAGAAGGCTAGAATTGAGTTGGATAATCAAATTGGACAAGAAAAATTACTTAATGAACTGGATGTCTCTAAATTGCACTATCTACAGAATATAATCTCGGAGACTCTTAGATTGCATCCTGCAGCCCCATTACTTTTACCCCACATGTCCTCTGAAGATTGTACAATTGGAGGATATAATGTTCCGCGTGAGACAATGTTATTGGTTAATGTATGGGCCATACATAGGGACCCCAATATATGGCATGATGCAACTAGTTTTAAGCCTGAGAGGTTTGAAAATGGAGAGAGTGACGAGAACAAGTTAATGCCATTTGGACTGGGAAGGAGGGCTTGTCCCGGGGCAAGCCTTGCCCAACGTACAATGTGCTTGACATTGGGGTCATTAATTCAATGTTTTGAGTGGGAAAGGATTAGTGAGGAAGAAGTTGACATGGTTGAAGGTAACGGGCTCACCATGCCCAAGGCTGTGGCGTTGGAGGCCATGTGCAAAGCACGCCCAATTATAACTAAGGTTCTTTCTATGTCTGAGGATGAGTTTTGAGCAATGTTTTTGAGGTTTGCAAGAATAGCTTAGCTATATTTGCGAAGATTAATTTTATATTTTTTTTCTTTTTTGAGAAAGAAGATTAATTTAATATTAGTTACTTAGTAAATGCTATTGTGATAAGTACATTGTTAGTATTTATATTGTATTATTGTATTTGTACCTTTTTAACTTTTTTTTTTAAATTTATTTATAATTTTTAGCTTATCCTATATAATAATTTATATTAACTTTATAGGTACAAGGAATGAGAAAGGTTTTGGAAGATTAACATATTTGATCCTGGCCTGAAAAAGTTATTGATCGACTATGGCCCTATTAATAAATGATAGAAAGGGTTTATAAGCTCTAGCCATGTAAGCCCACACCTATGTAGAATAGATCATTCAATATCTACTACATGAACCCAATTTTGACCTATTGGTGCTAGTAAGGGCTGCAATAATAATGATTTGAATCTATGGTGTCCATTCCATAAAATTCATACCCATTTTTAACCTATTGGTCCTAGTAATGTCCGCAATAATAATGATTTGAATCTATGGCGTCCATTCCATAAAATTCATTGCTTAATAGAAGTTTATATTAATGTTAATTTGAATTTTTACGTTTGGTTCAAATAAAAACTTAAATGAAGATGATTTTAACTGTTGTTGTCTTGTTTATCGATTCCACATTTTTTATAGTTATTTTCCTTAATAGTTAGTGGACATTTTAAAATATGTAGGTAATGATATTTAATATCATATTATCATATATCCACACTCTTCCATTTGGCAAACTAATAAGGGAAATTTGGAAAAACCTTTTTGCATTTGAACAGGATATATAATTAGATTGCCACTAAATGATTCTAGGCAATCACATTCCTCAAGATTAAAATTTGTATTTTCTTCTCACCATTCTTTTAATTGGTATTGGCAACACTATAAGGTTTTTTGCCTGCCAGTCAACCATGGATAACATGCTTTCATGCCCAATGCACTGTGTAGGTTGCCCACTTGCAAAGCTCATAGCCTTTAAGCTTTGTTGGACATAACCATTAGCTTCAATGCTGATCCTTTCTTCATTCTGACCATGTTTGACCCTCTCATACACAATCACTTCAACCTTGTCTTTGCATTTCTCATTCCTACCTTGCTCAACAACTTGCTCATATTCTATCACTTCAACATTGTCTTCAAAATGTGGGCATTTCTGATGCTGTTGTTTATGGTGTCTCCATGAATTTTTTTATAAGTGAAAATAAGTACAGGAAACAGACCAAAATTCGTATATGAAAAGAAAATATATCAAAATACATAGCCAAGAGAAGAGTTCATGAACATTGCAAAACACATAGGTAGGGTGCAAGTGCCAACGGTTGGTAAAAAAACAATTTATTTTGTAACTAAATGAAAAAACAAATAAATTTTTTTTTTTTTTTTTTAAACATGAGTTACCTTGATTGGTTGGCTACCTTCTAGAAACATGACACCATTCATATATAGAGTACATATAGTATAGACAGTGGTTTTCTAATTCAAAGCGTATTTTCTTTAGATTAGATCATAAGAAGTTATTTCTCAAAAAAAAAAAAAAAAAAAAAAAAAAAAAGATCATAAGAAGTTTAATGGCTAGAATGGATGGTGAGTTCTTCAGACATGCGTCAGAGCCCATTAAGGCATTAATAGCATCAGTGTACACATAGGTATCATGGAAGAGTCAATTTAAGCAATTTTCTTCTTCTTTTTGGATATAGTACATACATCGGACAAATTTGTAGATCGGAATGGGAAAACAAGGATGCCCTGCGTAGATTCTTAAGGGAAGATGAGCGTTTTAGGTTTTTTATGTTTTAGTAGTAGCATATAATAACGTAGCGTGTCTATTTCTTTTTTTCTTTTTTTTTTAAAAAAAGGTAGTGGTGTTTTTCTTTTAATTATTATATAACTTTAAATTTTATTAACCAAAATAATTTAGACATCAATAAAAAAAAGGTAAGATATGTAAAAATTAAAGGGGACATATATAAAATGATGAAAAAGTATAAATCATGTTTTGGATTAGGTCTCACTTTTTTGATTTTGTCAATTAAAATTCCAAATTTATGAAATTGTTTCAATATAAGGTTTTTGTCCATCTCCATTATTCATTTCTATAATTCTAGGTGATAACAAAGCGTATTGCTATTGACGAAACTCAGCGTTTTACCTTGGGTTTGCTCATAAATCAATTTAATTAGTATCTATTGAAAAAAGAAGTCAGAGAGAAATGGCTTTGTTTGGAGAAAGAACATGATTATAAGAAAATAACAAAATTATTACGTAGGTGAAACCCAAAACAATTTCAACAGTTTACTCATTTTCACTACTTATCAGGGTTTATAATAACGTAGATGAATAACGGATACGAATAGTTGCTTCAAATTGAAATGATTTCATAAGTGTTGTCCTTTTATTGATAAATAAAAATATGAAACAATGTAAAAACTTTAATTGGGCTTATTAATAATATTTTTCTAAATTAAAAATAACCCCCTCATTCAAAATTCGATCCATGTATAATTATTATGCGTCAGTTGATATTCATCTGAATGACACAATATAGTGATACAACTGAAAATGATTGAAATTAGGAAATTAAGATCTTAGTCAATTGAAAATGTATTTTAAAATATAGGCAAATTACCATTTACACACCTGTGGTTTAGTCGAAATTTAAGTTGTTTACCTATGGTTTGAAATTTGACACTTTATCCACCTGAAATTAGCTTAATTAGATTTCTATAACCCATCTCTATTAAAAATAGAGCTAAATATGTAATTTTGCTCAACTTTTAAGTCTCTCTCCTCCAAAAACACAAAATACATAAAAATACAAGGTCAAATAAGATTAATATCCATTGGAACACTTGCATCATAGAATTTCAAACCACAAGTAGTTACTTACCTATGGTTTAAGTTGCCTATAGTTAACTTAAATTTTGGTCAAACCTCAGGTAGGTAAAATGTTAAATTTTAAATCACAGATAGACAACTTAAATTTCTGCCAAATCACAGGTAAGTAAGTTGTAATTTGCCAAAAAAGAAAAAAGAAAACAGCAAATGAATATGTTTATCCCATAAAAAGTTCAATTAAATGACATCATTTCCCGAATTTTTTTTATTTGAATACCCTATTAAATTAACAACTGTAAACAAGTTTACGATAATGTCACATAAAATAGTAGGAAAGCAAATATGCTAATATAAATTATTACATAGGGCAAGCTAAAAATAATACAAAAAAAGTTAAAAATATACAAATACAATAATACAATATAAATACTAGCAATGTACTTCTATAGTACAGTAACATTTACTAACTAATGTTAAATTAGTCTCTGCAAATATAGCTAAGCTATTCTTGCAAACCTCAAGAACATTGCTCAAAACTCATCCTCAGACGTAGAAAGTACCTTAGTTATAATTGGGCGAGCTCTGCACATGGCCTCCAATGCCACGGCTTTGGGCATGGTGACCCCATTACTTTCAACCATGTCAACTTCTTCCTCACTAATCTTTTCCCACTCAAAGCACTGAATTAATGACCCCAATGTCAAGCCTATTGTACGTTGGGCAAGGCTTGCCCCGGGACAAGCCCTCCTTCCTAGTCCAAATGGCATTAACTTGTTTACGTCACTCTCTCCATTTTCAAACCTCTCAGGCTTAAAACTAGTTGCGTCATGCCATATATTGGGGTCTCTATGTATGGCCCATGCATTAACCCATAACATTGTCTCACGAGGAACATTATATCCTCCAATTGTACAATCTTCAGAGGACATGTGGGGTAAAAGCAATGGGGCTGCAGGATACAATCTAAGAGTCTCCAAGATTATATTTTGTAGATAGTGCAATTTAGAGACATCCGGTTCATTGAGTAATTTTTCTTGTCCAATTTGATTATCCAACTCAACTCTAGCATTCTTCAACACTTGAGAATGATTGAGCAAATTGGACATTGCCCACTCTATCGTCACTGCTGATGTGCTGGTCCCAGCAATTAACAAGACCTGCTTATTATATATTCAATAAGTGCTTAAATCATGACAAGAATTTTTTTTTTTTTTTGAGAAGGAATCGCGACAAGAATTTAAAAGTAAAAAAATGGATTGATAACTTATATTTATTTTAGCGATTCTTAAAGTTACACCAAGAATTTTAAAGTAAAAATGGATTGATAGCTAATATTTATTTTTGTGAATTGATTACTGGTATGTTGACAAAGGATCCTAATAAAATATCACTGAGTTGAATTGACTGGTAGTTTTATGATAGCTTTAGAGATAGGGATAAGACATGTATTGGTCTAGTGTTTCGTCTGCAGAGTATGGAAGAGCACTAGACTAAAGACTTACCCCAACTTTAGCTTACCTCAAGATGGTAAAAATCAAATTTATATTTGGGAAAAGAACAATAAAAATTAAAATAATTAATATGATATGATTAAAGATTAATGAGTACCACAAAATTTGAAATTTTAACCGACTTATAACTCTCTATACTGTATATATGAAATCAGAGTCTCAAGTCTCAACCTTGCAAGAGAAACTTGTACTCAAAAAAATATAGAGATAGTGAGAAGAATATAACTACATAAACAACTTCTTGCTTAGAAATCAAGGCTACGTGGTTGACTTCAAATTCGTGTTATACATGTTTTATCCTAACTTGTCAAATAAACAACTGGGTCAGATTTGGTTATTTGATTACAAAATTTCCCTTGCAGTTGATCAATCCAATATATTTTCATTGTCTTTAAAAAATCTTGAGTATTGATGTTTTCAGCTTTTTAATTAGCATCTAGTTCAAACAAAGAAGAAATGACCTACACATACCAGTATAAGCCCTTTGATAATTTGATCGGTGTAGTATTCGGGCTGTGAATTTTGCAAAGAAAGCAGATGATCAATCATAGTGTTCCCCTTCTCTTCCTTACTCCTCTTCTCATCAATAAGACCTTGCAAGAAAGCATCTGTCTTGTTGGCCACTTTCATCAATCTTTTCTCCAAACGCCCATGATCAATCCATCGCAACAAGGGCACAAACTCTTGTGGATTTAAGACTCCTCCTGCCTCTGCTCTCTCTTCCATTATCCCCCTGAATTGCCTTGCTTCTTCCTCGCCTTTCACGTCCTCCCCATAGTATCTCTTCCCTGCCACCATTCTCATTATGATGTTATATGTCAGCTCCAACAACATAGATTTCAACTCTACCTTAGCAAAACCTTGGCACGAGTTCCGTGACAGTTTGCGTAGCAAGTGCTTCACTTCATCTCTTCGGATGCCTAGAAACATGTTGAGACGATTTGTTGAGAAGATTTCTAAGGTACTGATGCGGCGAAGGTTGCGCCAATGGTCTCCATAAGAAGCTGTTGACATGACGGTGTGGTTGTAGCCGAAGTGCTTGCTCAGTAATAAGCGAGGACGGTTGGCTAAAACGATGTCGTTTTTGGTAAAGCATTCTTCAACTGCAGATGGGGATGATACAATGACCACAAGTTGAGACCCAAGTTGCAGAGAGAAGATGTTACCATATTTTTGTGAAAAGTGGTGGAAAGTACGATGGAGGGGTTTCTTAATGAGATGGAGATGGCCTAGAATTGGTAGAGAAGGTGGGCTTGGTGGGAGGTGTTTGTGTTTTGTTCTTGTTTGAAGCAAGAACTTGAAAGCTACTGCAAGGAGGAGAAGAAGAGAGAGGGATGAGTATAGCAGCATGTCTTCCATGTTTGATTTGTTGTTTTTTGATATGATGCTTTGTGACAATCTGTTGGAAGATTATATGGATTAATGTATTCTATAAACGCACACCTTCTTTGGCCTAGTTGTCATTTTCTTTTGGACTGGTTCTATAAACCACACCTTCTTGGGAGTAGAATATGTTGGCCTCTTGTGGAAACCATACAGACAAACTTTTGTCCAATACATTTTATGTGTCGATAGATAAAATTGTGAAAAGTCAAGATCCAAGAAAAACTTTTTAAACTACTTAAAAAAGTAAACACCTACCCCAAATCTTTTACTTCTTTCTTTGGGTTTGGTTGAGAGCGGGTCAACAAGGGAACAAGTACTTAAATACGACAAAACACTACAGCATGTAACTTTTTTTTTTTTTTTCTTGGAACTGAAAATTCTGATTCATCAGAAACTAAATAGTAAATACTGAATAGCCCAACAGTAACTAAATATTGAACAACTTCGCCTTTATTTGACTTTGTGGTTTGTCATTTTGTGTATTGTTAATGTTTTTTTGCAGTGCTGGTTAACATTTTCTTAATGTGAATCTACTTAATAAAAAAATTAGATAAATGAAAGAAAAAGACATGAAAATAGCATCACAATTTATTTTAATGTTTTTTTTTTCTTTCTCTATGAAGTTGGCTCCAAAGCTTATAAAGCTAAAAAAAAATGACATAAAGTTGCAAATATATATATATATATATATATAAAGTTTAAAAAAGTTGTATTTATATTTCTCAAAAAAAAAAAAACTTCACCCACCTACTATCCTTTGACTTATGACTTAGTGCATTCAAATTTCAAAATTCTATCACATCCTATTTTACCATCCTAAAAAACTACTTTATCAATTATATCATACCACTTTACAATATTCTTAACATCTCAACTTTTATTTTACAATACAACACATTAAAATAATATATGCAAAATACCAACTTATGCAAAATACCAACTATTGCAAAATGTTTTTTTTTAGCATATAAAATAATATTTTGCATATAATATATATAATATTTTTAGCATATAAAATAATACCAACTATTGCAAAACATATACCAACTATTGCAAAAACATGTTCATAAAAGACTACAAAATACAATCTATATGCAAAATATATGGGCTAATACTGACTCAAGCATCAGAGGCTTCCCCATTAATGCTCTTCAATTAGCTTTTTATATTCTTGCAGATTTTCAAAGCCCGTCGCCCGTTAAAAGCTCAAGATTGGATGAGTGACTTATCTGGTGATTTTTGGTTTCATCAATTTGGTGTTGTTGATGGGGAAAGTTTAGCCATCACCATCAAACACACAACCATCACCAATACCACCATCACCATCAAACCCAAAACCCATCACCACCGTCACCCAACCATCACCACAAGCCTTCACAAGACCCAAGTCAAATAAAAAAAATCATTGCAAAACATATCTAAAAAACCTCATCACCCAAATATAAAGAAAAACCCAAAATCTAAAATCATATTAAAAAAAAACCCCAAATTTGAATCTGAGTGTGAGAGTGGACAACGTGGAGGTCGGAGGCATGGCGAGGCAAGGTCAGCGATGGGATAGCTGGTGGCATGTTTGAGAGTGAGAGAGGAAGAGAGAGAATGAGAGATAAAGGACTGAGAGAAAGGGAGAGCAGATGCTTGTGAGAAGAGAATAAAAAAGTTTTTTTTTTTTTTAGCATTTATGTCGGTACTGTTCCAAATTTAGAATGGTACTGTTCATCCATGCCAAATTGTTTGGCATTTAGAATGGTACTGTAGTGACCCAAAGGGGGGGGGGGGTCTTGCATTCCATAGAATCTCATATCATCTAGGAAAGCACATGAGAATGTTTTTATAAGGAATGACCTCCCTTTAATGTGTAAAGACCTTTTCCCCCACTGCTGTGTGCTTTGGAGGAGAATAAAATCGTGAGGGATATGAGGCCCCAAAGCGGACAATATCTACACAGGTGGGGTGAGGTAGTTACATATCAGAGCCATGTCCTAGTTAGAAGTGTGGGCTCCACACTTGAAGATGCGTGTGCCCGTAAGGGGGGTGAATTGTAGTGACCCAAAAAGATGGGGGTCTTGCATTCCATGGAATTCCAAATCACTTAGGAAAGCACATGAGAATGTGTTTATAAGGAATGACCTCCCTTCAATGTGAAGAGGCAATTTCCCCCACTGCTGTGTGCTTTGGGAGAGAACAAAACCGTTAGGGGCATAGGCCTCAAAGTGGACAATATCTACACAAACCATCAGCTTTCTCAATGAGCTCATCAATTGGGAGAGCAACAACTGCCTCATCCCTACTATCACCAAGCAGAGATGAAGAAGGGTACATGTTTGTGCCCATACCAAGCCGTCTTCCTGTTTCCTTAGCAACTGCGAGTTGGTCACTTGCAGGGGTTATAAAAGGATAAATCACTGCTGATGCATTTTGGTTTTGTTGTTGTTAAATAGCAAGTCTAATTGTGTTCATAATATCTAATTTTCATACTTGATTAATCATCTTTGAAAACAGAAGCATGTAATCTTCACATGTAGAACAACTTACCAATACCTAGAAAATATCACCAGATATATCAATTATTCTCTCTTTCCCTCTCTACCAACCCTTGATCCCTTAACCTTTAGCTGATTTTGTTGAAAAAATACACTAACACGGTACCACTAACGCCATGAGAAGGCCAGTTGCATTATTTCAGTTTTATTTGCCTGTAAGAACTGGACTATTCTGTTTTCTGTTTTCCATTATGTTTAACATCTCAATATTAATCTCAAAATTCACATCTCGACATCCAGTGTAGTCTATGAAAGAAAGCAAGCTTGAAGGTTTATCAATGGTGGATCAACAATGAAACAGAGAGAATGGAAATGAAGAACCAAAGAAAATCTTCTATTAAGCTTGCATAATAATAGTACATAAACCTGTAGCCACTATTTATACATTACAAATGGTAACTACTCTAGAAGGTTCTATCTAACCAACTCTAACAACACCTAATAGAAAATACAGCTGTACATTATAACAAAATATCTACATCCAAAAATATCTAGACTCTGGAAGCTTTGAGTGAAATAGAGTAAGGTCAGAATAGAAGGAAGAGCTTCTGATCAAACCGACGTGCGTGTGTCAACATAAAAACGGTGCCGTTTCTCATTTAATAAAACGCCACCGTTTTAAGTTTTGTTCTCTTTTAAACTGAAGTGACCGTTGGAGCTTTGGAACTTTCCTGTTGCTTCTTCTTAAGATCAGATTCAGTAACTCTACTTTCATCCCCCCTCAAAACCAAGGGGTCAATGGACACCATGGTTTTGGAACGCAAATAGAGAAACTGAGAAGAAGAAAGGCTCTTAGTAAAAATGTCAGCAAGCTGGTCACCGGTAGCAATATAACGAACCTGAAGATCCTTGCGAAGCACTTTCTCACATACAAAATGGAAATCAACCTCAACATGTTTGGTTCTTGCATGAAACACAGGATTGGAGGCAATAGCAAGAGCTGAGACGTTGTCACACCAAAGCTTGGGAGCAAAGGAAAGGTAGATGCCAAGATCCTTCAAAACTTGACGAATCCAACAAAGCTCCATGGCAATGGTGGCAAGAGCGCGATACTCTGACTCAGTGGAAGAACGAGAAACAGTGTCCTGTTTCTTAGCACACCAAGTAATGGGATTGAAACCAAGGTAAACCAAAAACCCAGTGGTGGAGCGATGATCAAAAGGGTCTCCAGCCCAATCTGAGTCTGAGAAGGCAGAGAGAGACAAAGGGCCATGTTGAAAGAAAATTCCCAAATTGGGAGTCCCATTAACATATCGCAGAATGCGTTTGTCAGCAATTAAATGAGTCTCATCTGGAGCAGACATAAATTGACAGACCTGATGCACAGCAAAACTAAGATCAGGCCTGGTAAAGGTCAAATAGTGTAGAGAGCCCACAATACTTCGATATTCATAAGGGTTAGCAAGCAAAGAGCTAGTGGCAGGAACCAATCTAAGGTTAGGTGCACAAGGTGTCTTGGCAGGCTTGACAGAAAGCATATTGTGTTTTTGAAGTAAATCATGGGCGTACTTGGATTGATTGAGAAAAATCCCCCTGGAAGTTCTTGTAATGTGCAAACCAAGGAAATAATGCAAATTACCAAGATCCTTAAGCTCAAATTCAGAACTCAATTGAAGAATGAGTGACTACAAGAAAGAGGGGTTGTTCCCAGTGAGCACAATGTCATCAACATAAACCAATAGGAAGACTAAGAACTCGCCATGCCTCAGGATGAAAAGAGAGGAGTCAGCCAAAGATGCTTGAAACCCCAAATGCAAAAGATGAGAAGAAACCTCTCAAACCAGGCCCTAGGTGCCTGTTTTAGACCATAGAGAGACTTTTTCAAGCGACACACATGATTGGGAAAAGCTGAATCCACATAGCCAGGGGGCTGAACCATATAGACTTCCTCCTTCAAAAAACCATGGAGAAAGGCATTTCGAACATCCAACTGTCTGAGAGGCCAATTGAATTGCACAGCAAGAGACAAAATGATTCTGACAGTGGGAGGCTTGATCACTGGACTAAAGGTTTCATCGAAGTCAATACCATATTGTTGATGAAACCGCTTAGCTACAAGTCTAGCCTTGTATCTGTTAATGCTGCCATCACTATTATGCTTTAATTTAAAGACCCACTTACAGCCCACAACATTCTGAGTTGGGGAAGGAGGCACCAAGACCCAAGTGCCTTGTCTAGTGAGAGCATCAAACTCTTCATCCATAGCAGAACACCATTGCCGATATTGAGCAGCAATTTTATAAGAAGGAGGCTCAGTGACTGTGTAATCAATAGAGGCAGCTTTGGATTTAGAAGAGACAAAGGCTTTAGGCTTGAAGATACCAACCTTAGACCTGGTGACCATAGGATGTATATTCTATGCAGATACTGAAGGTAAAGTCACATCAATAGAAGGCAATGACACAGGAATAGAATTAGGAACAATGGAACCTGTGGTAGGACAAATAGGGTCTATGAAAAGAGAAATAGAGTCTGTGGTAGGATTAATAGGGTTTGTAGTAGAAGGAGTAGAGTCTAAAGGTTGAGTGGCTGATGTGGATGAGTGGACAGGAGATAAGACAGGAGTAGTAGTATTATGAATAGGATTAACACCAAAAGAGGACTGAATGGGAGATTTCTGAGTAGGGAAGTGAGAAAGAAAGGATAACCAATGATCAATATAGGAAGAGGTAGATGGAGATGATGTATGAGAAGAAGAATTAGAGATTGAAGAGGAGGAGTTTAAGGATAGGAATTCAAATTCATTAAACAAAACATGCTTGGATATATAAATTCTTAGGGTGCATGGATCTAGACAAATATAACCTTTGGAGTGGGTAGGATAACCAAGAAAGATATACGGTTTGGTATGGGGTTGAAGTTTGTGCTTATTGTAAGGTCTGAGAAGAGGGAAGCATGTGCAACCAAATGTTCTAAGATGGAGTAAATCTGGTTTGGAATGAAACAACACTTCCCATGGAGATTTATTATGAAGTAAAGGTGTAGGAAGCCTATTGATAATGTGAGTGGCTGTGGAAACTACATAAGACCAATAGGACAAGGGCAAGCTAGAGTGTGAGAGCATGGTTAAAGAACACTCAACAAGGTGCCTATGTTTTCTTTCAACTGTGCCATTTTGTTGTGGAGTGTGAGGAGAAGTTGTTTGATGAAGAATTCCATGACTAGAACAGAAGTGATTAAAGGCAGAAGAGTTAAACTCACCCCCACCATCAGTTCTAAAAACCTTAAGAGAAGTGTTTAGTTGATTTTCAATATAAGCCTTGCAGTACTTAAAAATATCAAACACATTAGACTTATTTTTAAGAAGATAAACCCAAGTGAATTTGGAGTAATCATCAATGAAAACAAGGTAATATCTAAAATCATTGATGGACATGACAGGAGCTAGTCCCCATACATCACTGTGAACAAGTTCAAGAGGCTTAGAAGCAACAAAATCAGATTTATTGAAGGATAATTGATGCATTTTACAACTAAGGCAATGCTTACAATGACTTGCTGAGCATGGAGCAATGTTATTACAAACATCAATACAATGAAAAGAAGATAAAGCTATTCTAAGTACATTGTCACTAGGGTGACCTAGTCTGTGGTGCCATAGTAACCACTTATGTGACTTCTGTACATGAAAAGAAGTAGAAGAGGAATGGTGTGAAGGAGATGAAATGGACTGTGTTGAAGGAGAAGTAGATGAATGTGAGGACAGATGCTTGGTGAAGAGCTGTGGATAGATTGGGTAAACCCCATTCTCACTCAAGCCCTTGTAAAGGATTCTCCCCGTAGGAACATCCTGAATAGTGAGCTCATCAACATTAAAATGGCAAGAACAATTATTGTGTAAACAAAATTTGTGAACTGAAAGAAGGTTCATTGCTATTCTAGGAACATGAAGCACATCCCTAAGAATAAAATCATGAAATTTGGTAGAGAGAGAAGCATTACCAATGTGATTAATAGGAAGAGATTGACCATTGCCTACTGTGATCTGATCTGAACCTTTGTATTGTGACTGAACAAAAAGATTGTTGATGTTAGCGGTAAGGTGATCTGATGTACCTGAGTCTGCTAGCCAGGGATCTTGATTGTTGGTCAAAGCAGCATTTGAAGCTGAAGCCATTGCAGCTAGCTTGGTTAGTGGATTCTTGCCTTGATAGGCAAAATCCATCCTGTGATAGCAGTCAACAGCTATATGACCTGCCTTTCCACAAATCTAGCAGATAGGTCTTTCATTCTTGAAGGTTTGACCCCCAAACTGAGCCGTCTGAGTTGAATTGTAATTCTGTTGAGGCTGATGAGTGTAGAACTGATGCTGACCTCCACCAGTATTGTTGTTGAACCTTGCTCCACCTCTGCCTCGATTACCATTATTCCTTCCCCTTCCTCTATTAGAGCCACCACCATGATTGTGTGACTGAGGTTGATGATTGCTAGAATTCTTACTGCCAGAAGCAAACATAGCCAGAGAATGTGAAAAACTATCAAGATTCTCTGTCATAGCCTGTTCTTCACTTTGTAACATGATTGAAAGTTGTTCATAAGTGATTGGCTCACTTCTAGTGCGAATTGCTGAGCAAAAATGAGCAAAATCTTTAGGTAGACCTCGAAGAACAATACAAATAAGTTCTTCATTGTCCACAACTACTCCAACTGCAAGGAGTTTATCACGAGCTATCTTTATTTTCTGCAAGAAAGTGTTCACTGAATCTGAATCTTTCTTAAGACTTTGGAGCTCCAATTTCAGATTGAGAATGTTTGCTCTCGAGGTTGAAGTAAACCTCTGTTCTAGAGTATTCCACACTTCCCTTGAAGTGGTGATTCCAACCACAAGAGAGAAAACTTGTGGAGTAAGAGTGGAATTGATCAAAGAAAGAAGAGCTTTGTCTTTGATCTTCCAGGTTTGGAAATCTGGATTCACATTTGAGGTCAAATGTCCTTGAGTATCAAGAAGGAATTGACCAGGTTGAGAAGTAGAACCATCAATGTGCTCTACCAAAGAGTAAGCTTCTAGTATTGTGATCAACTGGTGCCTCCATGGAATATAGTTCGTATAATCAAGCTTGATTGACATCAAGTTTGACATGCTAGAAAGCAGTAACAGTGGTGAAGGTGGTAAAGGTGTTTGTGTAATGGTTTGTGCAGGTGATGGTGGTGTAGTATTTGTAGGAGTAGAAGAAGCCATGGATTCTGGCTTTGATACCATGAAAGAAAGCAAGCTCGAAGGTTTATCAATGGTGGATCAACAATGAAACAAAGAGAATGGAAATGAAGAACCAAAGAAAATCTTCTATTAAGCTTGCATAATAATAGTATGTAAACCTGTAGCCACTATTTATACATTACAAATGGTAACTACTCTAGAAGGTTCTATCTAACCAACTCTAACAACACCTAACAGAAAATAAAGTTGTACATTATAACAAAATATCTACATCCAAAAATATCTAGACTCTGGAAGCTTTGAGTGAAACAGAGTAAGGTCAGAATAGAAGAAGGAAGAGCTTCTGATCAAACCGATGTGCGTGTGTCAACATAAAAACGGTGCCATTTCTCATTTAATAAAACGCCACTGTTTTAAGTTTTGTTCTCTTTTAAACTGAAGTGACCGTTGGAGCTTTGGAACTTTCCTGTTGCTTCTTCTTAAGATCAGATTCAGTCTACAACTGATTCTATAATCAGAGACACTCATTGTGTGCTACAATGGTTGATTATAGAGAGATTAATTTGTTGACTGCATTTTGCAAGTAGGATTATGAATTTTAATATCTCAAAGGTCAAATAAAAAGGTTACAAAATTTGAAGAAAATGATAGGATACTATTTATAACACTAATATGAGGAAAAGAAACACAGTATTTTAACTAGTCTAGTAACCATGAGGTTAGATTGTAATTTTGCTCAACTTTTATGTCTCTCTCCTCCAAAAACACAAAATACATAAAAATACAAGATCAAATAAGATTAATATCCATCCGAACACTTGCATCATAAAATTTCAAACCACAAGTAGTTACTTACCTATGGTTTAAGTTGCCTATAGACAACTTAAATTTTGGTTAAACCTTAGGTAAGTAAAGTGTTAAATTTTAGATCACAGATAAACAACTTAAATTTCTGCCAAATCACAGGTAAGTAAGTTGTAATTTGCCCCAAAAAAAAAAAAAAATAGAAAACAGCAAATGAATATGTTTATCCCATAAAAAGTTCAATTAAATGACATCATTTCCCAAATTTTTTTATTTGAATACCCTATTAAATTAACAACTGTAAACAAGTTTACGATAATGTCACATAAAATAGTAGGAAAGAAAATATGCTAATATAAATTATTATATAGGGCAAGCTAAAAATAATAATAAAAAGTTAAAAATATACAAATACAATAATACAATATAAATACTAGCAATGTACTTATATATTACAATAACATTTACTAACTAATGTTAAATTAGTCTCTGCAAATATAGCTAAGCTATTCTTGCAAACCTCATGAACATTGCTCAAAACTCATCCTCAGACATAGAAAGAACCTTAGTTATAATTGGGCGAGCTCTGCACATGGCCTCCAATGCCACGACTTTGGGCATGATGTTCCCATTACCTTCAACCATGTCAACTTCTTCCTCACTAATCTTTTTCCACTCAAAGCACTGAATTAATGACCCCAGTGTCAAGCCTATTGTACGTTGGGCAAGGCTTGCCCCAGGACAAGCCCTCCTTCCCAGTCCAAATGGCATCAACTTGTTTACGTCACTCTCTCCATTTTCAAACCTCTCAGGCTTAAAACTAGTTGCATCATGCCATATATTGGGGTCTCTATGTATGGCCCATGCATTAACCAATAACATTGTATCACGTGGAACGTTATATCCTCCAATTGTACAATCTTCAGAGGACATGTGGGGTAAAAGCAATGGGGCTGCAGGATACAATCTAAGAGTCTCCAAGATTATATTTTGTAGATAGTGCAATTTAGAGACATCCGGTTCATTGAGTAATTTTTCTTGTCCAATTTGATTATCCAACTCAACTCTAGCATTCTTCAACACTTGAGAATGATTGAGCAAATTGGACATTGCCCACTCTATTGTCACTGCTGATGTGCCAGTTCCAGCAATTAACAAGACCTGCTTATTATACATTCAATAAGTGCTTAAATAATGCAAGATTTTATTTTATTTTTTATTTTTTTTTTTGAGAAGGAATCACGACAAGAATTTAAAAGAATGGATTGATAACTTATATTTATTTTAGCGATTCTTAAAATTACACCAAGAATTTTAAAGTAAAAATGGATTGATAGCTAATATTTATTTTTGTGAATTGATTACTGGTATTTTGACAAAGGATCCTAATAAAATATCACTGAGTTGAATTGACTGGTAGTTTTATGATAGCTTTAGAGATAGGGATAAGACATGTATTGGTCTAGTGTTTCGTCTGCAGAGTATGGAAGAGCACTAGACAAAAGACTTATCCCAACTTTAGCTTACCTCAAGATGGTAAAAATCAAATTTATATTTGGGAAAAAGAACAATAAAAATTAAAATAATTAATATGATATGATTAAAGATTAATGAGTACCACAAAATTTGAAATTTTAACCGACTTATAACTCTCTATACTGTATATATGAAATCAGTCTCAAGTCTCAACCTTGCAAGAGAAACTTGTTCTCAAAAAAATATAGAGATAGTGAGAAGAATATAATTACATAAACAACTTCTTGCTTAGAAATCAAGACTACGAGGTTGACTTCAAATTCGTGTTATACATGTTTTATCCTAACTTGTCAAATAAACAACTGGGTCAGATTTGGTTATTTGATTACAAAATTTCCCTTATAGTTGATCAATCCAATATATTTTCATTGTCTTTAAAAAATCTTGAGTATTGATGTTTTCAGCTTTTTAATTAGCATCTAGTTCAAACAAAGCAGAAATGACCTACACATACCAGTATAAGCCCTTTGATAATTTGATCCGTGTAGTATTCGGGCTGTGAATTTTGCAAAGAAAGCAGATGATCAATCATAGTGTTCCCCTTCTCTTCCTTACTCCTCTTCTCATCAATAAGACCTTGCAAGAAAGCATCTGTCTTGTTGGCCAATTTCATCAATCTTTTCTCCAAACGCCCATGATCAATCCATCGCAACAAGGGCACAAACTCTTGTGGATTTGAGACTCCTCCTGCCTCTGCCATCTCTTTCATTATCCCCCTGAATTGCCTTGCTTCTTCCTCGCCTTTCACGTCCTCCCCATAGTATCTCTTCCCTGCTACCATTCTCATTATGATGTTATATGTCAGCTCCAACAACATAGATTTCAACTCTACCTTAGCAAAACCATGGCACGAGTTCCGTGACAGTTTGCGTAGCAAGTGCTTCACTTCATCTCTTCGGATGCCTAGAAACATGTTGAGACGATTTGTTGAGAAGATTTCTAAGGTACTGATGCGGCGAAGGTTGCGCCAATGGTCTCCATAAGAAGCTGTTGACACGGCGGTGTGGTTGTAGCCTAAGTGCTTGCTCAGTAATAAGCGAGGACGGTTGGCTAAAACGATGTCGTTTTTTGTAAAGCATTCTTCAACCGCAGATGGAGATGATACAATGACCACAAGTTGAGACCCAAGTTGCAGAGAGAAGATGTTACCATATTTTTGTGAAAAGTGGTGGAAAGTACGATGGAGGGGTTTCTTAATGAGATGGAGATGGCCTAGAATTGGTAGAGAAGGTGGGCTTGGTGGTAGGTGTTTGTGTTTTGTTCTTGTTTGAAGCAAGAACTTGAAAGCTACTGCAAGGAGGAGAAGAAGAGAGAGGGATGAGTATAGCAACATGTCTTCCATGTTTGATTTGTTTTTTTTTGATATGATGCTTTGTGACAATCTGTTGGAAGATAATATGGATTAATGTATTCTATAAACGCACACCTTCTTTGGCCTAGTTCTCATTTTCTTTTGGACCGGTTCTGTAAACCACACCTGCTTGGGAGTAGAATATGTTGGCCTCTTGTGGCAACCATACAGACAAACTTTTGTCCAATACATTTTATGTGTCGGCAGATAAAATTGTGAAAAGTCAAGATCCAAGAAAGACTTTTCAAACTACTTAAAACTTAAAAAGTAAACACCAACCCCAAATCTTTCACTTCTTTCTTTGGGTTTGTTTGAGAGCGGGCCAACAAGGGAACAAGTACTTAACTACGACAAAACACTACAGCATGTAACTGTTTTTTTTTTTTTTTTTTTTTTTTGAACTGAAAATTCTGATTCATCAGAAACTAAATGGTAAATACTGAATAGCCCAACAGTAACTAAATATTGAACAGCTTTGCCTTTATTTGACTTTGTGGTTTGTCGTTTTGTGTATTGCTAATATTTTTTGCAATGTTTGTTAACATTTTTCTAACGTGGGTCTGATTTAATAAAAAAATTAGATAAATAAAAAAAAAAGACATAAAAATAGCCTCACAATTTATTTTAATGTTTTTTTTCTCTCTCTATAAAGTTGGTTCCAAAACTTATAAGAGCATTCCCATCAGGTGTGCCAAATGCCAAATATTTAGCATTTAGCATACCAAACACCACAAAAACTCTCTCATGAGATATTCTAAATGCTATAATATTTGGCATGCATGAATAGTATCGTTCCATCTTTGGAACGATATGGACAAAAATGCTATAAAAAATTAATTTTTTTTCATTTTCTCTCTTTTCTTTTATGACTTTTCTTTCTTCTCTCTCTTGCCTTTTTCTTCTTTCTTTCTCTAGAATCTCTGCCTCTTCCTTATCTTTTGTTATTCCCTCTTTCCTTTTTCTTCTTCTTTCTTCTCCAGAATCTTCACCTCTCCCTTTTTCTTTTCTTTTTTTCGTTTTGTTTTTCCTTTTTTCTTTTTTCCGTCTCTCTCTCTCTCTCTCTCTCTCTACTTTTTTCTCCTCCTAGATCATTGCCATTGAGATTGGCTGTCGTCGTGGAGTTTGGCCTCACCAATGAAGTTGACTTGTGGAGATCGCAAGTAAGTTTGGCCGGTTTTTTTTTTTTTTTTTTTGGTTGTAGATTCCATGTGATTGTGGGTGGTGGTGGAGTTGGGTTGATTCCATGTGATTCGGGTTGTATAAATGGAGTTGATTCATTTCTTCATTTTTTTTTTTTTTTTGGAGAGTTTTGTGTTGATTTTGGGGATTTTTTTTTAAAAAAGTAGTATTGGGAGTTGGTGGTGTCTGGTGGATTGTTGGTGGTGGTGGCGGGTTGTACCTATGGGGTGGTGGCGGGCTGAGCTTGTGTATGGTGGTGGGTTTATTACAGTTCAGTGCTTGTGTTTATATATGGTGGTGGGTTTTTATTTTGTATTTTTTATGGTTTTTTAATGTTTTTATATATTATTTTAATTTATAGAATTGAAAAATAGAAGATGTCATGAATGGTGAATTGTAAAATAGTGTATTAAAATAACAAAGTAAGTTTTTTGATATGTCAAAATGACATATTTATGAAGAGAAATGATATGTCTACAACATTTTACAACAAATCCTAAGTGGCAAATTATTACTGGTTATTATTGTTAGATAAAAAAAAGTAATCTTAGTGTTAGTTTCAAATTTGAACCAATAACAACTAACCACATGTTATTTATTGTAAAAATATTGTAGAAATGTTATAGACATAGCATCTCTTATTTATGAAATAGTATGAGAATGCTCAAAAGCTAGAAAATGACATAAAACTGGAAAAAAAAAAAAATTGTCAAAAAAGTTGTTTTTATATTTCCCTAACTTCACGCACCCACTATCCTCTGACTTGTGACTTAGACTTAGGCTCTCATCTTTTGACTTTTGTGTAAGCGAATGAAATTGCGTTGTTTGGCTCTCGTCTCTTGAGTGGGGGGTCAATGGTGGATGGGGCCGTGGGGCATGGATTGGGTAAAATTGTGATAATGGACTAGACTAGTGGTCATTAATGAACAAGAGATTATAAAAGGCAAAAAAAAAAAATAATAATAAATAATAAAAAATAAATGATGTTTGGCACTGGGGTGAGCCGAGTGGATGAGACTGTATTTTTAGTCTTTACATTATGCAAAGTAGGCTAAGCAGCGGGGTGTGTACAAGCAGACTAAGTAGCAGGGTGTGTGCTAGACTACTGGTAGTCAATTAAAAAAAATACTGAAACAACTAAATAACAATAATTAATATATTTATTGTATTAAAAAATAATATTTAAAATGAACTTATAGTTTATTGTTTATTCTTTTACTAGTATTATGGTCAAATATTTAATAAGGAAACCACATATCCAAGATTCAACTCTTGTCCAAGACTCATCTTCATCTTTTGAGCATATTCGTGTTGACTTTAACTTAGACAATCATCATTCAGATCTTGGGCTATGAGAAAATATATCATCTTATCATCCTAATAACTATGATGAAATTAAGAATATTTTATTTACAAAAAGGCCCTTATCAACCTCGTCTTGATAAATACCCTCCAACAAATTTTTTTGGAAAGACTCGTTGATTTAGTTTCGAATGGTATGAAAATAGAAGATGGTTTGAATATAGTATAGACAAGGATGAAGTATTTAGTTGAGTATTTTTTGGTTGTTGTTGTCAATATATGAATTTCTCTTTTTATTAAATTATGTAATTTATGCTTCTTAAGGATCACCCTGAAAAAAATTCTTAGAGCTGCCACTAGTTCTACTTAGCACAATTGGTAAAATCTCTGATAATTGAATAAGAGACCTGGAGTTCAATCCCTACCTACACCAAAAACTGATTGGTGTCTTGGTCTGATAATAAAGAGTTGATCATCAGGAGTGGACACCATAGGTTAAAACTTTCTAAAAAAAAAAGAGTTGTATTACGACCCAACAAAAAAAAAGTGTTAGTCCTTTATAGGTTAAAAAATTTTAATTAAATAATAAAATATTAGAATTGCATATACTAAATATAAAGAATTATCATATATTTATTTTATTTATTTTTATAATTTTAAAATTATTTATTACATTATTGGTTCGACCATTAGTTCAACCTCGATCAGACCATAAAGCCACTAACCAGTCCCTTTTTCGATTCTTTGACCATATCGGTTTTTAAAACCACATGGCAGATAATCCCAACTAAACATGTGTTCCAAAAAAGTATGGAAATAGAAGAAAATGGTTGCATCTTGATGAGTCTAGAAAATTCATTGAGGTCGTCCATTAAAGGAAACACTAAAACCATTCATGCACATTCAACACATTAAAAGCCAACCATTACTCGTCGGCCTTAAACTCTCATCAATATGATGATACACCTCCAATTATGTACAACAACTACCCAAATCAACTATAAAACGAAGAATCTGTCTCACTTGCTAAGGTATATCTGTAAATGACTACAAAATACAATCTATATGCAAAATATATGGGCTGATATTGACTCAAGCATCAGAGGCTTCCCCATTAGGGCTCTTCAATTAGCTTTTTTTATTCTTGCAGATCTTCAAAGCCCGTCAAAAGCTCAAGATTGGATGAGTGACTCATCTGACGATTTTTTGTTTCATCAATTTGGTGCCGTCAATGGGGAAAGTTTAGCCATCACCATCAAACACAACCATCATCAATACCACCATCACCATCAAACCCAAAACCCATCACCACCATCACCCAACCATCACCACAAGCCTTCACAAAACCCAAGTCAAAAAAAAAAAAAAAAAAAAAAAATCGTTGCAAAACATAACTAAAAAACCTCATCACCCAAATATAAAGAAAAAGAAAAGCCCAAAATCTAAAATTATATAATAAAAAAAAACAAAAAAAAAAACCCAAATTTGAATCTGAGACTGAGAGTGGACAACGTGGAGGTTGGCAGCATGGCGTGGCAAGGTCGGCGATGGGATAGTTGGTGGCATGTTTGAGAGTGAAAGAGGAAGAGAGAGAGTGAAAGATAGAGAACTGAGAGAAAGGGAGGGTAGATGCTTATGAGGAGAGAATAAAAAAGTTTTTTTTTTTTAGCATTTATGTCCGTACCATTCCAGATTTGGAATGGTGCTGTTCATCCACGCCAAATTGTTTGGCATTTAGAACACCTCATGTGAGTGATCTTTTGGTGTCTAGTGCTCTAATGCCACAATGATTAGCTCAACAATTTTTTCCCTAAAAGCCCAAGCCCAACACATGACATAATAAGAGCATTCACATCAAATCTTCTAAAATATGTAGTTTTTAGCAACTCAAAAAGCCACTTTATTTATTTTACTAACCCAATTTACGAAACACCTAACATCAAAAGGTTTTATTTTAACATACAATACATTAAAATAATATAAACAAACCAATAAAATAAATATAAAAAACCCTTCAAATTCATATCACCCTAACCTCTCTCTCATCCTCTCCACCTCCTCTCTCTCTCCTCTCTCATACTCTTCGCTTACTCTATCCTTCTCTCCATCTCTCTCAAGCACCATTAGCCACCACCGCAACCCACTGTCTCCACCGAACAACCCCAGAAACCCACACAAACAACCTCCACCACCCACCAAACCCATGAACCTAGCAACGCTGAAATCCAAAACTCCAAAGCCAATCTCAACCAAATCCAAAAAACCAACGCCGATCTCAACAAAATCCAAAATTCCACCACCCACCAAACCTATGAATCCAAAGCGCAGGAACAACCACGAATCTAGAACTCCATGCCGCATACCAATCTATAACCCATTTATCACCATTTTGCTGAGAGAGGAGAGGAAGCAATAGAGGAGAGAATAGAGTGAATGAGAGAATGGACTTGAGATTGAGAATGAGAGAACACACGGAAAGACTTGAAAGAGAGAGAGAGAGAGAGAGAGAGAGAAGAGAAGCTAATTTAGTAATGAGAGAATAAAGAGAAAATAATATAATATTGGTAGCAACTTGCTACAGTGAGCTGCTACTATTAGTAGTTCACTGTAACAAGTTGGTAAAATTTTTTAAGTTTAGCAACATTGTTGTGGGGTGTCTTTGTGTGTTTGGAGCTATAAAATAGCATTTTAGCAATTTTAAGAGCATTGCTATGAATGCTCTAAGTCACATCAAATGAAAGGAAGTACTTTTGTTTTGCCATCTCCGATATGATTTTGATTTTTTTTTTTTTTTGTCACAGAGCTTTGAAATCTTGTCAATGACCAACATAAAATATTTCTGGTAATTTTTGCTTTTCTTGAAAGCCATATTTTTCATTTTAGGGATATGATAATTTGCTTATATAAGGAGAATTTAAAAGCAAATGCTAACGGAAACAGAATGTATTCTACTTTCAAGTTTCAACCAAGATTTAAAAAAGTCAATTATCATTTTTAGCATCTTAGATGATGGAGCAAAACTTAAAACTAACATATCATCAATAATTGTAAAAAAGTTGAGCTAAGCCTGGCTTAAGTCTGGTTTCTCAAAAAAAAAAAAAAAAAATGGTAAAATAGTTGAGCTAAGCTAAGTATATTAAAAGCTTAGACTTATTCATTTAATTTTATTTCGAACACAAGATGGGTTCAGGCTCATTACCAAACAAGATTACATTGTTCAAGCTTGAGTAATTTTCTTGTGAAACAAGTTTGATCTTGTTCATAAGCTACTTAATTAACTTGTTTTTTTCTCCTACACACACACACACACACACACACACACATATATATATATATATATAATCATGACTAATATGTTTTACCTCTTCACAAATCTATGAATTTTTACCATGGATAGATTGTTTATTTTATCAGTAAATTACAAATAATAATTTAACATCATATAAACCTATTTCTAAACTTACAGTACAATTCAACCTCAAGTCTATATAAATATATTTTTAAATAAGTATACAACAGACTAAAAAGTAAAAAACAATTCAATTCAATTTATTAGGGACTAAAAAAGTAATTTTTTTTTAATAAAATTTTCAGGATTAAAATGGTTGCTAGTGGACTAAGCTTATGAGTTATGACCTAGTGTATTAAAATTTTATTTCTCAACTTAGTCCATAATCCATAAACACAAAAATAAAATTATTCAGAAAAAAATATAAATTTTTTTTTTTTTCCAAAACCACGGTATTACATCACACAACTTTAACCCCAATCCAAAACCCAAGAGATGGACCAAAACCGAAGGTACTCTTTTCTCTTTCGGTTTTACTTCATCCCAAACATTTTATTGGTTTTTGTTTTTTTTATGAAATAGCATATGTATATGTATTTTGTCAGTTTAGTTATTGATGAGGAGAAAAATCACCCTCATCCAAAAGAAGAGAAAGCCAGCTTCGTCCATGTGATGAACGACTACAGCATACATTAAATGAGTTCCCCATAAATGACACGAGTAATAGTTAACACGCTAGACTGGAAAAAATGTAACCGACGAATCGACGGGTAGAAGACCATTGAAGTCCATTACGCCTCCACATTCATTATTGATGAATTATTAAGATTGTCCATCTCTCGACGAACGAATTAAATGCTATTCAATGCAAGGTGTAATGTACGGGCACCAACGAATGAATAGCCATTGGCAAACTATAAAAGCCAGCCATTAATACCAACGGCTCTATATCTCATGAATGCAAATATTCATTCAGACAATGAAGACAAGAGCTATAAAAACCCACACAACCAAAGGAAAAGGTACACACAATTCTCATCTGAAAAACTATTCTCAAGTTGAATTCTTTTGCAATATATTTCAATTAAATCTCATTCTAACTTAATCATCGGAGGGTGTTTGGCAAACGCCACACTGGTGTATCCATATTTGTCTATTTCATATCTCTTTGCTAGTTCGTCTCTGGATGAATCCAACACCTTTGTCCATTTGTATTGACAAGAGAAGAACAGTACCAAAAGCTATAAAGCCAGAGAAGAACAGCACCAACAGGTTCATCTCTAGACAAAGCCAACGCCTTCGTCCATCTGTATTGACGAGGAGTTCATACTGACGATTTTTCTCGCATCATCAGTTTGGCTCCGTCTGTGGGAACGTTTGCAAAGCCATACAATTTCCCTTTTTATGACAAAATAATTCCTCTCAATACTAGATGGATTCCACAGCACAACAAATTTGCAGGATCTCACGGCTGTTGTGTTGAAACCATCCATTCATATAGACAAGGATTAGCCATCACTTTACTCCTGAGATAAAAGGTCATATAGGTCAAAAATCGATTGATGGCATCAGTCAACCCCAAAATTGGAAATCCCCCCACCATCGTAGAAAGGCAACTACAGACGCTTCGGCTACCATTGAATGACTTACCCAGCAAAATTAAGCCCTAGTGCAACAAAATCAAGCACTAGAAGTACGAATTGAACGATTGCAAGAGGAACAACCCAAAGCCAACAACCACCAAGAGCGCAGCAACCATCACCATTCAAGGAATGATCAATAGAAGAAGGAAACGAGTCGATCATACAGATCGCCATCCTAAAAAGAAGAAACACCAACAAAACACAAAGCATGGCTCTGAAAAGCCCTCCAGAGCAGAGGCCAAAATTCACTAATTTCACTCCTCTAGTGATGCTTGTTGACCAAGTGCTGAGACAAATGAAGGATGAACTTGGTTAAAGTTGGCACAAAACAATTAGAACCCCAGCTGAATCTCGAGATAAAAGTAAGTATTGTAGATTCCATCAAGATCATGGCCATAATACTGACGAATGTAGGCACTTGAAAGAGAAAGGAGAGTTCTTGACTTGTCAAAGGAAGCTTCAAAAGGTCGTATAACGAGAAGATTATCAGAGACAATCCTATGAAGATAGCAGAAACAGAGAAAAAGAACCAAGTCCTGGTCAAGTTAAAGCCACCATTGGAGAAGTACAAATGATCTCTAGGTATCATGACGGGAGGATCTTTCAAATCATTTAGGAAAGCCTACATGAGCGAAATAAACATTGCCCACCACCATTTTCCATCCTCCAAAGTGCCCAAAAGAGATGATCCAGACATTATATTCTCCAAAAAAGATACCAAAGGGATCAAACAACCTCATGGAAATCCCTTAGTAATTATGTTAAGAACAAAGGAGTATAACATTCATTGAATCTTGATCAAAAATAGAAGTTTAGCAAACATCCTCTATATATCAGCCTTGCATCAGATGAAGATACCAGAAAGACAGCTTCGTCCAATCACATCACCTCTTATAAGTTTCACAAGTTACAAAATATACCCCAAGGGGATTGTTACACTAACTATCATTGTAGGAACTTATCTAGCCCAAATATCCAAGGATATTGAGAAGATATTGACAACCACCTGACAAGAGACACTTGATGGGTAAAAGCTACCTCATCCTTGGAACGCCAAACCCTTTACTACCAATGGTTCACTCCTTCACTCCCTACAACCATGTTTACTTTTATTGAATAAAAACATTTTCTCTGCTTATGATGCATTAGGTAAAAGGAATCAAACGACCAAAGTTGCTATAGGTGAACAGTCTAAACAAAAGTTGCGTACAGGTGGATGTACAACCAAAGTTTCCTACGAGTGGATGTATGAACAAAGTCTCCTACAGGTGGACGGTCTAAACAAAGTCGCCTACGGGTGGACGAACAACTAAAGGCACCTACGGGTGGACGGTCTAAACAAAAGTCGCCTATGCGTGGACAAACGACCAAAGTAGCCTACGGGTGGACGTTCTAAACACTAAGTTGTCTATGGGTGGATGAATGATCAAAGTCACCTAAGGGTGGACGATCTAAACAAAATTCGCCTACAAGTGGACAAACAACCAAAGTCGCCGATAGGTGGACGGTCTAAACACAAAGTCGCCTATAGGTGGATGTACGACCAAAGTCACCTATGGGTGGACGTACGACCAAAGTCGACTATGGGTGGACGGTCCAAACACAAAGTCACCTAGGGGTGGACGATCCAAACACAAAATCACCTATAGGTCGACAGATGACCAAAGTCGCCTATGCGTGGACGATTTAAATAAAAGTCGCTTATGGGTGGATGTACGAACAAAGTCACCTACGGATGGACAATCCAAACACCATTGTTATTCGCTTGCGAGTCTTAGACTTATTCACATCAAATTCTGCCTAGACGAACCTATCAACTGATGAAAGTGGCTTCATCACCTTTCATATTCCAACCATGCCTGTACAAACAACAGTAGGAATAGGGGGGCAACTGATGAGGAGAAAAATCACCCTCATCCAAAAGAAGAGAAAGTCAGCTTCGTCCATCAAGCCAGCATCGTCCATGTGACGAATGACTACAGCATACAGTAAATGAGTTTCTCATAAATGACATGAGTACAGTTAACGCGCCAGACAAGAAAAAGCGTAACGATGGACCAATGGGCAAAAGACCATTGAAGTCTATTACGCCTCAGCATTCAGTATTGATGAATTATTAAGATTGCTCGTCTCTCAACGGATGAATTAAACACTATTCAATGCAAGGCGTAAAATACGGGCACCAATAGACGACTTGTCGTTAACAGACAATAAAAGCTAGCCATTAATACAAACGACTCCATATCTCATGAATGTAGATATTCATTCAAACAATGAAGACAAGGGCTATAAAACCCACACAAACCAAAGGCGAAGGTACACACAATTCTCATCCCAAAAATTATTCTCAAGTTGAATTCGTTTTCAATATACTTCAATTGAATCTCATTCTAACTTAATCATCAGAGGGTGTTTGGCAAACACCATAGCAGTGTATCCATATTTCTCTATTTCATATCTCATTGTAGGTTCGTCTCTAGACGAATGCAACATATTCATCCATTGGTATTGACAAGGAGAGAAGAACAACACTATAAGCTATAAAGCCAAAGAAGAATAGCACCAACAGGTTCATCTCTGAACGAAGCAAACACCTTCATCCATCTGTATTGACGAGGAGTTCATCCTGATGATTTTTCACATCATCAGTTATCATTTAACTTCGGTTTTAACTTTTACGTTAAGGTTAGCAATAGCATCTTGTATTTGCAACTTTAGTCTTCTTCTAAATTCTTGCTTTGTGTGTGTGTTTTTTCTGCTTTTTCTTTTCTTTTTTTGGGAAAGGTGGTGATTGAAAATGATAAAACTTAGGTAACTGGTAAAATCTCTTATGGTTGAATAAGAAATCGAGGATTCAATCCCTGCTTTAAAAGAAAAGCTTCACTTGTATTTAATTGGGGATTCCAAATAATTGAACATAAAGAACAATACATTAGTTTTTCTGGTTTGAAAAAAATAATTTAGCTTCACTGATAGTATTTAATTGGGGATTCTAAATGATTGAACATAAATAACAATACATAAGTTTTACTTGTTTGAAAAAGATGTACCTAGAAAAATAAAAAAAGATTTTAAAAAGCTTAAACTTGTGCTAATTACGTGTCCAGTACAACTTATTTTTAAGTTTTTCACAAAAATAGTGTTTGTAAAAGGTGTACTTAGAAAAATGTGAGGTTTTAAAAAGTTTAGTCTTTGGCTAATTAAGTGCCAACTTGGTACAATTTATTCTTCTTTTATAGTGGGGTTTTAAAGAGCTTTTCTTTGAAAAAGTGTTGTGTTCAGGGCTTAGTTTTTATTTAATTTTATTATTTAAGATTGTATAAGGAGTTGGGTAATTAGATAATGATAGGATAGATTGTTAGCTAAGTATTTGAATATATTAGATAAAGATTAGGTTTCTTTTGAATTTAAATGTTAACCTTATCTTCTAAAGCCATCTATTTATATGGCTTGATGTTGATTAATAAAGTAAGCTGAAGAATATTATTATTGATTGAGTGTTCACTTTGGAGGTCTAGACTCCCTCGAAGTAGTCCATTTATCAATTAGAGGGAACTAGGTCTTAGTTCCCTCGAAATAACCAACAAACAAGTCTTAGTTCCCTCTCAAAGCAACCAACAACCCAATTGATGTTACTTGAAAGAATAAAAAAAAAAAATTGACCTAGTTGGTTGATTTGATATTATTGCCCTTTTTTTTTTGCCTATGTATGTTGCAAATGGCCAGATGGGATGAGATTCTATCCCTTCTTGTACACCTTGGAATTTATTGCTTGCTGACCTTGTGTGGTCAAAGGTGGAAGGTTGGCATAACAAAATCGATAGAGTTGCTGTAATCCCCTTTGCTAGAGTGAATGATTTTGTAAAGGGTGAATCAAAAAATAAAGATTGTCCATCAAGATATCATGTTGAAGTAAGGCGGCGACGATCTCCAGATATGACGTGCAAGCCAAAGGTTGATGGCATTCTTGAATATATTTTGTAAGTTCAAACTTGTCCCTTTACAGGAGTTCTTGGTAACAAGTCCTGCATCATGAGATTTAAGGGCATTCTTTTGGCTAAATATTTAGTTTTTGAAAATTACCTTGTTAAAAAACTTCTATCGCAAACATATTTAGTTATATATAGTAGCCTCTTTTTGAAACTCAATTTTATAGATATCAAGTTCAAAATAGAACTTAATTTTGCCAAAGTCAAGCTCTATGCAATTCAATGATATGTGGCAAACTAGAACTCGAGTTCCACGTTCCACTGAATTGCATACAACTTGACTTTAGTGAAATCGAGTTACATGTTAGAACTCGACTTTCAAAAATTAAGTTTCAAAAAGATGCTACATAACTAAATAAGCTGTGACAGAGGCTTTATAACAAAATAATTTTAGAAAACGTAAAATTTAGGCGAAACTACAATGTCAATCCCTCGAGTTTACCCTCAAAGCATAATTGGTCTCTCAAGTTTCAACTGGGTCAGTTTGCTTTAGATCAAATCTAAAGCAAACTGACCCAGTTGAAATCAAATCTAAAATCACAACCCGGTTACAAATTCTCGTCAATTCATTCCTTACTCAGCCTACTCCTAACAATTTTCCTCCTAAATGTCATTTTCTCACATACAACATCAATTATCAGTCTTGGGAACAACTCGACACTCCTGTCTTTGTGTGCAAGTTGATTGGTGGTGGTAATAGTGCTGTAACTAATGATGATGGTGATACTCTCTATTGGGTTTCATTCGATAATTCCGAGAGGGATGATTTGATTATACACTCTTACAATCTGTTTACAAATGAGTGGAGGGCAGTCTCTATGCTTGTGATGAAATTCTTGGGAATAAAGAATGTATCACTGATCTTTGTCCTCACAGTCCATAAATCTTTCTCTTGCGCCATCTACATTTGTGAAACAAAAATCAAATAATGAATGGGATTTAATTTGTAATTGGGTTGTGATTTCAAATTTGATTTCAATTGGGCCAGTTTGCTTTAGATTTGATCTAAAGTGGAAACTAGTTATTGTAATTTTTTAATTAAAAAATGCTCAGTCATTAAAAAAATGCCAAGTCATTGTTCCATTACTCATTTTTTTAAACTTGAAGGACCAATTATGCTCAATTGAAACTTGAGGGAGCAATTGTGTTCCGATGGTAAACTTAAGGGACCAACATTGTAGTTTCGCCTAAAATTTAGTACAAAAGACCTGAGTTTTTAACTTAGCTTTTTGATTGTTAAGGTATTGGTGTTCCTTTGGTCATTATGACCACAGTAATGGTGGCATTGTATGACCCATTACGAGTACTTATGTCCCAAAGTAGAAAAAACAACCCAAGACAAAGAGGGGGTGCACATGCCACTTTATTGTGACTTAATTGCTGAACCATCAGTAGCACTTATCATGTATAATGAAGACAAGCATGTCGATAAGAAGGGGTGGCCATGCCATGGTCCACTAAATAAGAAGGCTGATGCACCCATAAGCACTACCTCGGTTGCTTATAACTATCTTTAATTTATTTAGGCCTTTTCCCTTGGAATAATTAACTTCCAAATTGTCAGCTGGTGATATCCTTTGCTTTATAAAAGAACTTTGAAGTAAAGTTGTATCCTCTGATACCCAAATAAAAGACTTTTATCTCTTTCTATTTCAATTTAAAACTAGATTGTATTACATCATTGATTGCATTCTTTCTAGTGCTGGTAATGGGGGTAGAAAATTTCCTTACTGTTAGGGACATAATTATGTAATTGACTAATCCTTTGACAAAACGTACTTTACTTGTAATTGGGGAGATCTAGGATGGGTTTAGTACTTCAAAAAATAAGTGCTCAAGTTAAGTATTGAAGCCATGCAAATCTGGCCAAGAAACAAGTGAAGGAAGTGTTGTTCATTAAAGCTCAACAGAAGTTTCGACAAAATCCTTTCTATCGAGAATTACTCTTGAAGCTCGACAGAAGCTCGACACAAGCTGTATCTGTCGAGAATTACGAAATCAAGTTTTCTAGATCTAATTACATGCATATCCTTGAGTATTTGTGTAGGGTTTCTTTTCTCACAACCCTAGACATATATAAGGATTATTTTAAGAGTCATCACAAGGTGATGCAAGGTGTTGCAAAGGAATAATCCATGCATATTGTGACTAGAGACAGAATTTGCTTTAATTCATCATATTCTCTGTAGAAGCTACTACGTTTTTATGCCAAAGGTTTTGTGACAAATGAGCTTTCTGATCTTTGTTGTTGATGAATTGAAGAACTTTGCAGCCAATATCTTCCTCAAGTTGGTGTGTTAGTCATGTACTAGGATCTATGCATCATTTGTTAGTCACGTACTGGGATTCATACATTGAATGGAGATATTGCCGCTACAATACAAGTGTAATTGGGTATTGGGGTAAGGGTTCAACTGTAGGTTGGTATTGGATACTGGGATTCCTTTTACTTGTAATCACTTGTGATTGATAATAGTAGATTCTCAGGAGTGGTGACCTTAAATTCACCTGATGGGGTTTTGTCTAAGTGGTTTTCCCCATTCGTAAACAAATCACCTGTGTCAAATTTAATTTCCACTGTATTTAGTTATTTGGTGATTTGTTTGTGTTACCACGCTATTGCATGTAATTTGACTAATTAATTAACTTAGGTAATTAATTAATTTGCTAAGGGGTCAATTCATTTAAACCCAACAAGTGGTACCAGAGCGGGCACACTCTGATTAGATTTAATCTTTGCTATGTGATCCATTGACTCCTGTTTTTCATGGATAGAGGAAAATCTCTTATTATACCTCATTTATTTGATGGCACTAACTATGCATACTGGAAAGTACGCATCAAAGCTTTCTTGCAGTCTTTAAATGAGAAGGTGTGGCAAGCTGTGGAGATTGGCTGGACTAAGACAAAGGAAACGCCGGTAGATTGGGATGAGGCCAAGATCAAAGCAACAAACTTCAACAGCAGAGCATTGAATGCCCTATTCAGTGCGGTGACTAATGAGGAGTTCAAGAAAATATCCTCAATTGAAACTGCTAAGGAAGCATGGACCATTCTTCAGACTACCTATAAAGGAACCAAAGCCGTTAAGGATTCTAAGCTCCAAAGGCTTACTACAAGCTTTGAGGAGATCAAGATAAAGGAGAATGAGTCATTCGATAAGTTCTATGCCCAACTGAAGGATATAGTCAACTCAGCATTTAATCTTGGAGAACAAATTCTCAAACCCAAGATTGTGAGAAAGGTAGCAAGCTGTGGAGATTGGCTGGACTAAGCCAAAAGAAGCGTCGGCTGATTGGGATGAGGCCAAGATCAAAGCGGCAAACTTCAACAGCAGAGCATTGAATGCCCTATTCAGTACGGTGACTAATGAGGAGTTCAAGAAAATATCCTCAACTGAAACTACTAAGGAAGCGTGGACCAATTCTTCAGACTACCTATGAAATAACCAAAGCCGTCAAGGATTCTAAGCTCCAAAGGCTTATTACAAGCTTTGAGGAGATCAAGATAGAGGAGGATGAGTCATTCGATGAGTTCTATGCCAAGCTAAAGGATATAGTCAACTCAGCATTTAATCTTAGAGAACAGATTTTCGAACCCGAGATTGTGAAAAAGGTACTCAGATCTCTACCTGAGAGATTTCATTCCAAGATCACTACCATTGAAGAATTAAAGGACATTGACAAAATTCCTTTGAGAGAGCTAGTTGGCAACTTGCAAACCTATGAATTAGGTTTGACTAGATTTGGGAAAGGAAGCAAAAGTAAGAGCATGACACTAAAGGCCAAAAGTAACGAGACTGATGAGTCTTCAGATGATGAAGATTCCAAGATGAAGTCCTACATCACTAGGCAATTCAAGAAGTTCATGAAGAATGCCAGTACGAAAGGATTTGATAAGGATCGCAAGCAATCCAGTTCTTCTCAATTCAAAAGCCAAAGACTGAGGAAAGAAGGATGCTAAGGATGGCGGTTAGTACATTATTCCCTCCGGACCAAAGTGATTCGGATGTTAAGGTTTTGGACACATGAAACAAGAATGTCCAACATATCTCAAGTAAATTGGGAAAAGCAAGGCTCTTACTGCTACCTTGAGTAACACCGAGCTTGAGATTGAGTCAGATGACAGTGATGACAAGGGAATCTTGAGTGTCTTCACTGCTACAGTGGATCCTATTAAGGGGATCGTAGAAGTAGTAGATAAAGAAGAGGACTTGACGAAATCAAAATTTGAGAAAATGGACGATCAAGATGACATTCATATAACCTATGCTAAGTTGTACAAGGTTTCCGAGAAGCAAGAGAAAATGTATAGGCTAGCCACTAAGAAGCTGAGTAATGTAGAGCTAGATTTAGAGGAGCTCTCTATAAAGGTTGATGAAGCAAATCAAACCGTTAGAGTTTTGTAGTTCGAGAACAAATTCCTTGCTAAAAGGACAAAGAAGCTTAAAGTGGAACTGTTCCAGGTTAGAGCTCAATTAGAGAGGACTTCCAATGCAAAGTTGGATGAGATGCTAAGCTTTCAGAAAGTTACTTCTGATAAAACCGGTTTGGGGTATGATTTTTCTCCTAATATTGCCTCATCTAGTACAACTGTGTTTGTCTCACTTGCTGATAATGTTAATTCTAAGAATGATAAAGCTAAAACTGAAATAGCTAGTGAGAACTTAGATAAAGACAAATCTATTTTAGGAGCACCCTCTAAGGTTGAAAAAAAAGAGACTAGAAACCCTAGGACAAAAAGGGCAAACAACAAAAATTCTCAACAAAAGAAGCTGCATTTCTGTCATCACTGTGGAGCTTCTAGGCATACTCATCCAAATTGCTAAAAGTGGTTAGCCACTCAACAAAGCAATAGTATGCTCTCGTCTAGAAACCAGAATCAGTTTCCATCCTTTTTTGCTCCTCTTGGAGATCTTCTCAAGGCCCTCATGTTCCTTTCGAACTTGAACGGTTTCAATTCTTCCCCCTCACATTAGGATCAAAGGTTCGTGCAAAGGAAAGGTTCTTCCAAGGTGTGAAAGGAAAAAGGCTCAAAGTGATTTAGTCATTTCTCTCTCTCTCTCTCTCTCTCTCCTTATGGTTATGCATTACTTGTGTGTTTTGCTTTCTTGTTTTGAGTCAATCTAGTTTTATGCTTTATGTGTTTCTTTATGTTTTTGTTTGGTTGTTTTTTAGTTTTTGTTTTTTTTTTCTTTTCATAAAAATAAAATAAAAAATTTGAAAAATACAAAAACAGTGTGTGTTTGTGTATATTTGTAGTTGTGTACCTTGAATGGCCATTAAAATAAAGTTTTCTAAACTTTGTATCTTTTGTAGCTTAGATGAGCATTTCAATGCACAACTAAGCAAGTGAGTTTTGTGGCTCGTGTTTATGATGAGTACGATTAAGTAATCTTCTATACTTAACACTTATATCACTTTTTTTAATGGGAAGGACTAGAAAATCCTAAGAGAAAGGCGTAAATAACCATCTCACCACTAAAACCCGCCAATCATGAATAACATCTGTGTGCTTCGGCATAGCAAAATTGTAATGTTTTGGCTTACATAATTGGGTACTTCTTCTCTCTCTTATATACACATGCATGATTTGTTCAAAAAAAAAATATGCAAAGAAAAATAAAAGCAAAAAGAATCAAAATGCTTTTAAATATTGTTGCAAGCGTGTTTTTAGGAGATGTGGGAGTTATATGATGTATTTCGAAAGTGATAATCACTATTAAGCAATTATGATTATGTGTGAGTGAATTTGATTTTCTCATATGTTGGAGATGCTTTTAACATTGCTGATATTCAATGATGTAAGATTACATATTACTTACGCGAAAGCGAGGTCACAATTAATTTGCGAGAATACGAAGGGATTTTTCTCCTGCACAGGTCGGGTATAAATTAAACGGACAAATGCATAAATAAAGCGCATATTCTTTTTCTCATAAACACGTGTTACGACTTTAGATTAGAGGACGTCTTAAATTACTGAAGGCACAGCTATTGTTGACCATTTGTCATCACTTTATAACTTGACGTCACTTTTAAAGTAGCATTAAAGATTCAATAAATTTAATGAGAGGAGCCTGTGTCTAATAAATTTAATGGGAGGCGCCTGTGTCTAGTTGTCAGTGTCACGGGACATATTCAACGTGGACATGTATTTAAGATTGGGCATGTTTCCATATCCGACAGGTCCAGTGGTCACTGGCCATTGCATACAAGCCAGACCCAAATTTAATTATTTTTTTTGTCTCATTTTATTTGTCCTCTATTTTATTTTGGGGTATTTTAAAATATTGTCCTGTTTTTAAAAATAAAAGTCATTAATTTACTAATGTTCCTATTATACCCCTATTAATTTACTAATTCAATTTTTTGATAAATTTATTTAAGGATAATTTTGGAAACTTATACATTTTTAAAAGATAGACAAGACAATAAATGATGTTCCCTTAAAAAGTTTGACTTTTCAAACAGGACAAACAAAGTGGGACGGAGGGAATATATAATCATACTCTACAGCAAAAAGTCAAGCTAGAAATATTATAAATTCTATTATATAAGAGGTTGACTTATCATTAGTATTTTTTTAATTAGATATGTTTTTTGTTTTAAATATACAATGATAAGTGGTAGTGAATTTTAATTTCTACATTTTATTTAGTTAGTAAGTGATGTAATAATCTCTTATTAAAACATAAAGAGATTCATTTTTAAAAAGTATTGGAGGTAAGTCAAACCCATTATATAAACCTTATATTCTAATGTGCCACCAATCGCCAAAAAAATTAATTAAAACTTAAATTTATTATGTTTTTTAAGTGAAATTAATCACGTTTTTGTCATATTAGCTTTGTAAGTTTTTTGTAATTAATTTTTTAATATCTTTAGTATTTTCCTTATAAACAAAATAATTGACAATTTCATTAATTAAGTTGTTGAAGTTCACTAATTATATTTATTACTACATTATTTTGTAAATACTTAACTTATAATGAGTTTACCTTTTTTTTCTTATGATTATTATACACCAATTATAATATATCAACTTAACAATTGCGAATAAAATTATGAGATATATTGTGTCACTAAACTTTATTTATTAGTTAGATTAAAATCCAACAATCATATTCATATATTATCACCTCAAATTGTAAGTCTAATGTAATAATTTTTGTAACAATTTTAGCATTTTTCAAATTGTAAGTCTAATTATTTCCCAAAATTTGCTCCCAAACCCACCTTGGAATATACACATACACTAATAGACACCACACCCATCGTGACTATTGTGCCTACTTCCTGGATGGGCAATCCCATCCCACATGTTGACCCAATATTGATTAGACTACTCGCTGTTAAGCTTTTTTTTTTTTCTTTTTTTGGTGAAAGCTGTTAAGCTATTTTCAATGCATATGTTTTCTCTCTTTCTTATTTCACCAAACACAACTAGAATCATCTACTATATTAATCAATAATATTCTGGATATACAGAGCCATTTCCATGCTCAGTAGTCGATTAAAAAGTAATAATTCAAACAAGTCAGCTGTGAACAGGAACGACAAAATTTAGAATAAGTGCTGTTTTTTAATTTTTTTTTTTAAATTCAACCATGTAAATATTTAATTAAAAAATACACTTCTATCTTGTGAGATAAAATTTATATGACAAAATTTTAAAATAGAAAATTTAAGAAATATCACATAAGTACTATACCTAAATCTTGTCTGATCAAAAAATATCAACCATTCACAGTCTTACGAATCTGCAAATTATTAATAAAAAAAAAGTATATATGTTTTTAAAGTTATTCATCTGTCTATATATAGTACTTCGTGAACTCCTATTGTTTGCCCTTCACCTTGTACTCCCAAAACCATGGAACACACCCAAGTTCAGAAACCACCCCACATAGCCATGGTGCCCACTCCAGGGATGGGCCATCTGATCCCACTAGTTGAGCTAGCTAGGAAACTCGTCCTCCACCACCATTTCTTCGTTACATTCATCATCCCCACTGATGGGTCACCCATAAAATCTCAAAAAGCCGTCCTAGAATCCCTTCCTAATGCCATATCCTACATCTTTCTCCCACCTGTGAGCTTTGATGACCTCCCTAAGGATGTTAGACCTGAGACATTGATCGTACTCACTCTGACACGGTCCCTCCCTGCACTAAGAGATTCATTCAAGGTCTTAGCTGACTCAACTCGGCTAGTTGCTTTAGTGGCTGATTTATTCGGTGTGGATGCCTTTGATGTGGCTAAAGAGTTTGGCGCTTTGTCCTATATTTTTTTCCCTACAAACGCTCTGTCTTTGTCATTGATCTTTCATATACCAGAGCTTGATGAAACATACTCTTGTGAGTACAAAGAATTGCCTGAACCGGTCAAATTACCTGGGTGTGTACCTGTCCAAGGGATTGATATTCTAGACCCAATTCAAGATAAAAAGAATGATACCTACAAAAGGGTTCTACACGTTGCCAAAAGATACCATTTTGCTGATGGAATCATGATTAATAGCTTCATGGATTTGGAGCCAAGTGCTTTGAAAGCTTTGATGGAAGGAGCTAAAGAGGGTAAGCCACCTGTTTACCCAATTGGACCTCTAATTCAGTCCGGTTTATCTCGTGGAGTTGATGGGTCTGAGTGTTTGAATTGGTTGGATAAGCAGCCAGAGAGGTCAGTGTTATATGTTTCATTTGGTAGTGGTGGGACTCTTACACATGAGCAGCTAAATGAGTTAGCCTTAGGACTTGAATTGAGTGGGCAAAGGTTTCTTTGGGTTGTTAGGAGCCCGCATGAAAATGCAAGTGCCAATTACTTTAGTGTCCAAAGCTTCAAAGACCCTTTTGATTTTCTTCCAAAAGGGTTCTTAGAAAGGACCAAAGAGGTGGGTTTAGTGGTTCCCTCTTGGGCTCCTCAAGCCCAGGTCTTGAGCCATGGCTCGACTGGTGGGTTCTTGAGCCATTGTGGTTGGAACTCAATCCTAGAGAGTATTGTGCACGGTGTGCCTATAATTGCATGGCCACTCTACGCAGAGCAAAGAATGAATGCTGTATTGTTATCTGATGATTTGAAGGTTGCATTGAGAGTCAAAGTGAATGATAAAGGCTTGGTGGGACATAAAGATATTGCAAACTACGCAAGAGGCTTAATTGAAGGAGAAGAAGGGAAATTGCTTCGGGACAAAATGAAAGTACTAAAGGATTCAGCTGCAAAGGCTTTGAGCCAAGATGGGTCGTCTACGAAATCACTAGCAGAGGTCACTCAGCTATTGAAGAGCCACAAAAAATAATGTGCTTGCCATAAAGTGATAAGAAAGATGAACACGATGTGTTTTCTTGTGCTCGGTCTTGAATTCATTTTACTTAGTGTGCTTTTGTTTGTTTGTATGGAACGTATCTTTATTTAAGGATTAAAATAAATAAATAAATAAATATTCTTTGTTTCTAGTTGTGATGTGTTCTCTCTCTTCTCTCTCTCTCTCTCTCTCTCTCTCTCTCTCTCTCTCTCTCTCTCTCTCTCTCTCTCTCTCTCGGATAAACCGTGTCATGGCACCCAAAGCGTGTAAATCCACTCCGGCTTGGAATCCTCTTGGTTCTGGGTCTTCTTCTTCTAATCCTATCCCTCCCCTCCACATTCGGTTTTGTGATGAGAAGGCCCAAAAGGACTTTTTGGAGAACTTTCAGAAATGTGGTGTTCATCCGAAGTGCTAGGTTATCCTGTCAGACTTTTCTGACACTCCTCTCCCCTCTATCATTTGGACTTGGGGCTGGGAATCTCTACTTGAGAGACCCATGAGGTGTCCCATCATGTTTATATAGGA